>NC_039258.1:7340156-7940156 GCF_003368295.1 Carassius auratus | reverse complement strand
ATGTATATACACACAAATCTGATCTCATCATAATCCAGTCTGTCTGGAATGACATGAAGAAACAGAACAAACTGAGACAGACGCAATCCAAAAGAACTGTGGCAATGTCTCCAAGACGCTTCAAGAGACCTATTTCATGATTGGTTAATTCGACTTGTCAAATTATTAACTAGAAAAATTGTAATTTAGCCTATTATACATGCTTTCAATAAAATGACTCTTAGCTAAAAAATAAACAGGCATGTGAGGAAAAAGTAGGCAAACTCAAGACTGTTCAATAAAACTTTGTAAAATCAGAAACTACACAGGAAAAAAAAAAAAAAGATTAATTTGCACAAATGGACAAACCTGCTAAACCAACAGGAGAAGCATTGGCAATGGCGAGTGCCTCCTCTTCTGTGTTGAACCTGGTGAAGAAAAATAATTCAGCAGCTGACAGACTTTCATACTGAAACATACAGCCCATTAAAACCTATTTACAAAAAAAAAAAAAAAAAAACTAAATAAATATAAATAAAATACATTTTTGTAATTTTAATAATCGGATGCAAACAAGATCTTTTCAGAAACAATGTTATATGAATATATGAAATATGTAAAATAAAATTTGTTTTAAATTTGAGGTTAATATGAAGCCATGTAATCCAATAAATAGTAAATACTTACTTAACAACAGGAATGAGGGGTCCGAAGGTCTCCTCTCGCATACAGAGCATGTCAGTGTTGACACTGGACAGCAGGGTGGGCTGCATGAAGGAGCCCTCCAGTCTCTTCCCACCTCGAACTATGACTGCTCCCTGTGCCACAGCATCTGCAATCTGGTTCTCCACCTGAAGGAAACAATAGCTGATCAACACCACTAAACCCATCATCTTTACCAAATTATCTGTTTTGTGTGTGCTTGTTGACATTGACATCTGTGTTTGCTTCCAACAGAATCAACTGATTACTGTATCGGCACCTTCTCTGCGGCGCGGGTGTTGATGAGCGGCCCTTGTGTGGTGGTGGGCTCTGAGCCATGGCCAAGCTTCAGTTCATCATCCATAGCCTTGGCCAGCTTCTGAATGAAAGCATCATGGATTCCACTCTGCACCAAAAAGCGGTTGGAGCACACGCAGGTCTACAGCAGAGAGGCACGTTACAGGTCAGAAATGGAGAATAACTGTTTACAGTGACAAATATGTCAAGTACACCATATTGTTTACATGGTACTAAAAAAGGTACTTCAAAGAATGGCATGGTTCTGAAACCTTATGAGTAACTGAAGTCCACAATTTCACTCATTATTTCTGAAAAACATTCACTTTTATTCTTTTGAGATATAAGAGGTCATTTTACTTTAAAAACATCCTGTAAGTTTCAGAACGCAAAACATTCTTGTTAGTCTAAAGATGCTTATTTTGAAGGAAGGGAGTCTGACAAAACCACAGGTCGTGGAATGTTTCACTTCAAGATGTAATAGTGTGTCTAAAAGAAGATGATCAACACCTGCTTCTACATTGCTGCCTTTTTTGCCCCGTCCACCGATTAATGCATGTAGTAGACATGCAGGTTTTCAGAAAAATTGAAACTAAAAGATGACTGTAATGTTACAACACAAGTTTGAGAAACTGTTTTATGACATGGTCATTATTGCTTTGTCTGTTATTACAGATCGCTTGACACATACTGAGTATTTACACATTTTTAAACTAAATCACAGGAGCATCCATGTATGAAAACAGTTAACTTCCAAGTCTACAACCCATCATGCCTATTCAAATAGAGCGTTCTGATAAGAGGGGTCAAAAACAGGACAGAAAACAGCCTATCACTTCTAAATTATGCTTTTTGATGTAATAATCTTGATAACATTATAAGTGGACTTCAGAGAACAGTTCAAAATTTAAAAAAGGCAGTTCATGACTCCTTTAAAAGTGTGTTAAGGGTCAATGTAAGGGTCAAAATTATCCCAAAAATAAACAGGAAAATTTTGCATTAAATAAAATCAATTTAATTTAAGACTGAAACACACTCACCTGGCCTGAGTTCCTGAATTTGGAGACCATCGCTCCTGCAACAGCTTTATCTACATCAGCACTGTCAAATACAATAAACGGGGCATGTCCTCCCAACTCCATGGAGACCCTTTTGACTGTTCCTGCAGCATGTCTTAGTAGTATCTGCAAAAGCATTTACTTAAGCGATTACTAAATTATGGTGAACATGGACTGCACACAGAAATGAGATCTTTACCTTGCCAGTGGCCGTGGAGCCAGTAAATGAGATTTTGGCAACGAGAGGGTCTGTGCAGAGCAGCTCCCCCACAGCAGGGGTCTTTGCTCTCGAGCAGGGCACTACATTAAACACCCCAGGAGGAATACCAGCCTGAACCGACAGCTAGATAAGAAATACAATGGATTATTCATTCTGTCATATACATACAGCATGTAAGATTTTTTTAATTGTTTTTGAAATAATTCTCTTATCCTTAAACTTAATTTCTCTGTTTAAAAATACACTAAAAACAGTAATTCTATGAAATACTATAACAATTTTTAATAGCAGTTTTAGATTTTAAACATAAATGTAATTTATTCCTGTGATAGTAAAGCTGAATTTTCCTCTTTAGTGTGACATGATCCTTCAGAAAACATTCTTCTAATATGCTGATTTGGTGCTCAAGAAACATTTCTTAAAAGGATCAATGTTTAGATTAAATTTTTTTACATTTGACGCATCCCTGATTAATTATTACTTTAAAAAATAAAAATCGTTCCGACCATAAACTTTTGAATGGTAGTTCATCTACAAAGTTTGCCTGGTCTTGCAGACTGGTTAATGTCAAGTTAAGCAGTCTTGCATGGAAACAGACAGACCTCAGCCAGGGCCAGAGCAGAGAGAGGTGTATCCTCGGCTGGCTTCACCACCACAGTGCAGCCCACCGCCAGTGCTGCGCCCACCTTCCTGGTGATCATGGCACTGGGGAAATTCCACTGTGAAGAGGGAACATTTTAAATCATAACTGTGAGCTGACCGTTTTACTTAAGCTCATTGACCCTACAGCCTGATGGTGTTATGTTATCAGAAAGAAGCAGGAAGTCTCACAGGTGTAATGATGGAAGCCACTCCCACCGGCTGCTTGAGTAAGAGGATTTTGCGGTCCTTGGCTGGAGGTGCGATAATATCTCCATACACACGTCTGGCCTCTTCAGAAAACCACTCCAGGAAGGAGGCAGAGTATGTCATCTCACCGATAGACTCCTTCATAGGCTTCCCCTGTACACACATTTGAGCTCTAACCAATACTAATAGCTCAATCCTTGTAAACAGAATCATTAGATGTTGTATCCTGGATGTAATGGGTCAGAATACCTACACACTCTGCTGTGATCAACTTGGCAAGATCTTCCTTGTGCTGATTGATCAGGTCAAACCATTTTCGTAATAAAATGCTTCTTTCCTGCAAAAGAGCATAGATTAATATATATCAGATATTCTGAATATAATGATAAAATACTTTTATTCATTTAAATAATTACATATAATTGCAATTTCATAAAC
Organism: Carassius auratus; assembly: GCF_003368295.1. Lineage (NCBI taxonomy): Eukaryota > Metazoa > Chordata > Actinopteri > Cypriniformes > Cyprinidae > Carassius > Carassius auratus. The sequence continues at coordinate 7,936,613 of NC_039258.1, read as the reverse complement.
AGTTGTACCCCTGAATATTTTTGTGGAAACCTTGACAATTATTTCAGGATTCTTCGATGAATACAAAGATCAAAAGAACAGTATTTGTTTAAAATGGTCATTCTTTGTGACCTAAATCAAAAATGACAAAAATGCTTTTATCTAGTGCATCCTTGCTAAATAAAAATATTATTCAGATCAAACCATTTTTGCAAAGAAATCAATTTGTATATCAGAACTTCTGAACATGATGAATAAACACTTCATCATTTAAATAAATATTGTCATTTAACTTAATACTTACTATTTAATTAAAATTGTCATTCGTTCCAATTGTTATTTTGTCACATTACATTAATGATAATTATGAGGGGAAAGATGTTTAATTGTCATGAAAATAATCACAATGTTCACAATGTAACACACAGCGCTATGTAAATGGACACATTACAAAACATACAGAATTGTGTTTATTTTCAGGAAGGAAAGGGATCGGCAAGTTAATACTAAGATTTTGGTCAAGTACCTTTGGGTAACATGAAAATACCCTGATTTAAACATCACAGCACCATTGCGTACCATCTGATATCAGGTGTAACTACCACCCCAGAACGTTTTAAAAATTGTTAGTAAATATATGATATTGTAAATATGCTTAGTACATACCAGTTAATAATTTCGATCTAATGTAGTCATGCACATGAAAAACATTCCCCTCATCTCACCTTGGCTGTGTGATTCTTCCACAGGTGAAACGCTTTGTATGCAGCATTGACAGCGTCTTGAGCCTCCTTTGTACCGCAGTCTGACACCTTCGCGATCTCTTCTCCCGTGGCTGGATCTAACACGGGGAACGTGGATGCAGCGGAGACCCAGCGCCCTTCTATGAAGGCTCGAGTCCGCAGGAGCTGCGCTGACACATCGAGGCTGTAATGCCGCTGCAGCATGCTGGGTAGGCCAAAGAACACCTGCCGGAGAATACACCGACCTCTTGAGAGATATAAACTGCCCATGATGAGATGTGACAGGTCTAATAAAACCTAGATGTTCGTGAGGAGGTTGATGGGTGCAGTAGCCTATTATCAAGCTCAGTCCAGTCCAGGCTTGTTTACATTGTTCTAACAACCGCTTTGCACATACACACACATGCAAATTCCAAGTTAATCTTAATTAATTTCCGCGGTCACTCCTAAAACAGATTAAAATAATAAGTAATAAAAACAATTGTCCAATTGACAGCGTGTTGAGTTTGCTTTTTCCTTAACGTTACTGCAGGAAACACAACCCGACTCGAGAGACGATTTGGTGGGCTGACCTTATTCTAGCGACGTCCGATTCATGAATGAATCGCTTTTGAGTCGAATCTTTTCGAGGAATGAGTTGAACCGACTGATATATAAAGTGGTTGAATAAAAAAAAAAACATCTAAATGACTCGTTCACGAATCCGTGCAGAGTAAACCAGTGAACCATAGAACATGTCCGATTTGTAATGAGCCAGGAACCGAACTGTTCAAAGGAACCGACTTGCGAAATGAATCATAATGAATCACACAACGGAAATGTTTTAATCACAATACTGTAAAAAATAAAAAAGCACCACAGCGCCCACTGCGACAACTTTACATAATTTTACAAATTTTTTACAATATTTTACTTTTACAATCTACAAATATATTCTGTATATATTTCAAGGTTATTTACAAATAAAGAACTGATTAGTCTACAGAGAATCTCATAATGTACCTTTAAGAATTCAGATTCTCATGGTCTCTATTCTTCAAGGAGAAGAATAAAAACTTCTTTAAATGTATGGTGAACTTGTATTTATTGAAATCAAATATTATTTTCAAATATTCCCAACCTAAGAATGGATTTTCCTTGAGCTCTTATTTGTTTTTTAGGTTTCTTTAAACAATGACATAAAGACAATATAAAACAAACTAAATAATGACATTAGTTCAGTAAGAGATTCAATGTGAAAACGTATTTATTCGTTTGAAAACTTAGAGAACAGCACTAGAAGTCCCTCGAGCAAAAAACGATGCTCCTTTATCGTGGACTTTAAAGTGAAATATTTTTCGTTGATTGTAGATGGTCTCTCCTCTCGGTCTCCACCAAACCTCCATCTAAAAAATCCCAAAATATCAGCTTACTTCAGAGCTATTTATTATTAGAGTAAGCATAAAATTTAACATGAAATCGCACCTGTCCATGTATGTCCCTGCAGTAGCCCGTGGGTAACCCCTCTATATGTAAAGCCAAGTTACACTGATGAACTAGTCCCCTCTGAAGCAGGTTTGACCCTTCTTCATCATCATCTGCATCCTCCTCCTCACATCTCACCAGAATTACCATATTTCCCTGGATATCAAGACATTTATAGTTAATATATCATAATACAATGTGAAACCAACTGCATCTGGCATTATTTCAGACACTGACTCACCTGTAACTCGGAGCACACGGTGGCTTGGCAGTAGAGGGTAAAGTCTAGTATTGCTCCAACACTAACACCTAAACTCAGGAGCACACTGAGATCATCTATGAGTAACACTGGAGGACCCCATGATTCACCAGCATCACCATCTCCACTCTGACGCACAGAACGCTCCACGAATCTGAACAGACCTTCCAGTCCAGCACCTGGGGATCTAGAAAGACAAAACAAACATTCATTTATCCGTCATAACATTATAAGGAGGAGGAATAGAGATGAGGGGTAGAGGTATTTAAACTAGATTTTATAACATACTAAACGTGCCTGAGAAAACTCAAAGGTTGTGTCTCCTGCTGACTGGTGTCCTGTAATAAAACTCCAAAAGAATCCTTCAGTCCTTCAAGAAACACGAGCTGACCCTTCTCTCTTGCCTGTGCCAGACTCACTCCCTGGGCAAAAAGATTACAATCAAGAAATATAAATGTCATCAACAAAATGTCTAATGAAAAAAAAACAGTCTAAATAGATCAAGTTGATGTAAACTTACCAGCCTCTGACCAACAGCACTGTAGTGACTGAAGGACTGCACAAGACCCAGAAAACACACCTTACAGCCAGCTGGAAATATAAGTATATGTATATATATATATATATATATATATATATATATATATATATATATATATATATATATATATACACACACACACACACACATACTATCTCTCTCTCTCTCTATATATATATATATGTACATACAAACAGTAAGTCGCTTACCACGTAAATAGAAAGACAGATAGTGATGAATAAGGAATGATGCATCAGCTCGTCTGTCTGACGCTAGGATAAAGTCACTCTACAAGTACAGAAAACATCGGTCAGACTCTGACATCTAGGAAGTTACATCAAGCTTGTAAAGGGATGTAAATTACCGATTTGAAACTGTCCGGAGTGGAATTGAGAATACTGTTCAATTCTGGAAACATGTTTGTGAGATAGAGATGAACTTTACAGTTATGCAGGAAATGTCTCGTCTCTATTTCTCCAGACCTTCTAATGCTGTTGAAAAAACACGATTGTAAATTAAAGCAAAGCATTTGAGGTGCATAGGTTCCTGTTATATGTAAGTTACCGATGTTAGCATGCTAAATTAATATTAGCGTTAAGTATTAAAAGTATCGAAAATACGAAGAAAATATTTAAAAAATAAAATTAATAACGTACCCGTACGGTCTGAAATAACAAAATTTTCTTTTAAATATCTACAAATAAATATGAAGAAGTATTTCAAGTTTGCCTGTTATGCTAGTCAACGAGGGTACGGAAACCGCATAAGTACAATCTTTCCGAAAACGCGTTTTGGTAGAGACATTTTTATTTAACCTTTAAAAACTGGTAGATATTCCAAACCTTAAAAATATTTATTTTGACCAGAGACAAAAACGCTGCAAGTGCACTAAAACAGGAGCAGATAGTGTTTCGTTACAAAATATACATGTAAAAAATATATACAAATGAAAAAAATCAGGGACAAACTGTTGATCTTTGTTATGCATTTTGTCCTTGGGTCTGCTTTTAGTTAGAATTCTAAGCATTTCCTTTCAAAACACTGAAATACAAGTTATTCTGCCTGTTAAACTTTACCACAAAAGTGTAACATAACTTGATTTAGACCTAAAACTAATTTCAACAGTTCATCAATGTTTTTACCTATAAAGCACTGCTGATGACAGCTTAACATAAATTCTAAATACATAAAAAGCGAGGGAAAACATTGTCTTGAGCACATGAATCACCCATTAAATAAATAGCATGCTGTCCTCCAAAAATCTTAATATTCATGGGTTTAGATGGAAGAAAACTGTACATTTTCAAATATGTTTTGCACAGAAATGGTAATGCAAGCCCTTGAAATTCAGTTCATGGAATGTTAATGATCAGCTGTGTACCCGGAAAACATGTCATAGATAATGCAAAACATTTTTTTTCTATGCAAAGATAACTGACTGTAAAAGTGGTTAACATCTATATAACAAAACAGCTGGTAAATTTTACAGGGAAAGTCAAAACAGGCTCATGGACCAGACCATGAAATGCAAGCAAAGACATGTTGCATACTTTTTAGAGCACAAAACATTGCAATGCAAATCGTGATTTAGTGTCTAATAGAACAAAAGAAAAGATGCAAGATAAAAAAAAAAGTGAAACCATTGCTCATTCTTCTACTCTGAATGGAGTAAATTATCTTTATAAACAGCTAAAAGTAATATGATACATGAAAGAGTCTGTTTACTAAGTAAATATATAGCTACTGATTGATTATCACACCATCAGATGCTGATCGCATCAGTAAGACATGCCTCACACTGCAGGAGCAGGTCAATGTTAAACAAAGCTAGATAATGTCTAGTATTGTTCTTTATATGATATACTGTTAAACTTTATTCTAAATTTGATGTCACTATTTTAGGAATGTCCTAAGCTCAAGTTAAGCTCTATTGACAGCATTTGCGATTGCAATTTTGACGACCTTGCTTTTTCTTTTTTTAAAGAAACAAAAATCGTGCTAACAATACCGCACAACATTGAACCAGGCAAGAAACATTCAGCTAGTAAACCCAGAAATTTTTGCACAATATTTTCATGGTTCACTGACCCTGGGAATCTTTTAAAAAGGCTAATTTTGCATCTTCAGGTGATTTAACAAAAATTTCAGCTTCACCAGAACACTGTCCCATATTATGTTTTATCGAAAGTGCGTTACTATAACCGCAACTTGCACATTAAAAAAATACGTCAAAATGATGTATATTGACCCCAGAATGTTCCTTTAAGTACACAATGGTGCATACTAACTGTATAGTATGCTTTCTAGGTGCATAATGGGACTTGATTGAAAAGCATTGTCACTAAATCTTTCATAACTTGCACTGCTGTATGTTAAAAAGACACGCCTGGTCTTCCAATTCTGTAAAACTGATCAGCTCAGCATCGTTGTGGCCACCTAAATATAACTCATGCTACATCTTTGAAGAGGTTTGTACAGAAAATGAATGCTATTAGTAAAAAAAAAAAAAAAAAGGATAACAACAAAAGGTTATGATTTACAATAAATAAATACAATGTCACACTCCAGGCACACAGAGTATGTCATTCCTGAGTGTTTGAGTCTTTGGGTTCATTGCTACGGCGTGCCCTCAGAGGCGGCTTCTACTAATGTTACGGTTTCTCCTGTCATTGAGTCAAGGGGCTCCTCTTTAATGATGATGGCCCCTTCTGGCAACATGACAACTTCCTCTTCGCCAACTACCTCCTCCTCCTCTTCCTGGAGCACCACTTCCTCTTGGGGCTCTGTGCTGGTTCCATTGGTCTGCCCATTTGCAATGGCCTCTAGTTTAAGCCTGTACTGCTCAGCTTCCTCTTCCTTTCGTAGTAACTGCTGTCTGTACTCCTGGGCTTTTCTGTTTGCTTCCTTAAGTTGCTGCTCCAGTAGTTCCCGACTGTTCTTCTCATCGGGCTCCTATAGAAAACCCCAAACAGTTTACTTTCAAATTGATTTTGCATTCCAAAAAGTAAGAATTAAATGGGAACCTCTGCTCGTCAGACCTTGTGTTTGACATCTGTGTGGTTGACGGTTAATTCAAATTTCCGTTTCCGTGTTGGAACTGGTTTTGTGTCTTCCGTTATGATTTCTTCTGAAATCTGACCAGCTGGCACTGCAACCACTAAATATATACAGACATGTTAGAATAGAAATAGTGCATCAAAGTCTATAAACTATAAACTAGCATTCTACTCACTTTGTTGCCCCTGCATTGTGACAAAGAATTTCTGTCCCACATTGCCAGTCTGAAGGTTTCCCTGTTGGTCGGTTACTATGGTGATGACTCTCTGGCCATCTTCCCCTACAAGATGCTGGATGGCAGAATCTACCGAATCAGCAGCAATCACACTCTCTGCAGCTCCTGCTGGGATATAGCAGCAGTCAGAATTACACTGATATTATATATGATCCACATTTTCTATGTGCATTCAGTTCAAATAAAACATTACATAAAATAAAACTGGTTAATTAAATACTGCTGCAAAATGTCAATGTCAAATTAAACATTCATCAAGCACAAAATGCAAGAAAAATTGTCTTTAGTGAGTAAATAAAATGCCAGTTTCTCTCTCTCTTTTTTTATTATTTATTTATTTATTTTTATTTTTATTTTTCCAATATTTTTGTATGTTTAAAAGTTAATTCCTATGATTGGAAAAGCTACATTTTCAACAATTATTTTCTTTGAGTCTTTTAGTCTTCTGTGTCATAATCTTTTAGAAAATGTTCTAATATGCTATTTATTGTTCTCAAGAAATATCTGTTATTATAATCAGTGTTGAAAACAGTTGTGCTGCTTAAAATTTTTGTGTAAAGTGTGATACTTAAGGATTGCTTACTGAATAGAAAGTAAAAAAAAAACTGTAACATTATAAATTGTCAGTTATAATCAATGTAAAGTGTCCTTGTGAAAAATTTATAATTCCTTTAAAAATTCTTACTGAACCCAGTCTTCTGAATGGATAGTGTACTGTAAATGGAAAAAAACTCCTTGCATTAAGGCAACAAATTAAATAAGCAATAAATTATGATCTAAAGGATTTTTGACAGGGCAGGTGGAGAAAACAGTTTGACAGAGCCATTATCATAGGGACATTTTTTTTTATTCAAGTTATCTAAAACTCATTACTAACAAGCATGGAAAAACAAAATGTAATGAAACTCATACCTGTGTTAGCCTTAGCATTAGTGAGAACAATATCAGAGAGATTGACCACTCCAGAGGAGGAGATGATGAACTGAGGGCTGGCGGTGGAGGGAGACGTGCTGCTTAGGATAGTCCTCTCTGGATTCATGTTCACTTGGTTCTGCATTCCCTCCTAGAATAACAAACCAACCATCAAGTTATGAGACTGCAGCCTTGATATTGCCTGTAAATGTTTTTAAATACACAACGGTGAATTTACATTATGTTTTGACATCTGATAACCAACACATCATTAAAATGTGATTTAATTTTTACCTGTAACAACAGCATCAACTCAGTGTTTCCTCGGTCCACCGCAATGTTAAAAGGCGTCTTGTCAAACTTGCTGAGGGCGTGAGTATCAGCGCTGTTTTTGATCAAAAGCTCCACGACTCCTCTGTGCCCATGTTCCGTAGCCCAGTGCAGGGCGGTCATTTTCAGCATGTCTTTGGCATTGATGTCTGCTCCACTCTGTCCCAGATATAACAGATATCTAAACTAAAAAGTCCAAATGTCAAAAAACTAAACTAATGCTGTTGTGCTTTCATCGGTTATTACCTTGACCAACAACTCAACAATGCTTGAGTGGCCCTCTGCCGCAGCCATGTGGAGGGGGGTTCGATCCACTTTAGTGCGGGCATCTCTACTCACTCCAGCACGGAGAAGCACTTCAGCGGTGGAGTAGTGCCCATATTGTGCAGCTAAATGAAGTGGTGAGGTTCCCAGCTAAAACAGATTACCATCCTCATGTTATAGTAAACTGCAGATTATGAACTGCTGATGATAGAAGCATTGAGCAGCAAATACAACTCACCCAGTCTGTAGTAAAAGGAGCTCCATTGGCCATAAGTGACCTCACTTCATCATCCTGTCCTTTGCGTGCTGCCTCCAACAAGCGCTTTCCCAAATCCACAAGCGACATCTAATCACACAAATAAGGTCTAAAGCATCAGAATATAGTTGATAGTGAAATATTGCTTTATTTCGTGACAACCATGTTTACAATCATAAGGTGTTTAACCAGGTGCACGTTTTCAAAGAAAATGCCCAAAAGATGGTTTCCATATATACAAAATGTATAGTGTGGTGGCCATGTGGTTATATTAGTCTTAAGACTTTATTCCATAAGGATCAAGTGTTATTAAGTGCCAGGAAACGGATGTGTACATTAATCTTCGACACAATTCATCATCAATGACAGAAGGGGAAATAGTCATCGTTGTATGATAAAGCAAGTTCCGGGGGAAGTCGGTTCCGTCCTTTTGTTGACAATATTACTGTGTGGCTGGACGGACATTTTCACAAACTTTTAGTCAGGTTTACTGTCAATTAGATAGTGTTACGTTTTTAAAAAAGGGTTGATTTCTATATAATAAGAAACATAATTAATATCGTAACCTTATTGGTTATGTTAACGACATTTTCGTAATACATACAGTATTTTTTCTAACTATTTTTATGAGCAGGCTAATAATAAGACGAGTAACGTTAGAGAACATGACTAAAAGTGCGCATTTATAAATACAACAAGTTTTAGCAAGTTGCGCTTAAGTCTTAAAACAAGTCCTCGTATTGTCATGTAATCGTCTACAGCTACCATATCGCCAATACCATATAAAATATGTAATTAAATCTCTTTTTATAACAGTACATCAAACTCCTGCAGTCAGTTGCTAGTAAACAGAATAAAGCAAAACTTCTGCTGCTCACCTCGCCAAAAATGTTTCCCGAAGACTTTTACTGTATTATAACACGCTGGATCCCGTTAAAAAAAACAGTCGTATGCTTCAGTTATTTTATGCGATTTGGTGTTCTATCATACTTTTCGATACTTTTTGAAAACAAAATAACATTGATGGGCTATTTGTCGTCAAAGATGGCGCACGAACGGTGCCGGATGTAGAAATATTTGATTGGTTCTTCTTTGGTAGTATTTAAAAGTTGAGATGTTTGTAGCGCCCCCTACTGCATATCCAGTATATGACGAGATCCTGACACCAGACGAAAGATGTATTGGCTAGTGTTTCCAAAACCTGTCCTGCAGGACCCCCTGCACATTTTGTATGTCTCCCTAATCAGACACACCCAGTTTAGTTCTTGCAGTCTCTACTAACGAGCTGATGAGTGAAATCAGATGTGTTAGATAAGACAGACAAAAGATGCAGGGCAGGTGGTCCTGCAGGACAGGTTTGGGAAACACTGGCGCCAGCTCATCACTTCTCTGCTTTTGAAAACGAATAGGTTTATGGAAATACATTTCCTCCGACTTGTTATTTTATTTAGGATAGGACTGCTGAGATTTTAAAGTTTCCCAAAGTTCAAGATTATCGGTGTGCACTATTATTATTATTATTACTACTACTGCTACTATTGTTTTTGTTTTTTTACATTGTAAAATGTATAATCTTGGGGGAAAAGCAGCTTTAAAATATATTTTAATAAATACATATAAATAACATATTTAAAATACATTTTATGCTATTGTTTTTCATCAGTACAAACACTATAATGGCAAAAAGATGTGACTGTCACTGATCTGTATATGACATGATATGATATATGATATATGATGTTCATACGTTGTTTAATACACGATTTAGAGCAAAAGAGCACACTCGTTTGCTTTTAAATCTTGAGCACTAGTAAACGGAGAAATCTCAGCTATTTTATCCCAAAGAGGATGATTTAAATGAAAAAAAAAAAAAAGTTGAAGGTAATTAATTTGCCTAAACCTCTCTATTGTCATCAGATACTCAACAAAACTATAGCTTAAAAGAGAGACATTTTATTATAAGTACATCAAATATATTGTCGGAATCTGCAGCCCATTGGTGGCGCTGCTGCTCTCTGGATTGAAGTGTTTCCTCATATTAATGGGAAAACTTCAACCACACCTCAGTGATCTGGAGACAGTAACTTCACCAGACTCCCCTCACAAGAGTCGCTTCACTCCGGCGGCTCACTGGAGCTCTCGTTTTCAACAAGGTAAAGTTTTTATTTCTATTTTAATTTATGCGAGCAAATAAAATATCTTTTCTGAGACTCAGTTGAACTTTATTATTTTGTTTGAGCCGCTAACAACATGACCCGGGATCGGTTGAGCCGGCTTGTTGTGCCAAACTTTCAGTTGTAACGTTAGTTGAGTTTGAACCGGACCAGCGCCTGTGTGCTTCAGTAATAAAGACGAGAAAGATACGAGATGTGCGCCGATAGTCTAGTTAACTTCAGTCTGGTGACTCTCGGAAAACTTAATCACTCGAGGTGATTTTTTTTTTCTCTCTCTCACAGATTTATTGTTTTTCTGCTGTGTTTACTTGTTTACCGAGTCCAGTCTATGTGTGTTTCGGTTAGTTGTCAATGTAAACGGGTTTTGTTAATACACTGATTTTCCTTTATTTGTAACGGTTTAGTGCCCAAGAAAGCGACTGTCTCAAATTGAAAACTGCCTTCCTAGACAGCATAAAGAGCCATACTGTCTAGTTGGGGAGTTCAGTATTTTGTGTTAATATTTTTTATTTCTTAAAAACTGGCATGGTAGTACTTCGTTTTTCCATATACCACTGTAACACCATGTTATTCTTTGATTTTAATTGGGGCACCATGTTAATACCAACATTAATATTTTAATCATTTAGCACAATTGTATATTTCAAAGTATCATGGTATTACAGTATGATGTAACTTATATGGTAATATACCACGGTATAACGCTTCTTCATTACAAGCTGTTTTTAAAGTTAATTTGAGTACTATCATGTAAATGAATTTGGTAATTGTTCAGTTCCATATTATATGTCTCCATGCCACAGAAAAAAAAGTTTCAAGATGGTATTCCTTTTATTTAATTTAAGATTTGCCTCATTCTTAATCAATGTCATTTGCTATTTTGTTTGCAGCATGTTAAATATATGATATATGGTCTGCTTGTATGATGAATTCAGGTCTGTTTATTAAAAAATTCTTATTTTTTCTTTCATTGAACAGATTCGTCTGTAACAGGTCTGCCTCATAAAAACCCCACAGTCCCAAAGAATCAACTGGAAATCAGGGGCCTAGAATAACTGCGGGGATAAGGGGTCTTGTGTGTGTATATACTTAAGGCAGAGACATTAACAAGGATTCAAGGACAGAGGTTTTCGGGCCAGCCACGGCTTCTATCGCTGGGTGTTGAGGATTATATTCTCTCTCTATCTTGTCTCTAAACGGCCTGCAGGGTGGCGAGAGAGAGGGGGGAACCCAACCGGTGCATGCCGGAGATGAGTGCGTTCTGGCATAAGATCGGCTGCTGCGTGGTAGCCAAACCTCCTCCGGTAAGTTACTCATTTGAAGAGATTTATAGTTTTATTTCCCAGGGTTCCGTCATAAGGCGTTTTAATACAGTAAAACTAGTTTTCAGGAATCAGGTACTGTGATATCAGGCTTCTTTTGTGAACAACATCTGGACTAATTTCATCAATTAGGCATTCCCCATGGCTCATGCGAGTTTTGTGTTTGCTAATCACGCGCAGAATGACTCACGCTGGTCTAGGGCAGAAAAGAGACCTTTCAGCTGATGTGAATGTGACCCAGATAGTCTTAGGAGTTTGTCAGGAGTGCAAATATGTTTTTGAGAGTGAAGCCAGACGTGTAACGCAGATGGACAAAGAATGCTCTGTCATCGAACGGGTGAACGTGTAGAGGTATGGATCCAAACCACTTCGCATGTGAGGGAAGTCTGATAAATGTGCCCACACATGCATAATTCAGTTTTTATCAAGAATATACTCTACAGTTCAAAAGTTTGGGGTCAGTAAGAATAAAAAAACTTTTATTAGGCAAGGATGCATTCATTTGCTCAAACATAACATTGTGAGCATTCATAATGTTGCAAAAGATTTCTATCTCAAACAAATCCTTTCAGCTCATTAAAATCCAGAAAAAAGAGGTTTCCACATTAAAAACTGTTCCTGACATTTATTATCAAGAAATGTTTAAGCATAAAATAAGTTTATTAAAATGTTTTCTGTAGGATCATGTGACCGAAGACCGGAGTAATGTCGAATATATATTGAAATGCAAAACGGTTGTTTCGAATTGTAATAATGTTTTGTGTTTTTGATCAAATAATTGCAGCCTTGTTGAGTATAAGATACTTATACTTATAAATAAAATAATGTTACCAACATCAGTCTTTTGAATGGTAGTGCATCATAAGATTATTCTTTTCTTTTTTTCTAAGCTCAACAAAAAGTAACCACCATCTGTCAGACTCCAAAACAAAGAAAAAAGCACTATAAAAGTACTGCATATGACTTGCATACTATATTTTCCTATACTGTATTCATACCATCATCATCATATAGTCCTTTAAGGGAAATCTGTTTTGGGTAATACAGGTAAAAATATATTGTATAATTGGATTATAGGAATACTATACTATTACATTTTCTAAAGCCATATGATTGTATGATATAAGTTGCTTTTGTCGAAAACATTTTTATTTTTATTTTTTTAGCTCTCAAATCTCATTCGTGTTTCTGCATATTCAAATGTGGCACAACAAAATGCATTGCACTATGTTTGACCTGATGTCGAGATGCTCGTGCACATCTTGTTGTGGCAAGTTTGAAAAGCCGTTTTATTTGAATAATGACTTGAATATTAGTCTGGTCCTCACACATAAAAAAATCATATGGCTTAGAGCATGAGTCATCTCTTTTTTGGGGCATATGATAGTCCCTGGCGGTCTGCTTTGACTTCATTGGAAAAGCCCAAGTTTGGACATTCAGACATTCTGCTAAACATCTACTTTTGTATTGCATGAGCAAAAGGAAGTCAGAGTCTGGTAAATGATAGCAAAAATATATTTTGGTGTGGACTTTCCCCTTTAATATTCCTGTAAGTAAAATAATCATGTTTATGTTTCTAGAATAGCTTTGCATATTTGACAGATTAGTGGTTTAATTCAGTCTTTGTTATTCAGTTTGTTTTTATCTGGACTGAGGTTCTGAGCCAATGATGAGTGACCCAGGTTTACCACGGTCTCCTGTAACAATGACAGGGGGGTTCTGAAGGGAAGCTGGCTCCTCCGAGCTGGGAGTGCTCATTCTTTTCCTCCCCCCTTCCTCTTTTTATTTTTAGGTTCTTGTTTGTTCTATTGTCGGGTGGGGGGTGAGGTCAGACAGTAGTGGGCATCTGTAAAAGACCAGTGCTTACTTACCAGTGCAAAAGCTAATTTCTTCAACCGATTTAGATGAAATGGTTATGTTTAAAGTGTCTCCTTACACCAGAGAAGGTGATAAGAACTAAAGCATGTGCCAAAGGTTTGCTATGTTATGGGCCATTGACTGCAAAGATTATGGAAGTAAACACCTTCAAGGATGTCTGGAGTTACAGAAGACATGTTGCATTCGAAAAACTAAATTTAACTTGTAACTGTTTTTAAACTGAGAAGCTTGTTCCAGAGCGAAAAAATACAAAGGGCTTTTTTCTTTCTTTCTTTCTAAATAAATAAATAAATAAATAAATAAATAAATATGATGTTCTTTTTAAATAATGATTAACAAGGTCAAATCCTGAAGTAAAGATATAAAAGGTATAAAGCTTAACAACAAGCAATAATAAAACCAATAAGAATAGTGTTTTTGTTGATAATTACTGCTATTATTTTTAAATTGTTGTAATTTTCATTATTATTCATAAGCTAGAAAAGCATTTATCATCAAATGGTACCACAAAGTGCCCGAGAGGTTTGTTGTATTGACTAATTGTTGTAAATCGAATATTACCAATATTTACTAATAACTATAATTTAATATATAATATAATATAGTATGATAAAATATATGATAATTAAAAATTAAAATAATTATTTTTAACAACATAAATTAAAAACTGTTTAATGTAAAATTGTACCTCATATTTTTCATTAGATTTGTTGTATGGATGATTATTTAATTGTATTTAGCTTAATGCTGTTTTTTTTTTCTTTTTTAGAAAGAATAACCATTTATGTAATAATAATCTTGACATTAAAAGCATTATTATTATTATTATTATTATTATTATTATTATTAGTGACACCAACCAAACAATCTGAAAACTGACATCAAATAAACTCTGGTCCATTAAAAAAACTAGTGTAAGATTTTAGGTAAGACTAGAAGACATATTTGACTATTGACATTTTAAATCCAGTGTTATATGTCATGTGAAATGCATCTTGTTCACTCTGGACTAACAAGTAATGACTCGTATGCTAACACCCCTGCTATGGCACATGATCTCATCAAATAATTATTCTGGTTGTTTTTTATTTTGGTTTTGTTTTTTGATTTACTTCTATAATCTCTGACTAACTCTACTGCACAGTTATGGGAAACAAAGAAAAGAAACGGTTGGGGATTTTTAGGAACTCTATGAATCCTGCTCATCTTCAGGATGCATCCAGGAATAGATTCCGTTGGGAAAGATTAGTGTAATATCACGCAGGCACTGGTGCAGTTGTTGTATCATCACATGACAGACTTCTTTGAGCTCACTCACTACACTTAGATCTTCAACACATTTGGGTTACGTCAAGCTGTTTCACCAATCTGCCAATCAGGTGCTTTGGATCTTTGTGCTGGACCTTTGTCAATTTAAGCCTCTATGTTCACAGAAGAAGAAACGGAGGAGAATTGACCGCAGCATGATCGGAGAGCCCACAAACTTCGTTCATCTGACACATATAGGCTCTGGTGAAATGGCAAATGGCATGCAACCGGTAAGACATGTTTTATTACATTGGTACAGTGAGACTCTCTCACTTTAATGTTTATGGCATGGGTAAAATCAGTTTACAATTACAGAATAAATGCTTCTGCATGGATTCTTTACTAAACCTTTGGTTAATCATAAGTGGACACATTAAAAACCCAAAGAAGGATGCTGGGATTTTTGTAAAAAATGTACCTGGCACCCACTACCAGACCTTTAAAATTTTTTAGAACTTTCCCTTCCAGTTTTGCCCTCAGATCTGCTGCACCTGCCAGTTGTCTGAACAAGTCATGTTTAAAGGGGAAGTTCAGCCAAAAATAAAAATGTCTGTCATTTAATTACTCACCTTCATGTCCTTCCAAACCCGTAAGACCTTTGTTCATCTTCAAAACGCATATTAAGATTTTTTAAAATGAAAACAAAGAGTTTTCTGCCAGTGCAAGAGATTTGCTGAATAAAGTTGTTGTTTTTGATTTCTTTGTGCACAAATTATTTTCGTAGCTTCATAAAATTACTGTTGAATCACTGATGTCACATGGACTATTTTAATGATGTCCTTACTACCTTTCTGGCCTTGTACGTGGCAGTTCAGTTGCTTTCCATGCAGAAAGCTCTTGGATTTCATCAAAAAAAATCTTAATTTGTGATCCGAAGATGAACAATGGTCTTACAGGTTTAAAATGTCATGAGGGTGAATAATTAATGACAGAATTTTCATTTTTGGGTGAACTATCTCTTTAAATGCTTGACATGAATGTTGAAGGCTCCCCGATTAAGTGGTCAGCCTGTGCAGACACTTTTTTTTTTCTGTCTTTTTTCTTTATAATACTAAATATTTTTAATTTATAATGCTGCTGCTATTACTAAAAAATATTTATTATGATAATACTGCTACTAATAATATTTATTATTGTGATGTATAGTTATTCTAAAGTGTCAAATTGAACAAATCAAATGCATGTTTGAGTAAGGTAGTCATGCTGCATGTGTAAGATGTGGACTCGTGCTGTCTTCGCTCATGTTGATCATTGGGCTGTTGTGTTGTCAAATAAGAAGGTGAGGCGTTACCTAATCCTGCAGCTCACGGAGGGACTGAATACCTGGGCAGAATCAAGCAGACTGCAACTTGCTCAGAGGAATGTTGGCAGGCGGCCCGTCAAGGACAGAATAGAGCTCTTTAAGAGCAATTTCTGTTTTTCAGCCCCACCTCACGAAATGTGAATTTGTTTTACAGTTTAAACATCATGCAGCAATCCAGTCTTTCTATTTAATGAACACTATTCCATATAAAAAAAACTTAATGTGCAGAGATGACACTCCTTATTTATAATTGTATTATTTTTGTTATATTAATATTAATTCTATTATTATTACTGATTATTTTTGTTGTTATTATTATAGTAATGTAGTGAGTAAAAAAAAGCATGATAATGTTAATGACATTATTATTATTATTATTATTATTATTATTAGAAATGTTTGCAATATAAAGTATTTGTTTATATACTAGTACTAAAATTATATTTAACTTATTATTATTATTATTAATAATAATAAATTGATGTTATTGCTCTAATGTCATGGCTATCATTTAAAAGTAAAAAGTAAAGAAATATAGTAATGGTAATATGGTGGCGATTATTAGTAATAGTCACTTTTACTATATAAAGTATTATGTATATAGTACAAAAATTATATTTACATATATTGAAATTGTATTTATTATGTTATTATATATAATTAAATAATATTAAAATGTCATATTAAATATAACTCATTTACAAATAATATCATCACTGTTACTATAATGATTTTTAATTTTTTCTTTATTTTTTTTATTTCTGTGTTTGTGTATTATTCTTATAATAAAAAAATTCAATAAATGCTCTTTTGTTTGACTTAGGAGGAAGTTTTGAAGTCTAAAAGTTAGTTTTTTTTTCTCTAGTGTATCAGATTATTTGACCTCACTTGAAGTTTGAAGTTTTACTAGATGACTTGAGTCATATCAATGGAAATCGTGCTGGACTACTAAGAGTATAGCATAGTTGTTGTGTTTGTTAAAGTGGACTTACTGTTAATAATTATGCATGTTTTTCCATGCCAATAGCCTGATTGTGTCACTTCCTTTTTCAGTCTGGCCCAATGCAGGAACAAATGAGATCCAAAGTGCCTCATGCAAATGGACGAAACAGCTTGTTATAGCCTGTGAGTATGAACGCACACCTTCCTCTTCCTCTCCGTCCTCTCACATTTACTCATATTTAACCACAGACCTTCATCTGTTCCCCAGACTTCCCTCAAAGCTCCGTAAAGACCTGCACTGCACCAGAGAAGAGGAGACAACCTCCTTGCTGCAGCCACCAACATGGATACCACCTCTGCAGGTTTTTTATCTTTTGGATCCTCTGGAATGTCTCAGAGGAGACCCCCCCCCCCCCAACTCTAAGACTGTTATTCAATTTGAAGCGGATTGTGAATGTGTGACGTGTGCGTTTGAGACACTGGCTGTGCTTGCTGTGGAAGAGGAAAGGCTCTTATCGCTTTAACACAGGGGACTATTTGACTGCCCTCTCAAAGTTATAATTGGCATGTTTGTCATAGTCTGTCGTTGATAAGGATGTGCGCAAGTGTGTGTTTGCTTTTGTTTTGTAATGGAAATATATGTGCACCTATACCATTATAGTGTCTCCAACTGCTTGTCATTAACAGTTGCACAAAGTAGTGTATTATACAAAGCCCTCTGGTATGTGTATAGTACAAAGATATAGTATGAAAATATGTCTTTTTTTTATGTCCGCATGTCTGATACTGCATTAACAAATAATGTGTAATGGCCTTAATAACTCTAAAGGAATAGTTTAAAAAAATCCTAAAATAAAACTGTCATTTCAAACACATACACACTTAAAAATAAAAGTGCTTCACGATTGCCATTAGAAGAACCTTTTTGTCGAAATGGTTCAATGAAGAACCTTTAACATCTGAAGAACTTTTTAAGCACCTTTATTTTTAAGAGTATGCTTTTTTTGTGATTATTAGTACAATATCAGTGCATAATGATGTAATGAATAAGCTATACAAAATCCAAAAGGGCACCATAATAGCTTCAGACCACTTGGATTTTCGAGGACCATATTTTTTTTTTTTTTTTAATTGCATTATTATTATTAGAATTTTTTGGAGAGCGTCTAGGCACTACATTGTAATATGATAATAATGTACATCATTATAAATCTGCATGAAAATTCATTAAAAAAAATTCCACTGTAAAAAAAAAATGGTTTGAAATGACAGTTTGAGTAAATAATTTTTCTTTTAGGTGAATTATTCCTTTAATCCTTAAGTATTAGAAAAAGGCTATTATCTGTTTATGTGAGTGGAGACTTTGAATGGTGGCTTCCTGCCAGCAGCGAGCCACTGCCCTTTGTCATTTAAACCTCACATGTAGTCTCACTTTCACATACCAAGCTCCACCCCACACCACCGTCAAGGTTCCAGTCCTCACACGGCTCAATGATTAAATCACTGATTTACACACACACTTTGCATACTTTACTCTGTACTTTGTTTTTGAATGCAGCTCAGTGTGGCACAAGGTTGGGCTGCAATGTTAAACACAATGTTTTTGTTTATAATTGTGATTGTTTTATTTCAAAAGCATTGCTTTGCAAGATCCCAAACTGTAATTTACTTTGTGTTGGCTGCATTTGTTGGGAAATGTTGAATGCTTTAAGATTTTGTATGTTGCTTTTGAATGTTTTAGAGTATTTTTTTAGTGAGAATGCATTTAATTCTAAGCTGACAGTATAGAGAAACTCTGCCAAAGATTTCGACAGCTCCCTTAACTTTATTATACATGTTCCTTGCAGATTCTCTCACTTTTTGGTTTTATGTGAATGTTTGTCCTTTTCTTTTTTAAGTATCTGTCTTGTTTTTTTTTTAAAGCCATAATGTTTGTGCAAAGCACTCATTAGGCTCTTTTTGTCTTTAATGCTTTTCTTTTTATTATTCTTTACTTTAAGTCTATTAGTCCAACTGATTGATTTCGTTTAAATGGGAGCAGTAATAGTGTTCTGTTCATATGGCATGGTGTTATGTTGATGAATCCTTTTGTGTTTTGGTTTGTAACAATACAGTTGTACAAAGAGCAATATGTTGTTTTGTTTTAATCGAGACACTGATAGTAATTTTCTAAAGCATATTTAAAAAAAAAAGAAAAGCTCTTGATATAATCCGTTGATATTCACCAAATCTTAAAAAAATCTCAATATATATATAAAATATTTTTTACTGTAAATAACATTTCATTTTACTTTGTGTTTGCATGACCTTAATAGAAACTCTAAAGCCCCGTTCACACCAAGAACGATAACTATAAAGATAACGATATTAGCGTCCACACCAGCGAACAATATCGTCTGTTTATTCTGAGCGCACGTGCGACTGCAGCTTTAAATCCTCGAGCTCGTTATGGCAGGATGGATTCTGATTGGCTGTCAATGTTTGTATCATTCAACAGCTGGAAAAAATCGTTCTTAAAATGATTCCAACGATATCGTTTCTCTATACAAATGTGACTTTTTCTTAGAATTGTGAGAGGAAAAAGTAAAAATTGCTATTTTTATTCTGTGATGGAAACAAGCTTCCATAGCTGGAAAAGGTGCTTTTAAAGTTTAGATGCACTTAACTAATCAAATAAATATGGACTTCAACAGGATTTTCTTATTACTGTAAATGTATTATTACTGTAAATGTATCCGGGACTTTTAGTGAGGGCTGTTCCTTGACTTGATGTTTTATTTTTTCTTGCCATGCATGTTTGTACAAACATAAGCCTTAAATATATGGGCAAAGAAATCAAAGCTGATCCCTGAAGCATGTTTTAACATCTACTCTTACATTCATTAGTAAAACCGCTCACGGATCACTACGGAAAAGTTGCGCAAGACACATACAAAAACAAACATTGGACCTTTGGCACAAAGATTATTTAGGTCTCACACCGGTACAGAGCACATTGCATTTTAATTTCCGTTTTCTCACAATGGCTTGAAAAACAGTAAAATGTGCCTTCAGGGACTGATTGTGTCCACGTTTTGAGAGGTTTCAGTTGCTTACACTTATTGAACATGCCTCCACATTCAAAGCATTGTCTCAATCAGAAATTCATAAAGGACACTTTTTTCTTCATTTAATTGAAATGGTAGGATACTAGATTCTAGAGAGAAAAATATTTATTTTTGTGGCAAAATTTATATGTATGCATGTGGAAATCCATTCTGTTAAAGTACTTTTAAGATAAATTGCCATTATGTAGTTTATTCAAGTGACTTCCGCTTAGCTAAATCCTCCAACCCTCACTTTAATTTCTACTAAATGTTGTTGACTTGCATAACCCATCACCTGGCACATACAGCATTACAACAGGAGTCTGTTATTTAACCTCCCAGTAGTTCTCACTCTGTTCCTGTTTGTGACTTCAATGCATAAAGAAAAATGTTTCACCTCTCAGCTACCTCACTTCCTCCCAGAGCTGGTTTCCTGAAAGGCCCAGGAATGTTTCCATGGCGGCTCTCTCTCTCTCTCTCTCTCTCTCAAAAAAAAAAAAAAAAAAAAACCTCCCACTATTTCCTCAATGCAATTAACAGTGAAATCACAAAATCAAATCACAGCAGCTGTTTAATAGAACCCTTTATTTCCTTAAATATAATAGAAAGGACATACATGTAGTATGTGCAGTTTAAAAGCTCAGGTTGTTCAAGTGTGGCCTTGTATAAATATTTGCACATAGTCTATTAAATGCGAGCACATTCAATGGGCCACTTTACAGGCAGCAGCAGCAGTTGAATATTAGAGAACATTTCCCAAGAAGAAAACCAGGCACGATTATATATGTAACAAGTATGTACAGTATAAACTGACCAATGCGGCTTCTTATGGCAATATCACACACACACATTTGTGTGTAATAACTCTGATTTGATTGCATTCAAAGTTTGAGCATTTGTGATGAAAACATTCACATGTGATTAAATGCTCAAGTACAATGCATTTCACAGAATATATATAAAAACTATTTCAATAAAATAGAGTCAATACCACTTTAAAAGACTTGTTTAAAAAAAAAAGCCAGATAGTAGATTTAGAGAGATTAAATCATACACATATTCCGTACAGGTTTCAGTTATCATGCATACAACAAGATTTTGTAACAATTTAGTGCAAATATTAAAACTAATATTTATCCTAATTTGGGTATGTTCACCACAAATCCAAAAGGAAATGTTATTGGCATTTCTCACGCCTAAATAGAATAGGTTCTATGAAGAGTGAAGGGTGTATTGTCATTTTCTAGAGTCTGGGAAACATGTTTGTCTGTTTTTGTGTAACAGTTTAAATGCAATGACGTCAAACAGGCTTTCATGTTGCACACAGACCTCTCCTGACCTGCCTTACAGCATGACACGGCTGTTTCTCTCTGAAGAACAACACTGTCTTTTTGTATTTCATCAAAGATTCTTCTGGTAGGAAGCTGTTTTTCTGTCATTAGGGCATTTGCCCTCAAGCTTGACCTTTAACCCCAGCCAGCTCCAATTCCCACATGCATGTCACCCCAGTGTGAAGTCTATAAAGTATGTACACCTCTGCTCTCTTCCCATCAGACACCTTCACCTGTTCATCTGCTCATCATACCTGCAGAGCAAAACAAATCACCTCCATCACTTTTTATTTAGTGACAACAATTAAGATAAGATCCTTTTTTATGTAAATTATTTACAGAAAAAGCTGTTGTGGGGATAACAATGTAATTATTCAAGTAAGTTTCAAACATCACTTTCACATCTATTTTATCATTGATCTGAAACAACAAAGAATTACATTTACTGATAATATTGATTTCTAAAACACATATTTGAATATGTATCTGGTGTAAATTATTTACAGAGATTTTGTGAATTTATAAATATATATATATATATATATATATATATATATATATATATATATATATATATATATATATATATTATACACATATATTTTTTTTAAATTAAAATTAACACATTTTATGAATAGATTTTAAAAGTAGTAATTTTTTTAAATGTAACAGATTTATTCATTAAATGTATTCATAAAAATATATATGTACTTAATACATTTAACTTTTTAACACACAGAAATGATACCAGTGAATGAGATATGTTTAAGGCCATTTCTCTAAATAATTTACATAAGAATAATAATTATCTATTATACATACATATACATATATACACGTGCGCGCACACACACACACACACATATATATATATATACATACACATACACACATATATATACACTTTTTTGGAAATTATTTCGAGAGAAATGTGCAGATATGACGGGAAAAACAGAAAACTATAGAACAACAAATACATTTAAGATTTATGGAAAGATGCATTTATTATATATATGATGTAGACACTCACTGTCTGATGCAGTCTGGGATTTGCAGCTGGGCCACAGGAACAAACTCTGCCAGTTCTTGCAAGCTGTGGATGAAGCGCATCTTCCTGCCGAATTTCTCACTTCAAGAGAGAAAGAAATGGGTCGGACGGAGGGCTTTAGGTATTAATAATGTTTATTGGCTTTTTTAGCTCTGTTTGTTAAACTAATGATCATCTGTGCTCACCTGATGAAGGGTTTGATGACTGTGATTAAAGCTCTCACGTACCAGGCCGGGTGAACCACGAAGAGGCCTTTCAGTTCTTTCCTCAACCTTCAGGAAAGAAAACAGATTTAATACCTCCATCAGAAAAGCAAATGCAAATGTATTAGAAGTTAAAACTATTTTTTGTTCCAATAACTGGTCCAGTAACAATAACCCAGCAGAACATGATGACACAAGGGAGCAATCGCTGACTGGCACGAGCACCACCCTGACCCATGTGAAACCATGAGAGGCAGGGCCTTGAATCATGGGACACAGACAGGCAGAAACTTGGAGACGACATCTGTTTACAACATATTTCACTGGTGTCCTAGCCCAAAAATCACCCACAAGTCTAACCATTTCTATTTGGTTTCTGTCATATATCATTTAAGTGGAAGTGCTGTAAGGCTCAAATACATTACTCTGAATGCTACAAAAAGTGCTACTTTCTTCTGATCTACACTGGGCTGCAAGTAAAAATCTTTTTATTAAACATTTTAAAATTAAGATACATAACATTTTACAATTTAATTACAAATAGATACATTTTCTCACTTTAAAGATTGTGTGTGTGAATTATTTAATGAATCCTATCAGTTCATTTCCCTCCTCGCAGATCCTTTTTGATTGTGTGACATCACGCTTAGTGTTTTTTCTGTTGCCGTCAACAGCTCATGAGTGATCTCAGAGGAAACGTCATGCAGTGATGCAATGGAGCCAGTGGAAATGACAAATCAGGCCTCCAAGAGCATCCCACACTCCTTAGTTCCTCATTTCCCAAGCTGATCTTACATGATAAGATGACCTCGAATTTCCTGAGCATACAAAATCCTCACATAAAACATTTATGAGACTGACCTTCACCTGGAAGATTAGCTGTCAGATAGCTACGCCATAATATAGGGAAATCAAACAAGAATTTACCATTTTTAATTCTTTGGTTCGTCAATAACCACAAAACAGACCATTTCAGAATCCTGTCCTGATCCTTATCGCCCCATCGGGTTTATTTTGGGATAATGACTGGCTGGATGTACATAACCAGAAATTACTAGATCGGTACGTAGAGATTTTGTAAGTAAGATTCAAAAACAGTCCATTGAAAACAGTCACACTGACCTTGGAGAGCTGACACTAGAATTTGAAACCTTTCAGATAATTCCGTAATGAAGTATGCAATCTAAAAACGTCTAAATATAACAAGAAAACATGACAGCTGAGAACAGGTCAAGGGTTATCTGAGGAATGTCTGGAAGAACTCTGATAACATGGCCTTCTATGTAGGAGTCCACAACATTCCTATCATATTTCATAAGAGGGGCATTTAAGAAAGAAAGAGTGGAGGTGGGTTCTCATGTTTGACAGGAACTAAACTAGAGGAACACGAAGACTGTCACAAGCAAAGCTTAGATTCACACGCCCTCTTCTGGAACTGATGGAAACCGCCTGAAACATCAAAGCAGTTTTGTTGCTTTTTTAGTGCATGTGTTTTTTCTACACTACTGTTAAAAAATTCACCAAAAAAAAAAAAAAAAAACTTATTTCAAATGTGTTTTCTATTTTAATATATTTTAAAATGTTATTTATTTCTGTGATGGTAAGGCTGATTTTTTTTCGCAGTCATTACTCCAGTCTTCAGTGTCACATGATCTTTCAGAAATCATTCTAATATGTGACCATGGACCACAAAACACAAGGGTCAATTTGAAGAAAATTAGATTTATACATCATCTGAAAGCTGAAAAAGTAAGCTTTCCATTGATGTACGATTTGGTCGAGATAAAACTATTTGAAAATCTGGTATCTGATTCTTAAAAAAAATATATATATATATATTTTTTTTTTAAATCTTATGACCCCAATTATTTGCACTGTTGTGCATATTCTATCGTTTTCCTAAAAGATGACAAAATAAACTTTTATCTGATATACAGACTTAAAAATTAGTCTGTCTCTTCTGGAAAAACTGAACCAAAATTATTGATGATATAATCTCTTGCTCAAGGGTGTATGCATATTTCAGTCCAATAAAATGATTTCTAGAATAAGAACGTCTCATCCCCAAATTTCACCTGCCACTAATTAGCAAAAGCAAGTAACTTTGTTTAGTTGTGCTTTTCCAGGCTGTCTCTAAAACTAAAGTCAATTGGCTATCTGCCCTGCCACAACTTCCTGTTTCAAAAATAAATATGTCAACATGAGACAGAAAATTTCACTTGTTAAAACATTCCATGAAGTCTTTAAAACCCATATGAAATCAAAATTTAAAACAATACATTTCTTGTTGGCCACATGGAAGGATAAAAAAAGAATTAGCCAATTATATCATTATATAACAACAGAAATGAATGGTTGTATCAATTTTTTATTTGATGATAAATCTAGTATGGCTCACCGTCTGTCGATGGACATGTAACACTGTCGAAGCCACTTAATCCCAGGCATCTTATTGCGAGGGGCCATTCCACACAGATACACCAGTATGTAACTCTCAGACACCATCAAGTCCAACGTGCCAATGATGTACCTAAATCCAAATAAATCATTAAATGGGAATAAACATTTGAGTTACAGAAACTAGAAGTCATTGCAAAGAAAATTTATCCCAAATCAATCAGGTTTTACCTGAAGAGATTGTCCATCACATACTCATAGTGTTCTGTTGTGTTTTCTGGTAGGTAGCAGGAAGTGAACATGATGATGGCTGTCGATCCGTCACCATAATATCCTATAAAAGGTCAATTTTAGTTAGTAATTTCAGTAAAGCATGTTCATCCCAGCCTTTTCAACAAAAGCTCACCTCCGTGGGAAAGAACTTGAAGGTACGGCTCCAGAACGCTCATGTTGACTTGGTAGTCTTGGCCGCCAATATGGAAACGCCTCCATCGCCGCCCATTGCTGTCCACCTGATCCAAGTCCAGGTGTCCCATCTCTGCATGCTCCAGTAAACTGGCCTTTCTGATCGCTGCTTTGCCCATCCTGGGAAGATCATCTGCAATGCCCACAGTACTAGTGGTAAACCAGTGCTCTGTGTAGAATTCCCTGTCCCATACTTGTGAAACTGATCAATGAAACAACTCTAATGAATATCAAAATAACTGAATACCTTCCCACTCTAAGTCGTGCATGCTGTCTGGGAAGTTGTAAGACTCGCTGTCTGAGGGTGTCTCTAGGGCTTCCAGGTTAATGTCCATCTCTGGGTCATCATCAAGAGATGGTGAAAGAGCAGAGGCTTCAAACTCGTCAGATTTCACGCTCCGGTCAGTAGAGGTTTTGTCCAGTGTTAGACTAAGAGTGGGCGCCACTAGTCGCTTCTTCCTGACGGCATCACCTGTGAGGGCCAGGCTAGTTGGTGGGACTAGAGGAAAGAAAGAAAAAGAGGGGTCACAGGCATATATTGTGTATACACTACCAATTTGACAAAATTCAGGTATTTTTTTGTAATTTCTCTGTTTCAAATAAATACTTGAAGACAAAAGATACAAGTAAAAATATTAAGCAACATAACTAATTTTATTATTGATAACAAGAAGAAATGTTTCATAAGCTCCAAATCAGCAGATTACAATCATTTCTAAAGGATCATGTGATACTGAAGCCTGGAGTAATGACTGCTGATCTTTGCCAGCACAATATATGAATTAATTATATACAGAATATAAAATATGGATTAAATCACATTTTAAAATGTACTACAGAAAGAGGTTTTTTTTATTGCAATACTATTGCAAATTGTAAATTATCACATAATTGCTGTTTTTACTGGATATATATATATACACGAGACAGATATTATATAAGAGGCAGGTAATTTGGCCAGTAACTAATTGGAGAAATGAGGTTACCAGGCCTGTTTCCCTCAGCTCCAGGGCTTTCCTCTTCATCACCAGGACTCTGTGTGTCCTCAGGAAGAGGCCTACAAAGACCAAATATTTGAATCCCTTTTGCACTTGATGAATATGAAAATAAATAAGCTGCATGCATGTAGTGCACTTTACCTGGGGAACTCCTCATCCTGCCATTCCTCCCGGAGCTCCATGTCAGGGATGAAGGCTGATGTCTTCCCGTTTTCTGAATGCCTGCAGAAATAAAATGAAAATGTAAAGAAGGTTAATGGGACTTTTTTGTCCCCATGTCAAAATGTTATGAATTATTAACAATTAAATGATCACCAGGAAAATAACTTAATCCTCAATTTAGTCACAATAAAAAATCCAGGGTTGTTTGTTTTAATTACAGAACAGGTCAGTACAAGATTCATGTATTGTGAGTGCTGTTTTCAGACCCTTAGTACTGGTAATAGATAGATAGATAGATAGATAGATAGATAGATAGATAGATAGATAGATAGATAGATAGATAGATAGATAGTAGACTGCACGTAGAAACAGGGTTGTGTACAACTCGCTAACGCCCATCACATCACTCTTTACGGACATAATTATGTAAATAATGGCAGTGTAAACATGCTAAACTCACCTTTTCACTAACCTCGTACAGGAGATGCTTCTCAAAAACAAACCTCTTTTTCATTTGGTAAAAAAATTAATAATTCCTAAGAACATTGCAAGCGCAATAATTAAACTGATTTATTATAGGCTATTGATGTCCTAGCCATTTACCTTTTCAACGGCAAGAGCGATTCTTTCTCTACCTCGCCCAAGCAAAGCACCTTCACGCCAAAGAATTCAGCCAATCAGAGCGCGTTTCCGCACCTGAGAGCGCTGTTTCAACGCCCCGCCCACATCCCTACAGCTGCACACGTTCAATGTTCTTTTACTGTCTATGATGTCAGCCCACTGAGCCCAGGACATCGGAGATTTATGCCAGTTAAAATAACATAAACGGCTTGGGACAAACTTTTAACCTTAGTTGTCCTTAGTTTTGAAAACATAAATATTTATGAAATCCTTAATATTTCTATACCTTATTTTCTATACCTGAGAGTTCAACAACATCACACGAACTCTAGTGAGTTTTAAAGTTGTTTTCAGCTAAATTCTGAAGACTTCCTTCAGCTTTGTTGACACAGACTGTAACGAAATTGTTGATTTTTTTAAATTAATTTCCTACAGGTAGCTCCAAAAAACCATATAAACAAAATGTTGACTGCATTTAATGCGTGTAAAATTTGAGACAATACTGACATTTTTCTGATGCTGATGACAATTTATTGAACTGATATGATATCTCAATATTTATTATTAATATTTGAGATACATTTTTGTGCAATATAGAGATAATATTATTTTCATGCATTTGTTTGTAAGAAAACTGAAACAGCAGCATATGATCCCAAACAGATTCATCCAAAACATCTACTTTTATTCCAATATTGTAGCTTGTATTTTCTATCCACTATTCAAATTGACTGAAAAAAAAAGAAGTTCTATCGTGTCAGACATGTCAAATACAAACTCAAATATAAGCCTTGTCCTTGTTTCTATCTCAAGTATTTTGTTACGACAGCACGTGTGGTAATTACACGTGGCACAAATGACCAGAAAATCTTGTTTTTGTTTACAGATGATTCCGGGCAGAACAAACGTCACATAACTCAACCTGTTTCTGATGCGAAGCCATTATCAGATTCATTCAGAGCTTGATGGTATTGTCTTCACTTCAAGCCTGTAACCTTTACATACACTATACACTATTGTCCAGCAAGACTGCTCCGAGATTGTACATTATTTCAAACATGACTGCTCCGAGAAGGCTGTATGTTTTTAGTTACTGACTCAAGACACTGTTGTGTAATCTCAAGCCCAGTGTTGTCCTATCTAAGACCTTATCAGATGTCAAAATGTATTTTAAGAAGTATGTAGGGCGTTTTTTTTAGAACAATGTATGACAATTGTGGCAGACAACATGATATCTCCACTGCAAAGCATAAAAGGTGTGTACTGTTTCAGCAATTGTTCTTTGATGTAACTCTTATAAGATTTGGTAATCACCTGTTGTGAAAACCTTTGTCCTGGCTTGTAAGATGTTACAGTAACATATTCTGTAACTTTCTGTTATTAAGGATATAGGGGTTATTATAGGTCATATTTCATGCATTCTCTTCTTGTCTGAACATGAACTTGGAATTTGGTATGGAAATGAACAAGTCAAAAGACCTTTTCTGTGATTATAGTAGAATTAAGAGCTTTAAAATCATCTAAATTTTACCGTCTCAAACCATCAAAAGTTATAATGACATGAACGTACATTTTTTGTAAAAAAAATTTCCATTTCCATTTGGATGTTTAACTTGTGACAGCAGTGAAACTCTTATTATTGTGTTGAATATAAATGACAGAAAATCGGATGGTCTGTCAGATGACAGGATATGAGAGATGATGTCCTTCTGTGGTTGTGAGATCTCGAATATTAGTCAAGAAGATTGGCCAAAGTAGTGGAAATCAGTTCAACGGCAACTTCCTTTTTCTGTAATCCTCTTTCTAAATAACTAGACACAGAAGTGCTACAATGATTTCTCTCATGCCCTTCTGCTGTACGCTTCAAAGCGCAACAGAACAACATGTACGTTAGTCTCTGGTTCATCCAGTATGCACTGGTACATGTTTTGATCTTATACATGTTTTGACCAGGTATTATAGTATCATCATTGTAATTTTTGACTTACCCATTTGGCATGTACCCTTCCCTCTGGTCTGAGTTAGTCCCCATGTCTAAAGTCTTTCAAATTAAAAGTGTCTAGAAATGCATTCAGTGAACTCAGCTGCTGACCATGACCTGAGGTGTTTCATGAGCTTCAGCAGTTTCAGTGACTGTATCTTGTGTCTTGTGTTAGGGAACTCACCCTGACTGTCAGTTCAGGTTTTTCAACATTTCTGACTTCTGCTGACTGAATTGTCTGTCTCCCATTGGCTCAGCTGCATTGAGCACTTCTGCTCCCCCACAGGGAAGGCTGGGAAGGTGGAGTGAGACGCCACAGACAGGCATGGCTACATGGTCCTAATACCCTTGAGGTTACAGGCCCCTTCAGAAGATGATTAGCTTCTCCATATCTTTAGCTGTTGATATTTGCCTTGGGGATATGTTATATATGTTTGTATTTTAAAACAAAAGTGTAATTACAAGTGACTATCTACTAATATTTTTAATAATAAAAATATTTAAACCAAATAAACACAGCCTTGATGAGAAAAAAATGGAACTGATGCCAAAGCGTACAAGAATAATATACAATATACAAAATAAACATAAAAATGAATGCAATGAAATTGTCTTTACAGACAAAGCTCACAAACCACATACGGAAGAATTTGAAAAGGATTTATTTATAATGAGTAACAGAGCACTTGAAATAAAGTCCTTGGCAATATAATACTTGACAGAGGATTTGCTCTTGAATGTCCTGTTTCACGACCATAGAACATTAATACATTTACATTAAATCAACATTATTATGATACTGGCGGAATCGACTAGTATGTACTTCGTTCTCCCGAGGCAGCATGCAGCAATCCTCTGATATCACCATGTCAAATCTCACCAAACTATCAGTCAGGGTTAAATCACAGGGCATACACAA
The DNA here is from genome assembly GCF_003368295.1 of Carassius auratus. Classification (NCBI taxonomy): domain Eukaryota; kingdom Metazoa; phylum Chordata; class Actinopteri; order Cypriniformes; family Cyprinidae; genus Carassius; species Carassius auratus. The sequence continues at coordinate 7,906,435 of NC_039258.1, read as the reverse complement.
CACCTCAGAACAACAACATACCATCTAATATGTTTCACGTCCAATATTAACTGATTTTTTTTAACAGTCAATTAAGTCGTAACTTAATTAGCTCTTTATCTTCAATGGGGGGGGGGGGTATGTCATTACATAGGATTTTTCCAGTTAGATCTTTAAAATGCCTTGGATTGAGCTTTTGTATTTATCAATATAATGAATATTATAATTATGACGATAGTCTAGTATGATCTAATCTGCTAATAAGCTTCTGGCTGAACAAACAACATTTTCAACCCTAATGTACCCAATAGCCATCAAATCATAAAATAAATTACGTAAGATAACAAACAAACAAACAGAATACTAAAGTTTGAAATCTCAAATGCTGAAATGTTTATCATCACGAACACACAAACACAACTGAGGTCTTTGGTAGTTAATGGTAAAATCTCATTGACTAAAATGCAGGTGCCGTGACTCTAATCTAATCAGGAGCAGGTCAGTTCACACCTAGATCATGCAAAAGGCCACAGAAGGGTACCCACAATAACTCCTTTACAATATTACTGGGGAATCATGACAGATGTACTAATCCAAAGAATGTTCATCTTCACTTACATTTAATGGTGTGTGAGATAAAATTACATAACGTCATCAATTTAAGGTTTACTGTACGGATTACATCTTTGGCACGCTTCCAATTACCACACAATCATTTTGACTCATCCCAACAGGAACTGCCTAAATGCTGATATACTTGCACTGTTTGCAGACAAACAGGCAGCACTGAAAATTTATATATATATATATATATATATATATATATATATATATATATATATATATATATATATATATATATATATATATATAGTTTGTAAATGGATAAATGTAAATATGCAACTCTAGCATTGTTTTAAAGTTGAATTGAAATCGTGACTAGGATGCATTTTCCATTCAGTTTTGTAAATCAAGGGAGAAGTCAAAAGGATTTTCTGGGGGATCAATGCCATGCCACAGACATGATCTGCAGACAAGCTGAAAATAACTTTTTAATTAACACAACAAGTACTTAATACTACTTAACACAAGAATTAAGTATGTTATTTGTATAAGCAATGATAGCTACCACGTTATAATTAATTGGATAGATAATACTGGAAATTCATTCTGAATTAGTTTATTCTATTAATAGTCAGTTGCAAGCTAGCACTGGGTGCTTATTGTCAATTTTAGATAATATGTCTAAATGAGACACTTCTGATTAATTTAGCAGATCATATATGACCGCGAACATTGAATAACCAGCCTAAACCTGAATATTTTTTTTTTACGATAGTCAAACTTTAAACATTTTATATATAAATGCGTTTTTGTAATGTTCCATTTGAATGATCATGTACCAGTCCTTAGAAAGTCAACAGAATGGCCTCTTCAGACTGTATCGTACCTTTGTGAGTTAACCAGGTCTAAAAAGTGCCATTTCAGTCTCAAGCCCTGATGCAGCACTGTTGGATATGAACTTCATCCTCTTGAAGACGCAGAAGGACGTTCTTTCTCCAGCTCTTATTCAACACTCTCTCGGACAACAGATTCTCAGCACTGTCCCTCAGACGACATCTCCTCCATGCTGGCCATCTTGCTAACTTTCTCCACCAAAACCTCAGGACTGATTTTTGGTAGGCCATTGTCCAAGGGACAACCCTCGACAAGACTGTTCATTGGCGTTGGAGGAACCTGGACATCGTCCTCCATCCCAGTATCCTCAGGACATTGTTGTGAGTCACTCTGGTCCAGATTGGAATCATCGTCCAGATCTAGGTCCTCTATGTTCCCACTTTGATACACTTTTCTTTCCCTCTCCTTCAGGAAGTCTGTGATTATGGGCATTACTTTCTTGCGGGATGCTAATGTGTTACCCTGTATAAAGGCCTTCACATCTGGATATGGACTGCTCACTGGCTTAAGGTCCAGACTTGGGTTTTTGGCTTTTTCTAGTGCTTTACTCATCTATGAAAAAGGAAAATACAGCTTTCAATTAGTGAGAAAAATCTTTAATTTTAGCTTTCATTGTTTATTTATTTTATTTTATACATTACTGTTGAAAAGTTGTTCATTACTAGAACATTAACCACCATTAAAAGACTGGAAATAAAGCATTATAAAAGTACAAACTGGGAAACCCTGTTAACTGGTTATAAAGATCTTTGCCCCAGTGTAGTGATGGGGACACTATACTGTCAACAAGCACCGTCCTTCGGATGAGACGTTAAACCGAGGTCCTGACTCTCTGTGGTCATTAAAAATCCCAGGATGTCTTTTGAAAAGAGTAGAGGTGTGACCTCGGCATCCTGGCTAAATTCGCCCATTGGCCTCTGACCATCATGGCCTCCTAACAGTCCCCATATCTGCTGATTGGCTTCATCACTCTGTCTCCTCTCCACCAGTAAGCTGGTGTGAGGTGGGCGTTCTGGCGCACTATGGCAGCCGTCGCATCATCCAGGTGGATGCTGCACACTGGTGGTGGATGAGGAGATACCCCCTGACTACGTAAGCCCTTTGAGTGTCTAGAAAAAGCGCTATATAAATGTAAGGTATTATTATTATTATTTGCTGATCTTAATTCTCACCGAGCGTTTATCATAAATTCCTTTGATAAAAAAAAACTTGTTGAACCTAAATGGTGAAGAGTGTGCTTTTTGTTTCAAAATTAATTCGCAATTTTTTTAACTATTAGTATGTAGTCAATTTCTTTTGTATCTTCATTCCTGGAAATGAGGGTAATGAGTACCTCTTCTCTGTAGACAGTGCTGGAGCTGTAGACGGCTAGCTGACGGAGGGGCTCCTTGTTGTCGATGAAAGAGATTGTCATGGCAAGCACCAGGTTGTAGTTGTGATTGTGGCAGAACTCACAGAGGTCCTGCTGAAGTCCTCGCCTCTGAAGAAAAGACTGAAGACAGAACGGCACTTTTAACACGTGAGCATCATAAGAAAAAAAAAAAAAACCTAATTTCACTTTTTGAGACCCAAAATGCCCAATATTTTATTTATTTCTGTTGAATTAAGTTTTGATGGCTCCAACCATATGTTTGTTTCAGCTTAGATATTAAGAAAATTTCATTAGCTTAAGGTATTTTAATGAAATCTAAATATATTACTGAAAAATATAATCTTTAAAATATGCAGAGATCAAACCTCAATCTCTTCTGAATCATTGATAAATATTTCTGATTAACTTCTTTGGCAATTTGACAAGTAAAATAATTACATAATAAATGGCATTATTACTTTGAATTAATTGAGATTCTATGGGTAATGCCATTTTTCAAGTGTTATAATTAGCATACCGGGGCCATTTATATAAAAAAAAAATAATAATAATTGAACAATTTCCCCCAGTCTCCTGTAGGGTGAACAAAGAAGGTTTTGATACTTCACACATCTGATTCAGCAACCTCATGTCTTGCTATTGTATGTCCTAACAAGAGAAGAGGAGAGTCTGTCACGGAGGTTAATGTCTGGTGTAATCAGTGGGTGTGCGAGACGGGCCGCCCAGCCCTGCGGTGAGTCTGGGTGTGTCTGACTTGGAGTCGGCTGTGCTTCAGTATTAATGAGGAATTCACATGAGTCATGAGGATGGGCACATGAGCACACTTTGTGCCCACAACTGTAGCTCCTTACATTTCACAGTCCACATTTCCTCTCTGTACTTGTGGAACGGAGTACTGAGGCTAAATGCACAGCACAAACATAAGATTCACTTCATTTAGGACAAAACGTGTAATTTGCATGTGATCTATAAATAACACAATTTTGGTTAAAAGCTGTATCAGCCAGATCAATACATTCCAAGCTTCAGAGATTGTAGAAGCTTTAAGTGAAATATGTCATAACAGCACTGACCTCTAGTGTCATATAAATGACACTGACAGCCAACTTTAGATCTCCACCAGATGCTGCTTTCATGTCTTTCAACAGCATCTGTTCTGTAGAGAGGCCTGAAATACAGGACAGTAACGTGAAATTACATTCAATTAATTCAAGAATTCAAATCATACTGTTAATATGTCTATATCAAGTGGTTTGTTTCATTAAACTACACAGTACAAGATCCTCTCACCTGACACATCAAACTTGGCATTCTGTAGCGACTGAAAGAGAACACCCCTCTTAGGCAGTTTTGGAAAGCGTTTCTCCAAAAAGACGGCGTACTGGCTGTCCTTAGGGGTGACTTTACCTGCTTCAGGTGCCATGTTAACACAGTCTAGAATAATGGTACCTGTCAACACATACATTTTGCAAGTTAACAAGATGTTATCTTTCTGCTGACATCTCACATCTCTATCAAGTATCTCTTCTGGCTTATTGCCACTGAAGCCCATGCTGAGTCCATCTGATGTCTAACAGCATCTAACAGATTGAGCCGCAGTCATGCTGTGAGAGCTCACATTCCTCTCCGTGTTTATCACATCGCCATGACACTCACCGTATAAAAGCTGAGCCACTTGATGGTCCAGAACCTCAGGTGCTTTTTGGGCGATGCGCTCAGTCACCAAGGTGGCACAGGAGCCCACGGGCTCCACAGTGACGGGACAGGAAGGGGATGTGGGCCTCTGTAGGAGGTGATGGTCAATCACTTCCACGACATCGTCCTCCAGCTCACTGTCAGCACTACAGAATAACACAGATTTACTATAAAAGAACTGACCAAATCTCCTGATCTTCACTTCAAAAGTTAACTTGCATTGCACAGATAAAAAAAAAAAAAAAAAAAAAAGATGATTTGCATATATATTTTAAATATTTATATAATATTCCATATTATATTATTTATTCACACATTTATTATTTACTTACTACTACTGTTCAAAAGATTGTGGCAGGTAAGATAGATTTTTTAAGTGTCTTAAATGCTCACCATTTTACAATTATAATAAAATTGCAATTTAAAATTAGTTTTAAATTATAATAGATTTTAAAGCATAATTTTTTTCCTGTGATGGCAAAGCTACATTTTCAGCAGTTATAACTCCAGTCTTCACATCACATGATCTTTCAGACATTTTCTGTTATTATCATAAACAGTTAGTAAGTCAGTGAGTAAAATCAGAGAACAGTTTTGTTGTTGCTTAATTATTTTTATTTTTAAATCGTGACGTCTTTAAAGAATGACGTTTATTTAAAATAGAAATAGACATTTTGCAATTAATAAATTGATTAATTTAATGCATCCTTGCTTAATAAACGTTAATTCCTTTCGAAAACAACTGACCTCAAATTTTTTTTAACAAATTATATATATTTTGATATTATATTTTATATATTAAAATTAAAAAATCAGTTAATTAATTACTCTAAAACTGCATTTATTTTATGCATGACGATGGAAGACAGAACATGTTGTAGTACAAACATTGCATTTGTGCTACAGAACAGAAATCTGACCTGGGCAGAACATTGTGGTCGACCAGTGTCAGTGTCAGCTGTTTGTTCTTGTGCAGGCCGTGGAGGTCCACCTCTTCCCTGAACAGCAGGCAGTCTTGGGACAGACCGGACTCTCTCAGCAGAAAGGTGCTGTCAGAGCGCAAGGGGAACTCAGCCCGTGGGATGTTGAGCACAGGGACCGGCATCCTCTTACAATCAAGACTCTACGAGATGACAACATTAATGATGAACAGAACAATAATCCAGAATTATCACGTCTGTTATATCTGGCACAATTTTCCAAGAACACTGCAACAAAAGTGGTTTATTAGGTTGGGCACTGCATACCTTTGAAAGAAAGTAGGCGAAGGTCAGGGCTGATACCATGGAGTCCATATCACAAGCCTCATTTCCCATTATGACATGCAGCCCTGGGCTGTTCTTACTACAACCCTGAGAATGAAACAGAACAGTGTCACAGGCTGCTGGAAGAATATAGGACAAGAATTCGTAACATATAACTGCAAACCTAGTTCTTCATAATGTGGCTTTTGTGGCTTTTCAGGCTGAAATCCAAAACTGAAACATCTGTTTGTGGTTTCCGTGCACAACTTACCTATGCACAAATATTGACAAGCTAAAATGCATCCAATAGGCTGCGGGGACTTCCAGCTCCACAGTGTACTTCATCTGACAAACAATGATGAACTTGTGATCACCCAGTCGCTCTATATAACCAGCAGCCAGTGGGAGGTGGAGCACAATGTGTCAGAGATAAAGCATGGCTTATTTTAACAGATGATAACGTGTGTGTCCGTATATGTGTGAGTGAGTGGTGATTTTGCACTCTAGATTTTTTTGAGTTTCACCTCTTCATTGCTGTGCAATTTTTTTGCATTGTTGGGGGGATTTGTAGATTGGTCACACAAAAATTCTGTATTTTCAATTTTTATTTATTTTTTTCATTTCCCATAAATGTCCTGTGGTTAGTCAATTTCAGTGCTTTCCTAACATGAATAATAGTATGGCTTCAGAAGAGTTACACTACTGTTAAAAATCTGAAATCTTGATTTTTACTGTTTCGGATTACTCTTATGCGCACCGAGGCTGCATTTATTTTAACTTTTCTTTTTAAACATTTTGTTCTTGTGACGGCAAAGCTGAATGTTCACATTTATGCAGTTCAGCAGACACTATCGCTCTAGTCTTCACTGACAAATGATCTTTCATTAATTATTCTAAATATGCTGATTTGGTGCTCATTATAGGTCAATTTAACAAATCCTTGCTGAATAAAAGTATTACTTTTGAGTTTTGACACTTTCTAACAGTAGTGTAGTTATGGACTACGTCACTTTAAATGCACTTTTCTTGCGCTCTCTGTCTTTTGGGAACTTAAAAACCCACAATTCTATATTGCAGCCTATTTGCTGGATCACCAGTGAGATGAAGAGCACTTTTAATAGAATAACACTGAATGCATCGCCTTGGATTCAATAAAACCTTTTATCTCTCCCCATGATGACTCCTCGTCCAGCGTTGATTAGCATTTGGCCTGCTCCATTACTCCAGCCGAATACAGAAAACATCTGTGACATCAGCATTAAATGATGTACTCTGATCTGGGCAACCAGCTGGGGTTTGTTTGAAACGCTGGATGACGGACAGTCAACACAAGAGTGACTGAGCTCACAGCTGGCACAGATCAGGGGTGACGAGGCCCGTTTAGGTTGAGGTTTCGGCAAGAGCTCTCTTTCTCATGTGATAATCATCACTGAAACCCTTGTTAGATGGGGAAGTGCAGGAAAAAAACATGCTTATTCATACCCATATGTGCATGGCCAGAGGACAGCACAGAAATCTAGTCACTGCAATGTGAAATGGACCACAGGACAGTGAGTAAACAGTACAGAACCTGCGGGTCTCTAGTCAGAGTGGAAAAGAGCTCTTCTGTGCGCTCTATTTACAACATCACGCTTCAGTGCAGATAAAAAGCACTTTAACCACAAGTGCAACCGTATAATTTCTTCAATCATTGACTGAATTAGTTAAAGAACCCATCTCTGCTTGCTTCCATGAGCTGAGTCTCAAGGTAAACAGGGGCTTTGCTTCACTATATCCACCCAGCGGTGGGTGAGTGCAGGTGTCAGGGTGTTTGGGTTAAAAACAACAAGTTTAGGGTGGGGAGATGCACTGCTGTTGGACAGACGCTGTCAGGATCATGTATACCAGACAGCAGGTGTTATTTTCTCTGCAAATAAGGCCACCTTCAGCTTTGAAAGCGAGTGCATTAAGCTGAAAAACTAGAAAAGTGGGAATTGTTCTTATTGACTAAACACACTTGACAGCACCTTTAAAAAATAGTCTGTATCCGAAGCTCAAAAAGATCCATTTGCACCAAACAGCTCATTAAATCACTCCAGTCATCACTGTCACATTATCATCATTAGGAGATTGATCTGATTTATTAACAATATGCTGATTTATTATGAATGTTGGATACTTTTTCAAAATTCTTTGATGAATTAAAAAAAAGCATTCATCCAAAATAGAAATATTTTCTAACATAAGTATTTACCATATAACACATTCATTTCTTTCTTTAAAAAAACAAATACATAAAAATACTGCAAATACACAAGCTTTGTTACTGCGTTACTCTGTTCCCCTTTCAGCCATGAACTGATGGTAAAAATAAGAACATTATTAACTGTCTTGATATTTATTTTAAAAAAAGATTAAACTCGCCATTATGGAAAGGGGCTTTTACATTTCCAACAAGGGCTGGTGGTGTTAAGCCAATCACAAAGCACTGGGTCAGTTGGCCAATCAGAGCAGACTGCAGCTTGTTGGAAAGAGGGACCTGTTTTTTTTTTAACATTAAAGCATGTCAACATTTTCGGTTACACCAAATACACAAAATAACGATCTTTAAAAAAGCATCATATGACCCCTTAAAAAAAAAAACATTAAAAATGTATCTGATCTCAAACTTTTGAAAGGTAGTGCATGTGTGTGTGTGTATATATATATATATATATATATATATATATATATATAAACCACTTACACAATTATACATTTTATTCATACTTGTTCCAAATATATTAATATAATTCACTGGTAACGTTACATAAATAAAAACTTTAAAAAATATATATATATAACATAAGACTAAATTATATTAAAAGTATTGTTATATAAATAACAACTATAAACGAACATGTCTGCGTACTTTCAATGCATGTGCTTATTTCTATCAATGGCGCATGCGGCCAGGGTCTTCGCCTGCGCGTCATACCATATGACTTATGTCAATATCGAGCGTATCAAACAAAGCAGTCATTATTTATCACACCAAGCAATCATAAACGGCGACCACACTCGAGATTATTAATGTTTAAACAAGCACAGTGGAAGCTCTTGCCCCTAGCCACATTTAAGTGGGTAAAATGGTAGAAGAAAACATAACACGAGCAACCCCCTCTCTCTTTAAGCGTAACGTTACTGTACCATAGTCTTACCTTAAGCACATCGCGACAACTACGTAAATATGCCTCCATTGTTACACGGAGCCCGAGCGTTTTCACGTAACGGAATATACTTAATGAGTATGAAATGCCCTTCACTGCCTCTCAAATGTGCAGTGTCTCAAGTGTGTGTAAGTTAAGCCACTCGCATTCAGAGGTTTGCGCGCGAGCAAAAACCAACTACGTCCTGACGTCATATGGTTGCCGGGAAATGTAGTTTGTTGTGGACACACGAGCAACCAGAAAAACAGATCCAATCCAATCTCTTCTCTGTGCTAGTGTTCTCCTAAACGTTGACAAAGTTTAAGTGTTCTGATATTTCATCTAAAATAGACATTTGAATTGTAAAATATTTTTCTGAGGGAAAAATAAACTACTGTTCCACACAGATTTGTGTCCAATCAAATGCAAACTAGAAGAAGTCCCTCAATTTTGCTGTTTCATTAGATTTTCTTTTTTTTTTTAGTGTTTATAATGAAAACATTTTTACCAGAAAATTTATTCCGTTTTATTTTTTTCTCCAAGTATGTGAAAACAGCTTCTCTGATTTTATACAACTGTACAATATCAGTAAAAAAGTAGAAATTGGATCTTTAAAATACAAATCTAGTAAAATACATTAAAATATTAATTAAATCTACTTTCCAAAAAAAAAAAAACAACAACAACAACATATATTTAAAAAAAAATTATAGTGTTTTACATTGGGTAACATGGTGAAACAGTACTATAGTTTTTCTTCTACAATTACGTCTAACATTATTTTCTATAAAAGTAATTATTAGCAAGTTATCAACACATCTTTGTCAGGGTGGCATCTTTGCACCTTGTATAGTAAACATCAGTGATCTTGGGGATATGATGCTTTGATATAATGCAGAGGCTTTGTCCTTCGTGATTGAATTTCTGCTTATGAAACACATTCTGTCCAAATAGCAAGCCGGTTTAGATCTTCTCAACGTAGTTGCCAGGAAACAGGCCTTCATTTCCCCGAAGCCGGCCTTTCCACCAACCTGAGGGATCTGGGCAGACAGCACATCTTGGGTTAGTGCAGCATTCACCCAATAGAATCTGTACAACATTCACTTTCAATATTATAAAAATAGATTACCTTCATGTATGATTTCTATGATATCATTTGCTTGAAAGCCGAGCTCATCTGTGTCCTGAGCATCATAACCGTAGAGTGCTCTGCACTGTGGGGTGCGGGGTCTGGGTTTGGGTTTGGGTCCCCCTGAACCTGGAAGAGGCTTGTACTCTTTTGAACGTCTGCGATGCATTCTGAGAGAAAACAAAGGGTATATTTCCTTCGAAAGACTGAAATAACAATTGTAATTAAACATTCTCATAAAAACTGAAACTAAATTTCTACGACTAAGAATAGAGTAAAATTATTAAACAATTGACATTATTTTAAGCTTTAGGTATCTCTGGAAAAACAAATACCGACAGAGTGAAGATAGAATTAAATTCAAATGATACTGAAAACAGAAATAAAATACTATAATAACAAACAGAACGACAGAATTCATTTCGTAAAAAGTTGTGTTACCATTACTAACATACCGATCTGTGGTTTTAAGATTGTAAAAGTCTTTAGTCAGTTTAGGATATAATTCTTCCAATTGCTTGTATCTTGTAATTAGTTGCTGTCAGTTGCTCTGTGATCTCACCCAGCCACGCCCTGATCAGGAACGTTCATGAAGTCCATATCAGTGTAGATCTGGCTCTCGCGTTCACTGCGGCGAGATCCCTTGAGTCTGGGAAGGGTGGGCTGATCCTTACTGGACTGCTGGCGGAGCAGAGAGTTTCTACCGGCATGCTGCCCCTGGGTTCCTCTTCCTCGACTAGCAGACTTGGGAGGTTCTGAAATCACAGGCCATAGGAACATTTTAAAATGACTTCTAAAACATTTTAGCTGAAACTTTTGTGAAATATCCAAAATTGGGGTCTTACCACGTGAATACTGGCCTGCATTGTGGTTTTGGCTCCCTATGTACCTGCTTTTTCTGTTGTCACGGCGAGTGGGTCCTGCGAAAATGATTATGACATATTAGAAAAAGTCTTTAATCTCACTTTCTATTCAATCAACTTTCTAAATTTCTAAAACAATTGGTTTTCACAAAAACATTAAACAGCACAGCTGATTTTAACACTGAAAACAATAAGAACGTTTGTAAGCATATGCATGTTTTTTTTATTTTTTTTATCAGAATTATTTCTAATCTGAAGGATCGTGTATCCTGAAGACTAGAGTAATTTAGCTTTGCATCACAGGCATAAATTACATTTTAAAATATGATAACAACTAAAAACAGTTCTTTTAAAATTGTAATATTTCAGAATGTTACTGTTTTTACAGCATTGTTGATCAAATAAACTGAGAATAAATCTTTAAAAAAAAATTTGAATGGGGATATTTCTTCATGATCTTAAAATTGAATGCAAAATGGGTGTCTCAAGACCACTTATTTGTGATACTATATGTGTTGTAAGTATTTAAAATATTTTTACTACAACATAAAATTTCAACATAGACTCACTTGCGTTTTTAGGCAGACCGGGTCCAATACTGACAGACAGGGCTTTGCTGCTGGGCTTCAGAACTGCTTCATCACCCTGGCCCATCTGAAACTGGATTTGTCGGGAGCCCGCAGATGAAAATGGACCCCATCCTCCTTTCTTCACCTTAAATTCAAGTCTGGTAGAGAAAAAAAGTTTAATGTTAAAACTACAAGATCAACATATCCTACTTTTCCGAATAATACATCACCTAGTAAATTTCTCAGCGAGGGAAACATTGCTCACATGTTGTTAAACTTCAGCGGCAGCTTTTTCTGGGTTTTTTCCTCGTAACGCTTGAACAGGAGACTGAGGAACTCCGTTTTAAAGACAGACTGCAGCACACTGTCGTACTGATCCTCGTGCAATATGAAGAAGTCATCCTGTAATGTGCTGAGAAAAGAGAGATACAATAACTGATTAATAACCCATCATACATATTCAATTTAGAAATGATAAAAACCTGCCTAAATGCTTGTTTAAAGGCATCATTCACTCACCCACCTTGTTCCAAACCTGTATGATATTTTGAAGAATGTAGATAAGCAAAACTTCAACATTATTAAAAAAATAAATAAATATGGAAGTCAATGGGAATCAGAAACTGGTTAATAACATTCTACAAAATATATTTTGTGTTCAGTAGAAGGAGGAAATTCATACAGGTTTGGAACAACTTGAGGGTGAGCAGATGATGACAGAATTACAGAACTATCCCTTTAAAGAACTTTATTTTCATTCTACTTTAAATGTATGATTTATTAATCATTTTGAAGCTTTTTTATGTTGGGAGATCTTTCAAGGCCTAAAGGTTATCATTCACATTATATGAGAGAGTACCTAAGAGAGACGGATTGGATCTTTTCCACCTCTATTTTTCTCTTCAAGACCTCCTGAATCTGGCCTTTCTCAGGACCCTGTTTCACCTTCTCACGTCCAATCAAATAGAGGAACTTGGGGGTGAGAACGAGGTCACGCTTGACAGTCTGTGGGCATTGAAACAGCATGTGAGTATGTGTCAGATGAATAAAACTTCTGTTGGTTCAGTAAACTAGCACAAAATACTACTAAACAGAATGTTACAGGGGACGTCAAGTCAAACCTTAAATCTGCGGTCATATTTGACCACCACGTCGGCGAAATCAACCCTCTCCCTACGACCCACAAACTGTCGAATCTCTGGATGGTTGTCCATGCCAATGTAGTCTCCCACGAAATTGCGGTTCAGACTGTTCTTTCGTCTCTCCTTCTTGTTCAGCAAGAGATCAGAGGCTGAAAGCATTACAGAATGAGTGTGATTGAAAATGAAGTACATCTGATTCTAATCCAAAGGCCCTATATATTAGATTTGAGTCTTTTGTCCATATTTACTGACTGATACAGAAGATGGGCTACAAAGAGCAATGGGATCTGAACTCGTTTCTTTTTCTGTATGTATCAAAGAGAGGAATCTAAATGAACTCTTACCTTCCTCTCGCATCCGGACGTACTTGCGCACAGCGATGTGTTTGCGCCAGGCTTGCTGGATTACCCGAGCATATCCGTTGTATTTCCTTTCCCTCATCTCCTCCAGCAGGAACAACTAAAGATTGACATAATCGCGCTTAGTTTTCATTGTCATCACTGTTGAATATCAACAAAATATTTCAGAATATGAACAAAATGCAAAACACAAAATGACCAGAGCATTGACAAGTACATCCACTCACAGTGTTAGGTGTGTAACAAATGACACACTATAGGCATACTCAATCATCTAGTATGCAAATTATATAAGTATATTTAGTCTTGTCCAACATTTTACCATTTTTTGATTAAGTGCATCATCTGGGCATTAAAAATGCACTTTTTCACACTACTTATACAAAAAAAAAAAATTGCATATTGCATAAGTATGTGAATAAGGATGCACTTCTAGAGTCTAACAAAGTTTTGAAAAACATAGTTCTACAAGAAACCATGTGAACCACAGCTGAATAATATTCACTTAAGTCTGAATTACTTTTAATCTTTTGCACATCGCCAAAGGAATGCATTTACGTAGCCAAACTGCAAAGTAATTCAGTTTGTCCATGGCTAAAATAAACTGACCCACCTCTAAAAAAAATTCAGTTAGAACAGCAAAAAAAGGACATAGTCCCAGATGTTCAGTTAATGAATGAGGTTATTATTTCTCGTATTTGAAGAAAACATCCCATTAAATTAAAACTATGACATTATTGATTCACATCACTACTGTCAAGTTACAAAAAAAGTACATACAGATTCTGGGGCCTTGATGAAGATTTTGGTTTTGCCCAGCTGGTACTGGTCTGAGTCCATGTTGACAGATTTTAAAAGGTGCAGGACACCCTGTTTCTCATCTCCTCGCCACTGAGGCCACGTTTCTCTGGTCAAGATGGCATATCTGAGCAAATATAATGGAATAGTTAGTTATGTTAAATTTTCATATATATATCATTTAGCATCTAGACAGGCATTGTTAAGAGCGGATTGTACCTTTGCAGGAATTTCTTGAAGGCGCGTCGGAAGGCGTATCCAGCCCTGCGAACCCGGATGTTCTCCCGCAGTCCCAGATATTCTACTTGGTGTTTGACGCGGCTTTCCTCCCAGTCACGAGGCTTTTTGGTCTCATTGGGCTTGATGCATCGAATATAATGAGGGGTGCATTTCATTAACGTCTGGACCAGATTATTTGCCTGTTTCTGTAAGAAAAAAAAATAAACAGTTGCATAACAAATCTAAGAGCACAACATCACATTCATGTATCATACAAAACTGTAACTATACACAGCATCCAGCACACTTGCCAAGCACTAAATGCAAGCTGGCCGAGTAACTTTGTTAGGAACTGAAACATAATGCATGGTTTAAATCCAATTGTAGGAATATTTCTAGTCAAGTGTGCATTTCTCTGTTTTGGAAATCAGTTATTTTACCTTAATCTTTGAACCTGAAGTGGTGGGACGGCCCCTTTTCTCAGCCTCAAGGTTCTCTGGGAACAAATCTTTGATGAAGGCACTATGGATATGACCAGAAAAAGAGACCAATCATTTCAAACCTCTCTGAAGCCCTAATACTGTTTACTCTTTACCAGCACATGGAAGAAATAATCATAGAGCTGCCTTTTAGTGAAGTAATACACCACAGAATCTCTCTCACAAGAAAAAATAAACAACCATACTATCCTCCATAAAAATGCTACACCATATTGATTTTGTGATTTATTTATGTGATTTATTATGTCATTAAGAAATAACTGCAAGACTGCAGATGTTCTGCATTGGTGCATGAGTGCATTTAGGGGCTTTTAAAAAGATTTTAACCTGGTCCGAGATGTTTCCCTCGACAGGTCTTCCCCCAACCAGTCTACTCTCTCTAGGTCAGCCAATGTGGTGCTGAACTACACCTCTCAACTGGGACTTTCTGAGCCTTGGAGATTTAAAAACCTCCAGGGCAAGGCTTTTTCAGTCTGAAGGTCTGGCTACGTGAGACAAATGTGGACCGACACTCTTAAAGATACTTGGGAGCATGACCTAGGACTTACTATTATAGAGGATCTATGGCATAACATCTTGAACCAGGCACGCTTCTCTTCCTTATGTGCTAGGCATGGTTTGATGCAGTGTAAAATCCTGTTCAGAGCTCACCTAACCAGTGCCCAGTTGTCTACATTTTCCCCAGACAGAAGCGCTGCCTGTAACCGTTGCTGATCACCTGCATATGTTTTAGACATGTCCACAGTTGGAAGATTTCTGGTCAGGTGTATTTGATACATTTAATGAAACTCTAAACACTAATATAGACACTGATCCCTTGTTAGCCCTCTCTGGAGTATCCATTAGACCTGATCTGACAGCCCGAGATAGAAAGGTTGTTGCTTTTGCTACAATCTTGGCCAGACGAGCTATCCTTCTTAAGTGGAAGCACACCTCACCCCCAACACATGACAGGAGGAGACAGGACTTTTTTTTAAGGTATCAAACTTGAAAAGTTAAGATGTTCACTCTCTGGTTCACTCAAATCTTTTTATAAAACTTAGGATCCTTTTTGGACTATATTAAAGGCCTAACTTTTACACCTGTAACTGGCAACATGTTATGCTTGTCATCTTTTTTGAGGGTTGTTGTTATTTACTTATATATTGGTTAGTTATATCTATTTGATTTAATTTGTTATTGTTTATTTATATTTAATGCTTTCCTGTCCATCTGAGTTTATATGAATGGAGAGACTGTGGAAAGGATTAATAAATGGACAATATCCTACTGTTCACCTTGTTATCATTATTTCAGTCTCTATTGTCGTACAAAATACCAATAAAAAGATGTGAATATAGTTTAAAAAAAAAACAGCTTCTGCTATAATCCAGCTGACATTAGTTAAAATACTAGTAAAAATAACCAGATGACCACTTACAACTCACTGCTCTGCATGAGCTCGATGATGTCATTGAACAGCACATCCCTGTTTCTCTCGCAGAAGCCGCTCACATCATAAGACACCTGGAAATAAGGGCTCTTATTACTCTCACCAAGAAATTAATCAATATCAGAGTGACTCGCTGGAAGCACACTAAAACAACTCAAGGCATCTAAATTCAGATGATTCACTGTCCTATAATACTCATGTTACCAATGTGCAGGCACACAGAACTCCTAATGAATAATTAATACTCCCTTATTGACATTTATTAAATATTTTAGAAGATTTGACAGTGCTTTTATCTTATTAATAGGAATTCTGATAATTTAAAAACCATCCATTCCGTAAAAAATCCCCAAAATTACAGCAAATTTTAAACTGCTGTCAAACAAGCCAACAATGTAAATATTTATGGATTTGCAAAGTTAGTGATGTTTTATGGAACCTATAAGGTGACAAAAAGATTTGAAACAGAAAATATTAGTAAATGTTTAATACATAAAATGACATAGGTATGACACACACACACACACTTCATCCGCAGTAGGGGGCAGTGTTGCATCCATACTACTGCCAGCCATCAGAAAAGTGCATTTTATACAATCTGATTTTTTTTACCATTTATTATATTGCTAAAGATTTTATATATAGCTCTGTTTAAACATTTGAAAAGTGTCTCTTACCTTGCCTGCATAGTGGTGAACTATGAACCCTTTGTTCCAGCTGTTGAAGTGCTCATGAGTGCCAATTTGCGACTGCAGTTTTTGCAGCAGAGTCTGGTCTGCACCCTCTCCTTTTGCATGCATGGTGGCGCACACATCATCCAGGATGCTCATGATGCCAGGAGGATTCTGGGTTATTAAGATACCCAAGATTTCATTAGTTGAACGGATGTTGTTATGCATATGACACCCATTTGATGCTACAAGTGTACAAGTGTAAACTCACCAATTTGGACTCAATTAAATCACATACAACTTTGTTGTTAAAGTATTCAATAGGTGTCCATTTGATTCCCTCCTGTACATACTCTTCCTGCAAATGAGATGGAAAACATCAGCAAAAATCTCCTTTGAGACCTGTGTGTGTATACGTTTATTAAAAAACTAAATTCTCACCTGCTCTGCTTTAAGTGTGAGCTCAATAAATATCTGCTGCAGTTTTTCATTCACAAAGTTAATGCAGAATTGCTCAAATCCATTTTTCTAGAGAGGTAAAGGCATGTGGTTACTTATAAAATGAACAAGACGAGTAAAAAAGAAGAGGTGCATTTAGAAAACACAAATTAACTCACCTGAAAAATTTCAAAACCGTAGATGTCCAAAACTCCAATGTTTAACTCCTCATGATCTTTCTGCATCGCCTTGTTTATGGCCTTCAAACACAAGCACAAACTAATTGAAATTACTTTTCTTTTGCCTTTTGAGACTTATACTCCCATTCAAAAGTTTTTATTTAATTTTTTTTACTTGCGCTCATTAAAGCTGCACTTATTTAATCAAAATAAAGTAATAACAGTAATATTGTGAAATATATTAAAGTGTGTAATGACTGTTTTCTATTTTAAAAATATATATTTTTTTTATTCCATTTAATTTTCATCAGCATCATTCTGATATGCTCATTGGTAGACAAGTTATATTTCTTAATATTATGTTGAAAACAGATGTGCTGCAAAATATTTTTGATGAACAGAATTTGTTGTTGTTGTTGATATAGAAGTCTTTTGCAACATAAATGTCTTTACTCCCACTTTTCATAAACCAAAGGCTTCCTCGCGGAGTAATACTCTTTTCTTTAAAAAAATACAAATAAAATCTTTCTGACCCGATAGCATTTTTATAGTCATTTAAATGGACTCACATCAACCAAGTAGTCAAAGAGTCTAGAGTACAGGGCTTTGGACAGTGCGTCTCTGGTGAAGGAGGCCTGCTCCGTGTTCAAGGTGACAGAAATAGTCTCTGTTTTACCACCCCACTTGCTGTCCATGATGCGACTGGTCAGTTTGCTCTTTAGACCGTCCTGATTGATTCCCAACAGGTAAGACGGGAATGCCAAGACTGCAGAAGAGTGAGAAAGCCAATTCATTAGCTAAAATAAACATCTTTCCACAAGCTCCTCAAGAATTGCTTGTTTTGTACTACTTCTCACTTGGAATCAGATACACAGACCAACTAAACGATAAAATGCAAGCATAAACTCACAGTCTTCACTCTCCACCACAGCATAGTTGCCTTCCTCTCTGAAAGCAATGTTGCCAAGATGGAGGATTCCTGCCACAATCTGCAGCACGGTGTCCTGAGCATCCATAGACAGGCCGACCACCGACATGGCAGCCTAAAAATGCAATATACCATTTATGTTTATACTGAATGGCAGTAACACAAGCAGAAGGTTTCTATCAGGGGATTCAATGCTTCACACCCACCATTGTGTCTTCAAACTCCTTCTTGTCATTAATATCCTCCACGATGTAGGTTTCAGACTGGTTTAAGTAGAAGTAGTAATCAGGGGTTGTGACGCCTAAATTCTCTCTCTGCTCCTTGGTGGCTCCTTGCAAGAGCTGATACAGACACATTGTTAACAACAACTTACAGAAATTTTATCCAATTTCAGTAATCTTCCATGCTGACTAATATGACACAATCCAATCCACAGCTGGCCTAAACTAGATTAAATCACATTGCCATAACATGACACACAACAATTCGCCAGCTTGCATAACACATCACACACTAAAGTGACCTTTTCTTGGATGTGTTTCTATGAGCTCACTGCTTTACCTGGTAATATATGTGGAAATTCCTTTCCCCATGGTTCTGAGACACTACTCTGGATTTTTCCAATAGGAAGTTGGAGATCTTCCCGCCATCAGGTTCTCCTCCTCGGCTGAACTGAATTTCAAAATATTTTCCCTGAGGTATGAAATAAATATAATATGCAGTGAACTCAAAGCTTGTGCATTGACATTATTGCATATGCATGTGTTGGCAGCATACCGCTGCAGAAAAGAAACGAACAGTATAGCCTAGTGAACTACAACTTCAGCCCACACACACACACACAAACTGCAGTCCTACAAACAAATCCTGCAGCCAACAAGGAGCCAACAAGCTAGAACATGTTGAGAACCAGCATGCTCCAGATGACATTCTGAGACCTGGATTGCACACTGATTGTAGATACTAAACAACAGAGAGCCTTACATGTTCCTTCTAAAAATATGTAAATAATAAAATTGATAAATATTAATATATGACTGAATTAATTTCAATGTTATTTTACCAGTTACACAAAATATATTCATAAGATACATATTTCATTAAAAATTATATGTATTTATTAAAATAAATAAATATATATATTTATTAATACAAAGATAGTTTGTAATATATATATATATATATATATATATAATTAAACATTTTAACTCTAAATAATGGAATAAAATGATAAAAAAAAAAAAATATTAAAAAGACCTAAAATACATTTCTTCTGAGATGAATCATTGCAGCAAGACTTACAAAGCGACTGGAGTTGTTGTTGCGGGCGGTTTTTGCATTCCCAAAAGCCTCGAGGAGGGGGTTGGACTGGAGAATGATCTCTTTCACATGCTAAAAGAGGAAACAACATGACATCACAGACAGTTCAGATGGGCCACATGAGATATGTACACAACACTTTTTGAATCATTACATTTTTATAGTTGCTGATGCTGACTGGAAATGAAGTGTTCAGTGTCACAGAGGAACAAAAAGATCATTGTCAGATAACTGTCTAGGTGATTTTAAAGGTGCTATATTTCACCTACAATGAGCACAGAATGTGGGCAATATTAACAAGAGAAACAACCACACCCATTAGTTCTCATGAATTTTGGGTTAAGTTCAACCAGGCTCTCTTTAAACAAATGGTCTTCTAACAAATGGATTACAAAACCTGTTTGTTAGCAAAACCTGTCTGACCTAAAATATTTACTGGAAGTACCCCCTAAGATTTTAAGTAAATATTTCAACAATTAAAGCTACAAATTTGCATGTTCGCCATTTTCTGACATTTGGTTAATGGTCACTTAACATCAAAGTCAGCAAAAAAAAAAAAAAAAAAAAAAAAAAAACTCACCTGTACTTTAGGTCCGCCTCCTGAGACTTTGGAGATGTAGCTCATAATGTACTTGGCTGCCACTGTCTTTCCAGCTCCACTCTCTCCGCTGTATTACAAACACATTCAGATCACGTATAATTCAAACTTTTGATGCCTTACAATACTTTAAACTAAGGTGTTTCAGGGTGCGGGCGCCAGATCCTTGACCCCTGACCTGATAATGACACACTGGTTCTCCGAGTCAATCATCATGTTGCGGTACATATTGTCTGCTAGAGCGTAGATGTGGGGGGGATTCTCATACTGCGCCTGCGAATGACAGAATACACACACATTGCAGGGTCTAACACAACTGTCCTGGAAAATTAAAAATCACATTTGCATGAAATTGAGGTAGAGCCATTATTCCGTAACCAGTAACACTTCCTGATTTGCATATGCACTCTCTATGATTTGGCCATCCGGGGGAAGACATTAACAAATACAGATTTATAGGCAGTATTTTCGAGCTAAATGTCAAGTCTGTGCATCCAGTGGCATTGCTCTGTTCTCTATGGACACGTCTAAATGCCTTATCCTGCAGGAATGATTATTCATCAAACTTTAATTTCATTTAGTATCCATATATTTAGAGTTATGTACCCTCTTCCCCTGGATGACCACTAATAGGAAATGTATATTGTACTTACGGCTCCCTGATACAGTTCAATCTCACGATCTGTGAAATATGGCAGCTGTTTAAAAGGGTTCACTGATATCAGCACTGGGCCTATGTATGTCTGAAGAGTTGTGGTTATGGCAAAAATAAATGAATTTTATTCCTTTGACTTCACATGATACTTCAAAAATCATTCTATTATGACTGATGTCTTATCAAGAAACACTTCGATTATTATCAAAGTTGAAAATGGTGCTGCTTAATATTCCTGTGGAAACAATCAAAAGTTCAAAACAAATTATTTGAAACACAAATCTTTCGCAACATTAGAAATGTCTTTACGGTCTCTTTTGATCGCTGCTAACGCATCATTTCTGAATAAAAACATTAATTTATTTTCAAAATAATTACTGACCCTAAACTTTTCAATTTCAACTGTAGCGTATATTTAAATATGCCAGACCAAATAACCAAATAATTACGGTTTATTACAGACATAAGGATACAAAAATGAAGTCATCCATGTATCTTTTCTTCAGGTTATCGGTGATGGCATCTTCACTTATCTTGGAGAGGAGGACCATGTCGTCCACACCACTGACCTTCACATTCTGGGTCTGCCAGTGATATTTGTCTTTGCTCCCCTGTGAGAGAGAGTTAGCTTATTCATATGGTCTCTTTCATATGCAATTGAATGCTGACATACTGTTGGGTTACATAAAGATTATTTAAATGCATTTCGCTACTTCATGCATTTGGCGGCACTGCATTAGACAAGAGGGCTGCTGTTGAGCAGAATTAATAAGTTAACAAGTTAATTAAAGGGTTAATAAGTGTAAGAATATACTGATTAACTAAGCCAGCCAACTGTGCATGGAGGAGGAAATGACATTTCTAAAATACTTTGTTATGAAGCGTTAAAACGTCTTACACTTTGACAAGACAGGACTATTACAACAAGGAAACTACTCCTGTTCTTTAAAGCTATACAGTTCCATGAGCATGTCATTAAGTCATATGCCAAATACAGTGCAGCAATATAACAAAACGTGAGCCATATTTCTTTCCCTCACATCATAAACAAAGGAAAATGCCTAGTCGGGTGATTAAGAATTAGAAATGGCCAATTAAATGTGTGAAAAATAAAATCAGAGTATATCCTCCTTGCACAAGTCATTAGCAATCATTCTGAGGAAACTTTGGGCTCCCATAAATATGACTTTGAATTTAAACTATCATTACTTTGTGCTCTCACTGACACTCAACAGAATTTCCCTTGTCCTCAAATGTAATCCAGGAATTTCTAAAGTTACTCTGATTTACATTTTCTAGTCAGATTTCTTCTTTATATGATGTCCCAAACCCGAGTTTTTATGGAGTTTTTGGTAGGCAAAACATTGGCCACCAAAATATCTAGCTATCCTATGCATTTCAGAAGTTATTCCCGGACTATTTCTTCAAACCATACTAATGATTTGGTATTTACTTTGCTAGGCAGGAAAATAATGGAGTAAATGTTTTTTTTTTTTTTTATGTTTTGACTAGTTAAAATGCAACTTCTATAGTAGTAGACGTCGAACAGTAACGTTGTGTACAGAGCCAGCTGCAGCTCTTAATCTCTTAGTTCGATTTATAAGGATATTAAGTTTTATTGGGTTTTAGCACTTACCATGATGAATTAAAGGTGCTTCCCGTATCACACCCTGTGTAACTTTCAGTCCTGTGTGGACTCTTCGAGGAAATCTTGCAGGTTTCAGGTGAAACTCCAGGATTTAACTAGTCGTCCATTTGATATTCCACCGATACGATTTCTTATTTCTATAAAAGCATAAACGACTCTGGATATAGTGTTTCATATATCAGAAACACGTGTAAAACTATTAAATAATTGGTTTTATGGGTGTAGTCCATGCATCGGCAAGTACTGGAGAGTTTTTCCTTCTTTCTTTTGCGGAAGGAATCGCAGGTACTTGCACATAACGGCGCCACCCCACGACCCTAATCGCATTTACCTGTGCCACAGGTAATCACAGCACACAACAAACAGGAAAATCAGCACCTGGGCCAGGCCTGGAAACTACTAAAAAATGTTCCTACTCGGTACGTCTTTTTTTTTTCTTCCTGATATCTATAACATCCACGGTTAACCATAGTTTCCACTAAAATAACTACAGATATTGCTAGTAAAAATCTAAATGTAGTTTACAGAAGTAAAATATCATTAATAAATACAGCGTTTTTAAAATGTGAAATTATTATTGTACTAAACACTATTATCTTTCATTATTTTTTAGGCCCAGCCAAACATACACTAAACTAGAATTTCAATAGTGGTATGTAGGATTGTGATATTCACATTTGCACCAAATGTTTTTTTTTTTTTTTTTTTTTTTAAACACAATTTATGTAACGGGAAACACAATTTATTATACAAAGGAACATTCACAAGGAAGGTTATTCACATGATCTTAAGAGCTGGTCCGTTTTACAAGATTCAAAGGAAAGTCTGACGTTGAAACAATAGAAGTATAAAATAGTAAAGAGTAAAGATAAGCTTGTTGAAAATTTACACATGTTCTAAACTGCCCTCGCACAAGCAAACAAATGAAAATAAATTGTGGCTTCCGCTAAGAGAATCAATTAAAACTATTAAGAGAAGCATTGATGTCACAGGTAAAGAAGACGAGGCTCAACACGCACCAAATTTCTATGAAAATAAAGAAAAATAATAATATATATATAAACAAAAAATAAAATAGAAATTTTAGGCAGGGAATTTTATACCTGTACATGTGTAGGAAATAAAAACAAAGAAAGAATGTGTTGATTTCTCTCGCTATTTCATAGCCCTTACCATTTCTCCTGTGCAACAGATTCTGAACAACTTCTCTTGGTTTAATAAAGAAAAAAACAAGTGGCTCACAGTCACACAGTTAAACATGGCTGCCCACCTCAGGTTGAGATCAGCTGTAAGAATGCACATTATAAATTCAGCTTAGCTGTACAAACTAGCACAACTTGGATTATAACATGTCAAACAAAACAACAAAATGAAATGAAATCCACAGAGAACGTTGAGAAAGAGTCATATCATAAGTGTCATGTAAGTATATGAAATATCTGTAAAAGGGCAATAAATAGTGTTCATATCTCTCAGTCCACCATATTCCAGTCCAGACCTATGGAAACTCAAATAAGTTTCTTTACACATTTATTTTGACCTAGAAAACAAAGCAGGTTATTTGAATTAAGTCCTAATTATTTTGCGTTGTTGGCTTTATCAATTCAAGATTAAAACTCTCATATGATTAGTCACTGGTCTGTGTCTTTGGTGTCTTGACATTTAACACATCCATATTGAATTAAAAAGCTTCATTAACCCTTTTACGGCTCAAGCGCTTCTCACAGGGTCAAATGAGAGCGCCTTAAGCAAACGTTTCATGGCTTAATGGTCTCTGAGTCCGAAGATCTCTTTTAAACAGTTCATGTAACACTGACTTCACAAAGCTGAACAAT
Source organism: Carassius auratus (assembly GCF_003368295.1). NCBI lineage: Eukaryota > Metazoa > Chordata > Actinopteri > Cypriniformes > Cyprinidae > Carassius > Carassius auratus. Next base: position 7,882,237 of record NC_039258.1, on the reverse strand, counting down.
ACAGCAGTGTATTCGCTCATTTCACAATGCAATTTACAGGCTTTGATACACTATCTCCTGTTTTCCGCCCCACTGTGTGAGTGTGTGTTGAAATTCTGAATGTTATTCATCCGAAGTATGTATCATTAGTGGCATAGCAACAAAAAAAGCTGATGATGTTGATAATCTGGGGTGTTGAAGTCAGTCAGTACACAGGTGAGTCACGGAGCAGCGTAGTGTTTAAATGAGGCACTGGAAAGCTGAATAAAATTCAACTCTGGGCATCCAGAGTTCTGCAAGATGACGTGACAAAAAAGCGAGGGTTTAAACGAAAGGAAAGGCTGTTGAAAAAAAGACTACAAACAGTTACTTCACAGCTCGAGACCTCTTCAGTCAGGGTAAAAAAAAAAGAACATCTTCAAAGATAATCAGTCTGAAGAGTGAGTGCAGAAACACAACGGGTGGTTATGGGAAACAGACGTTAGGAGTGGTTTTCAAAGTGGTGCAGCCTTTTTTTTCCAGTTTTAGCGCTGTAGTCCATGTGCACCCCGGCCAGCGCTCACATGATGCCGTTGGTGAGATACTGAAAGCCGTCGTACAGCTTGGTAGTGATGGAACGCATGGAGCCGTCCACCATCTGCTCCACCAGCACCTGCAGCTGCTCCTCCGTCAGGTTCATGTGGAAACGCTCCTTCAGGTTACGGATGGTGCTGGAGCCGTGGAAGCAAGGAAGTTGAGAACCTGCAGAACAAATAAACCGCTTTATAAGAGAAACTAAACGGTAACATGAATGTCATCAAATGAATATAGAAAAACAAAGATGCTCCATCCCCAGAAGCTTCTGATGAACAATACCTTGCTGCATGATTTCTACAATCTGGATGACCTTCTCCATGTGCTTGCGAGCAGCGATGAGGCCTTGGAGCATAAGCATCTTATAATAATTGAACATGTCTCCGTCAAGTCCTCCCATCACCTAAAAGAGATGCACAGATTTGAACGATACTGAGAAGATGATCATTCTTTTTAAATCCTTCTCCACATTCGATGACTTCATGCAGTATTAATATAGCAATGCTTACATCCACAAATTCACTTGTCAGTTTGAATGCAGAAGTCTCGAAGCCCAGGTTACGTGGTGAGCTGGAAAGGATGAAGCCAAAGTCGATGTGGATGATGTGGCCCTCAGAGTCTAGCAGGATATTTCCATTGTGCCTGGAAAACAAGACAAAAAGGTGGTCACAAAGTATCCAAATGCTTTCTTTTCTGACATGATCCCAGCATCGTCTCTCTCACCTGTCCTTGACCTGCAGCAGATAGCAGATGAGACAGTAGCCAGCGCAGCTCTGAACAAAGTTGCGCTGAGCGGTAAGGAATTCCTCTGTATTGTAGTTCCCATGCTCTTGCCGGAAGTAGTCGAGCAATAAAAGCTGACTCTGTTTCTTCACCTGGTGAATGGACACAGCGTTGACCACTGGCTCAATCATACCACTGTCTGAGGAGATGACCAGGATCTTGTAGGGCTTGATCCACAAGGGAACACGTTCTTGCTCCCAGATAATCTAGAAGACAACAAAGATGGTGAGAAGATCCAGTATAGCAATAATGCCTAAGCAGACCTCACGTCAATAAACACGTTGTAAACTACTGTTCAAAAGTTTGGGGTCAGTAAGATTTATATATAATAACTTTACTCAGCAAGGATGAGTAAAGGATAACAACCAAAATACGAAGAGTGCAACCTGCAGTTGTTTCAGCACTTGATAGGCGAGAAGCTCCTGTCTCAGGTCATCGCCACATTTCACAATAACAGACAGTAGACGCCAGTTGGGCAGGTGGCCATAAGGGGAGCCTTCCCTGATCCGTCTATTCAACGACACAGTAATCATTAAATATGACTCAACAAACGAATGAACCAACCATCCTTGATGGAGAATGTCATACACATACCTCACTTTCTCCTGCCACGGTTCCTTTAAGGCTACAGCTGAGGGATCCTCTGGGTCCCTCCTAAATGTGGTGGGGGTGTGGGCGAGTTGCTCAGACAGGCGTCGTCTGAGATAACAAAAACATTCCAGTTAAATCAAATTAGTATTGTATTTCTCACTGTTTGGAAATATTGATGCATTATCTCCAGGGGTACCTGATATCTCCAGCTGCAATAAAAATAGGTTCCTTGCTCTCCTGGCTGGTGATGCTATCTACTGAGAACTGGGAAATGTTGTCGTAACTGTTGGTGTGGATCTCTGGAAGCTTAGGGACCAAAAAAAATAAAGGTCAGTTCTCAAACGGCGGCAAATTTGTAGATGTTGCTCTTACAGTCACTCTGTGTGAGTACCTCCACTTGCAGCTCTCCGATGTCATCTACAGACCATGCCTCATCATCATTGTCGTAATTGGGAACTGTGGAGAAGCTGCTGGCACGCTGGTCAGGCGTAATGCCACAATCGGGAAGATTCTCTACGGATCGCGTGCTGCGGATCCGTGTTTCTGGGATTCTCACCGGCACACTAGACGTTTCAAAGTTCTCACATTCCAGAACTTCAACGTAGATTAAGTAAGGTGCCTGAAAAAGCATAGTTTAACAATCTTTAGACATGAAATTAAGAAAGGAGGAGTCTTTCAAAAACCCATGGGAACAAAGAACCTCAACTATTTAAATTCTTATCTCAGCACAACTTTACCTTATCCTTCGAGTTGAGCACGACGGCCTGTGTGTGGGGTACACGCACCACGTGATGGTCAAAGGCAGCGGTGGGCAGCCAGACCCGGGCAGGCAGCTTGTGGTTGAGTAGGGACAGCTCTGAGATGAGCCTCTGGGTCTTCTGTTCTTTAGTGGGCAGAGTGGCCAGTCTCTTCCCGATCCCCATGAGAGACTTAATGAACTCCCTCTGAGGAGTCAGACGCACAGGCTGAGAGCGAATGAAGATTGAGAGAGGAAATGAAAGATGATGGAAAGAGAGAGAAAAGTCATTTTAACACACAAAATGAAACGTATGCAAACGGATTTGGAAATGATTCTAACAAAAAGGCTCGCGTGATATAAAAAATGATTAATTTATAAAAATAAAAAAAAAGTACCACTGACTTAAAAATGGTACGATACTAATATTTCACAAATTTTGTAACCCGATAACAATGCGCTGATATTCAGCACAGTTCAGATATTCAGAAGTTGTGACGTGAAGCATAAAAGCAAAGTTAAAGGGATAGTTCACTCAAAAATTCAAATGAATTACTAAGCTTCATGTTGTTCCCAACCTGTAAGACTTTTATTCATCTTTGTAACACAAATTAAGATCTTTTTTAATGAAATCTGAGAGCTTTCTGATTATGTATAGACAGGAACACATCTACCACATTCAAGGCCCAGAAATGTAGTAAGGAGATTGTTAAAATAATCCATGTGACATCAGTGGTTCAACCATAAATTTAGGACACAACGAGAATACTTTTTGTGCAAAAATAAAGACTTTATTCACCAATTCCTTCTCTGCACGGAATAAATTGTTGCACAAAAAGTATTCTTGTAGCTTTGTAAAACTACGATTGAACCACTGATGTGACATGGATTATTTTAACAATGTCCTCGCTACGTTTCTGGAACTTGGTTGTGTAAGGATCCTTAAGGGAGGCTCAGAGAGCTCTCTGAATTCATCAAAAATATCTTAATTTGTGTTCAGAAGATGAACAAAGGTCTTACAGATTAGGAACGAGTGAGTAATTAACAACTGAGTTTTCATTGTTGGGTGAACAATCCCTTTAAAGGCGATGTGTCATATTTCCCAATGTTAAAACACCCCAAAGACTGGACACCCAAACCTATCTGGTCACTGAATTTTCTATTGATGAGTTATTGCACATGACTGTTTAATTATTCAGCACAGGAATATGTGGAGCAGTACTCAAAACTGCTAAATATCGGCATGCATGATTGGTACAGCACTCTAAACTCAAAGTGAAGCATGGACATAAAAACAAATGAGAAACAGTGAGCGAGAGTGTTTTAGCAACAGCTGACCACAGGGTAGAGCAAGTGAGTCATGAATGAATAGCATCACCTGAAATGAGGAAAAAGTATTAACACAAATACATGGTCATCCAAAGACAGAAAATGTGGAGAAAGACTCATCAAACTCCTCCACATGTGCGACCTATGGTTCATAGATGTCAAATGATACATGGATATCTCTAATCCATGTAGAAGGGGTTACAGAAACATGACAATTTTTTTTTCTTTTCTTTTTTTAAAGAACTAATAATACCACTTGATCCTTTGCAAACATTCAAAAGAGCGCCCAAAACACCAATGGAAAGAACTCATTCCACCAAATTAAAACACTTTCCAGAGAATTCTCCTTTGCCAAGGTTTACAAACTCTCTGTAAGAAACCAAAGATCACAGAACCCAAAACAAATCTGTCCCATCTTTATTAACATTATTAAAAGTAAAAAACTCTTACACTTACACTATGATTGATTAAATAAGAGAATGAGAGGAAAATGTCAAATCCAAATAATTATTACAGCTAAAACTGAAAAGAACAACCACACAAAGAACAAGTGTTTGCAAGCATGCCATCAGTTCACGGATGAAGAATTGTCTTCACATGAATATGGAACACCACTGGAGAACTATGCTAAATATAATATAAGACTAAACGCAGCTTTTTTATTGTTATTATTAAATTGTAGTGATTAAATATTTTTTTTATAAATAATACAAATAATAATAAAACTGGGGTTTTAAACTCTATTTGGGCTACTAAAAGGGTTTAAAAAATAATTATAATTAAAAAAATATTAAAAAAAATCATTGCAAACAGTACAATAGAATAGAAAATAAATTATAACAATTTTAATAACATCTTACATCTAGTTTGACTCCAGATGTTAACAAACCTTATTGAAAAAATGATATTAAGATTAAGAATTTCACAAACTATTTGTACCTTTTCTTATAAAATGCCAATATGCCCAATTTGTGACATTTGATAACATGATTGCAAATCTTGAAGGCACACATTTGAAGGAATCTGTGGAGTCAACCCCGCCTGCAAACGAACACAGCCATCATCCCACTAAGCACAGAGGAGTGTTATTAGACGTGAGAGACTTACTGTACCAGCCTCTAGCTCGAGACTGTCGGAGCTGGAGCTCAGATCCTGGGAAAAGCAGGGAGTGGGGAGCGGGGAGGGGGGAGTCGTAGTGCAAGAGCAGGGGAGGGTGGAGGGGGTCAGAACAAGACAAAAACACATCTCAAGGTTACACTAGTCCCATCTGTTTGAGCAGCAGGGCCTGGCCGTGACTCCGCAGGCCTGAAAAAATGACTGTGTCATGTTTATCTCTGGCTGCTGATGGTGACTGGGCCTAATCTCTGAGAGCCGTTCTGATCAAACCCATGTAAAGCACAGTGATGCTGGTGAGGACAAGATGAGGGATTACACGACACACACACACACACTCCTCCGGCAAGGCCACGCCTCACGGCTGGATTACTTTTATGATCTACATATTAAAATAAAATGGCTACGATTTAGAAACCGAACCGTAAACCCTTATCACAAAATGACGTTTACTCATTAGAAATCATGGTGGATTGCCAAACGCACTCGCCCGAAGATCTTTGATCATACCAATTATTGGACTATACAAAAAAAACCTGTTGATCAGCAAATCAGAAGATATTTAATGTCTAATGTACTGTAATGAGATGCAGTTTTCATATTGGGTGTGGTAATGCGACATAAATAACTGTCACTTGTCACTGCTGGTTAGGACAAAAACAAAAACACTTTTTAATTGCTTGTTGATATATCAAGCCAAGTTTGGTTAAGACAGTGCTAAACATGAAGACTTCAACAACTACTGTCCTACTGTTAATTATCCAAATAATAATAGTACTACTATATTATTATTATTATAACATACATATAGGCTATATTACTGCAAGAAGGAGTGGTAGGCTGGAGTGTGTGGACATGAGAGACAGATACACAGGTTATGCTAACAGCACTATTCATTATAACCTCCAGACTGCATGAATTCATCAGGCTTTTACTCACATGACACACACTGTGTGTTCCTGCTCACTAACACTAGGCAAAAACAAAGAGCCCATGAACATAAAATGGATTACTTCCTTCCAGATACTAAAGCAGTAAGCCACAAAAGTCTGTATTACAGTGGTTCTGCCATGATTAAGTACTGTTGACAAGAACAATGCCAAATAGGATTCAAATATTCAAGAAACAAAAGCATGTATTGAGAATCATTCCAATATGCTGATTGGGTTCTCAAGTAACTTTTCTTGTTAAAAACAGTTGTGCTGCATAATATGTTTTTGGAAACAATACCGTTTTTTTTTTTCAATAATCTTTGATAAATAGAAAGATCTAAAGGACAGCATGTATTTAAAATATAAATCTTTTGTAACAATGTACAATCTTTTTCCTCTCACTTTTGACCAATCTAATGTGTCCCTGCTAAGCAAAAAAAAATTAAATAATAACAACAACAACAATTGCTATTAACCAATAACTATCACTTGGTCTTAATAAACCCCTAATTTGCTGCTTATTAATAGTTATTAGTAAGGTAGTTAAGTTTAGGTACAGTGTATGATTAAGGATGTAGAATATGGTAATGCAAAATATGTGCTTTATAAGTACTAATAAACAGCCAATATGTTCATAATAGGAATGCTAATAACTAACAGTAATGGTTGGAATTGGTCCCTATACTAAAGAGTTATCAAAAAATCTTGTTTAGCTAACATGTTTGAAGGGTAGTGTATTTTACAAAGATTTCACCTATAGAAGAAACAAAAAGTAATGTAATACAAAAAAAAATAATAATAATAATAATAATAATAATAATAATAATTAATACAATTGTTTTTGCAAGGGCCAAAACTATGAACTATGGAAACATCCTGATTGTTGAGCCCTGGTCTATGATGCACTAGTTGGTTATGCAAATAAACAAATCCACACAACCCAGCTGGTTGCATGAAATAAAGTACAAGCACAGTGAGCACTGGAGCCTGACTACTAGCCCTTAAATCAGAAAAGTGCCCCTTAAAATATTGCAACTAAGAAAATGAAAGACTCTACCCTTCCCTTCTGCAATTTGGAAAAAGATACCAGAGCATCCAAGCCAGATCTGCCAGGCTTCTTCCCCCACAGCGTATGATCATTGGTCAACTAAGCTGCTTGCCACCCACCTGAAACTCAACAGATTGACACTCATAATAAACATACTTTGCATTCAACTTTCATGGACCATACTGTTCTCCAGGCCCGTGTTACAGCTGTTGACCAGCTGTTGTCTCTCAGTTCTCAGGGAGTGTCAAACAGCGGCCTTGCTCCAATTTTCAGGGAGTATCAACAGCTGTCATGTTTACTTGTACCTCATCCAGTCACTTTACAATTCAGTCTTGTTTAGAAGACAAGCAGGCACATCTCAGAAAATGTCAAACAAAATAATAATAAAACTGCTGGTTACCACTAAAAATTAATGACTCATCACTTTTTTTCTTTTTTTAATAAAAAGCAAGAATCAAGTTTACCATTACTTATAATGGGTCAGTTTTTGATTAATAAAAACAGATTTTTTTTTTTTTTTTTTTTTTATAAATGTAAAGTTGTAAATTTTTATGGTAATTTTAGGGGTTTAGACATTATATATATATAGTTAGAAATTGAGACAAAGTTAGAGTTATTCAGTATTTTATTCGCACTAAAATCATGTCAGACCACACATTACTTACATCTTGCAGCTATATTATTGAAACCACGAGTATTTTAATATGATCAAATAATTTCCCCCACCCATTTCATTGTAAATGCTTCACTGTGACCCAGATTTAAGCTCTGGTTGAATTGGCGTGATGGGGGAGAAAGAGAAACATCAGTCCTCATAACCAAACAGGGGTCCAAATTCCACATGATAACACACAGTGGACTTTCCCTCATGGCAAACCTCTGTCCTCAAAGGTTTAAAAAAAAAAATGGAGATGATAAGCCTCGTTTTATCTTTCTAAAATAAATCTTGACTGTTTGGACACAGAAAATCCAGCAGGCTGAAATATTTACATGATTAGGTTGAAAACTACAGCTGGGAAGTGCAAATAAATCACAGTGGATCAGTTAACTTATCAGTGCAGTTTGTGTGGGATATAAAATAAGGCTCTGCACCCGATCCACCAATAGAAAAATAAGCATGACACAATGCTCAAACAACCAAGAAAAGCTGTATTTAAAAAAAACAAGGCACATTCATGTCCAATATAACATTTCTGGATTTTCATTTACATCACACAGCTGTTCCTCAAAGAAAGCCCTTTAACCTTTGAGCAAATCTATACTGACTAATGTTTGTTCAGCCTTAACGCAATTCACATTAGACATCTACACTGCACTTCACAAGGTGGAGATGAAACCACAAAGTGGCATTCCAACGTTAACACCTTCGGCTCTCAAAAGTTGTTCGCTGAAGTGTGTTAACGGTGTGGAGGAGTTGTGGAGCAACACATTTCATAATAGCTGATCTTTCCTCCATTTACCAGTGCAGTGGCTCACTGCTATGTGAATGGCGACATCACTGTTGCCATGGCAGCACATGCTGCACCAAGATCATGTTCGGAGGAAGAAGGATAGGGAAGAAACTATTCACGAAAATAAAAGAGGAAGGCGAGTGATCATGTACACATGCTTGGACGTCAGAACAGAGGGTGTGTGCTGTGCGACGAGGTTGAAGAAAATGAAGAAAATCGGAAGGGAGCTCTAAAGTTACTTCTCACAATAGAAGCTGATCCATGGTAGGTTCTGCCCTACGGTTTCAATGATACACTACTCGGGACACACAAAAGGTATGGCCAAATCAATATGTTCTATACTAACATCCTGACTAGTGAAAAGCTATTACATAAACTGTAATCTTACTATAAAAAAGACATTGACATATTGGCCAGACTAAGTCAGTTGTATTTTAATACCAATTTTTCCAATTGGGTTTATGGTTGGCTAAGACACACATCTGTAAAAACCACAGTGACACCCACAAATGAATTAATATCCTTATCAACATATTTACATAAAACGGTCATGACTTCTGATTACAAACCATAAAGTCTTATCAGAAAATAAATACAGCATGTATATGGTATATTGCTAAATTGTAACTCCACTCCACATGACCACAACGATTAGCCTGCTATTAACGGGAACAAAGATAAATGAACAATCTGAAGTTCAAACTGATCACCGCTCTTCACGTTTGAAAACCTAATTTATTAATTGTTACATTATAGTAAAAACCACAGACTATACTAATACAAGTGACCAATACACTAATGTCTGGGGTCAGTGTAATATATATATTTTTTTTTTATTAAATGAAAACTTTTATTCAGAAAGGGTTTATTAAATTGATCAAAGCAACAAGTAAAGACATTTATATTATCTTCTTTTATAAATAAAGAGGGTAGTTTTATTTATCTATTCCTGAAAAAACAAAATACTGAAGAAATTCATCACGGTTTTTCCATAGAAATATTAAGTAGCGCTTTTAATATAGAAAATAATAATAATAATTAGATAAAATGTTTAAAATGGCAACTCAGCCTATTAGAATGATTTTTGAAGGACTATGTGACACTGAAGACTAGAGTAATAATATCTGCTGAATATTCAATTTGGCCATCAGAGGAATAAATTAAATTGTAATACTTTTGTTCAAACCAATGCAGCCTTGGTGAGCATAAGATACTTTTTGCAAAAACTCTTTACAAAAATAAAACCATTAAAAACTAAGCTCACTTCTCAGTGGTGTATGTATATAGTGTGTATAGCAGATATTTGCTAATTTGGTCAGTTAAAATGCTAAAAAAGATCCTGTTATCAATTACTCACCCTCATGTCATTCCAAACCCATAAGACCCTTGTTCATCTTCAGAACACAAATAAAGATATTTTGGATGAAATCTGAGAGCTTTCTGACCCTTTTGTTCTTATGGGTTTAATTTTCGGGTGAATTTCTCTTTAATGTAAGCCTGGCAGTTAACTGGAATCTCCTGTGATAAAAGAATCTGATTCATGTGGTACAAAGAGGATCTGATCTGTCTGTCACACTGACATCGGATCTAATCCCGCATATGAATCGCAACGTGCCACTTATTAACAGCATGAGAGGTGATTTGTTAACGGCATGAATATTTAGCCCTGAGGACGAACATCATGACTGTGCAAATGAACACAAAGAGAGAGGGCCTTTCTTAACAGAAGAGCTGCAGTGCTGTTATTATTCTTCTGGGAACCAGTGAGCAGTGGTAGTTAATTATTTTCTGAGAGCAAAAATAAAAATATATTCATCCCCCTGCAGGCTTCAGCCTCACTGTGATTAGAGCTGAAAATTGACATTTATAGGTGCCACGTGGCAGACCAACTCATACACACTAAAAGATGACACTTCCCGGTTTCAAAACCTAGTAAACTACCCATCTAGACAGCATTTTCAAATCTTGATGAAACGGTAACAGCGACAGATCTTTTCTTCCATATTGTGACTTATATAGGAATGAAATGGATTGTGGAAAAAGAAAAATATATATAGGGTTGGAACTTGGTTCTATTTGTCAGTTGTGGATCGGCTGATCTTTATGTGAGCTTGCAATCGATTGTGTAAAAAAAATAAAAAAATAAAAAAGGGTTAAGCGGACTAAATTATTGAAGAAGTCCTGCAAACATCACCATAAAGGAAATTAAAAATTATGAGGTCAAAGCAACTTCAAAACATATGCATGAATGAACTGCGCAAAATGAGATCAATTACCTGCATTTAGAAAATAGAAACATGCATTTAATTTCATGTCAACATTTCTAATGAAGCTTATTAGATTTCTAATGCTTATTAGAAGTCAATATGAATTCCATGCTAACATAAATGTATATCAGAATAATTTCTAATCTGACTCTTCTATGCTTTTTAGGTTCCGTTTCAGTTAGGATGCTGCCTAGGAAAGAAGTTCCCATTGCTCATCCATCTGCCATTAAAGTAACTACATGAATATTTCTTTTACAGAGCCTGTCTGAGAGTCAGCACCACATCGAGTGGAACATCGACACGCCTTTTCCAGTGCTGCCATAGAAACCACACAAATCTGAGTTGTTTGCGTTCTGCATTTGCATGAAACAGCTGAGAAACAACATCTGTGGGAGGTGGAAGCGACGGCCAGGGACGGATCATCTAAAAGCAGCTCACATGAAACTAACCAGGTAAACAAGCATGTGATGTAACAGGGGTCTCACCTCATCCTGGCTGGTCTCTACTTTGGGGTTGCTTGCGGTTCTCTTTAGGTTGCTGCTGAGGCTGATGCTGACGGTGGCGTCGGATTTGGAGCGTTGGTGGGTGCGTTTGGAGGGCGAGAGGCTGTGTTCGCTCATGCCCTGACCGTGATGGAAGGGTGGGGGGCAGGAAGGGGGGGGCTGCGGCACCTCCCTGCGGATGCGCTGGCTGGAGGGCTTGAGCTCATCTGACAGGATGAGTTTACGCAGTTTGGTGCCACGGGAGTGGCGCTGCGTGGAGATGTGCATGTCAGAAGAGTAGGCCCCCAGCAGCCAGGCGCACTGCAGGGAGAAATTGATGCTTTGCCGGCAGCGGTACACCACATAGGGTTTGATGGCGTCGCCCACATCCTCGTCCATGTGGATGTACATATTGAGCAACTGGGGCAAGTAGAAGTCCACGTCTTCGTTCCGGAAGCTGAAGAGTCGATTGCCGATGTAGGCTTGCACGCCGGGCTCCTTAGAATTGTAAAGATAGGAGATGGCCATGGAGATGTCAAACAGCTTGGACTCAAAGAGCCGCAGGAGCCAGGACTGCTTGGATGAGTTGTTCTTTTGCCGGCGCCGCACGTTCTTCACAAGCTCCGCCTCCTCCTGGCTGATCTTGGGAGGTTTTCCTCCATCTGTGGACTCAGGGTGTGCTGTACCGTTCACTAAAACTGGCTCTGAGCTGGCTGAAGATACTTCTCCATCGGCCTTCAGGAACTTCACCTTTTGAAGAACTTCCTGGCAGGCTTTCTTAGCCACCTCGGTATCGATGACTAGGCTGAGTTCACCCACTCCCTCGGATATGACATCTAGAGGGGGGCTGGAGGTTGGCAGGCTTTCACTGGTGCTCGGGCTGGAGCTGGTGAGAGGACGAGGGCCAGAGGAAGGAGATGAGGGCAGGGACAGCGAGGAGGTGCTGGAGGTGGAGGAAGCGGATGGACTCTTCTGTAGCTCCTCAAGCTGGGCAGGGGACAGCTCCAGCTCTGTGTCACCCATGGCCACACACTCTCAGGCCACTGCTAAATGCAGAGAGACAACAAAAAAAAAAAACACACCATCAGCGAGCGAGCTTTAGTAATGACAACAGTATGACAAAACAATGCATTAAAATGTAATGTGAAACTGATGAGTTAAATAGACTGTTAAGTAATAAATCCTTTTCTTTTGACCTTTCTGTTCATCAAAGAATCATATTAAGAAGCACATTTACTTTTTAAACAATATGATAATAAGAAATGCATACTGAATGGAAATCAACATATTAGAAGGATTTTATTTTCTGAAGGATCTTGTGACACTGAAGACCAGAGTAATGGCTGCAGAAAATTCTGCTTTTCCATCAAGAAATAAATGGCACTTTAAAATGTATTACACTTTGAAATCACTGTAATAATATTTCACAATATGAATGTTTTCCTGTATTTCGGTTTTTTTTAAAAACATGCTTGGTAAGCATAAGATACATCTTTCGAAAAAATTGAATTATTCTAAGCAATCCCCAACTTTTGTACATGCTGGATAAAGCAAACAAACATCTAAGACAGTAAACTGGGTCTGTTCGATTTAATTTTGCCTTTAAAATATCAACTTACATACAGGCCTAAAGTTTGAGAATTAAGAGAACAAAAAGACCTTCCATAATGAACTGTTACTAAAAACTGAAGTTTTGTACACATTGTAAACAGCCATTCAGATATAAAATTCACAATAACCCAGAGGAACAGGCTTTACTAAGCACCATTCCCCCAGCGTCACGACGTCCCACTGATCCACAGCTATGCAGGACAGTGCCATAATCCGCCTCCAGCAGATTACCTCACCATTACCAGCAGGCCAATATCAGATAAAGCAAAGCATCAGTCTCAGATTCCACAAAGCTGCTACATTCTAAAAAAAAACAAAAAAAGATTGTGCTTAAAACAGATCAGGCTGTCAGAAAGAGGCAGTTCGCCATATAAAGCTCAGTCACCTCTAGAAGCACCCGCAATTCTGCTTTCATGTTAAATAGTAGTGATGGAAAGCCCCAAGTTGACAATGGAAAGTCAGACGAGTTTAGCTAAATGAAAGACAAACCAGCTTGAGCAAAATTGTTTGTTCTTAAACCACTGAAATTTAAGACCAAGAATTGAAACTGTAACAGATGAAATCAAAACTGATTCTGAAAGCGATGTTGAATTGTGGAGACTGAGTCAGCCTTGACGAAGATGCCAGATCTCCTCTCACATAGCACATGTTGACTCCAACTCTCTCTCTAAACAGACAGTTGTATGTTGTTCTAATTTGCCAGCTCTTTCTCCAAGTTAACAGAAAAACACTGCTCTACAATAAACCTCAACTGATAAAAGTAAAAGTTGCAACACTGATTCACCCAATCAAACCACAAGTACAGGCATCCTTCTATTATTCGGTATCCAAATTCTTCACTGAACTTCTCCGATTCCAATGGAAAGAGTAATATTCTCAATCAGCCTTTACCCTGAAATGTGAGAGGAAGACAATGATCTAGAGGAACACAAAACCTGTAGATCATGAACGATCAGTCTCAAGAGTCCCCTTATGCCAACACTCACTACACTTTCTACAATCCAAAACCATTATTTTCTATTTGATGAAAACCTTGAGTAACTAGATAACAAGCCTGCAACAGTATAAATAAACCATGCAATCCGATAATCTTGATATCAAACACACTGAAATAAAATCAACAAACTTGAAGCAGTGTGTAAGGACAATCGGTAACGTTAGCTATAATTTAAACATAATGATTTAGATCAACTAAAACAACAACGATAAACTAGTTAATCAACTTGCCATAAAAACACTGTCAGATTTATTTATTTTTATGTTACGTGCGTTAGTTGAACATCTACAGACAACTGAGAGCACAAGCACATCAAGCCAAATAGTTTTGGCTGCCAAAAACCGTAATGGCACCCATATTTATACGCTGATCTGATTAATAATCAAAACATTACTTGTTTTGTCCCATTTCAGACGTTAGAAAGTCTATCAGTCAGATGACTATTGCACTCCAGTTAGCATCGGAGCATGTTTAGCTGAGACCTTTAAGCGACACGTCGACTACTTTTCTCTCTTGTAGGGCTCAGAGACTTTTCCCTCAAAACAGGATAATAGTATACGTACTGAACAACAACATTATTTAATTAACACTAGTTATTATTAAATGTGCAACTGTTATGAAGGCCTGAAACGATAAGCCTCATAAAAACACAAACGGATGCTACACTTAGCCAAGCAGCTAACGCAACGTCTCTACTTCAGAATGTTCTTCTACTTTTGCACCGCTCAAAGAAAACATAAAAGCACATGACTTACTTCAAAATAAACCGGGTGAAGGCTTAGATGATCGGTTTATCTGTATTTTAATTGTCCCATTTGGGAACTGCGGTTCTCCTGTTGCTGAATAACCGGTACGGTTCGCTAAGAAAGTGAGTGGAGAGATGACAACACCGGGGCTGCCCACATCAACTGCCTGATTCCAGCATACAACACATACAGCCTGTGCCTCAAAACACAGACAGAGCTGCCAACCAAGACAACATTATTGGGCATTAAGGCAATGCCAACAAATGCTGTCTAAGCAGGAAGCCCACTAGGCTTTGAGACACAGCTAAAGAGGGTGATAAATATTTTACATGCTTGCTGTTCTTTTATAGTACATTTAAATATTTGTGAAAGGGTTAAAAATATTAGCTGTTGTAAACTCAAATAAACTGAACCTAGTCGTTTGCCTCTCAATTATATAAGAATAATAATATGAAATATTAGTGCAATAACAATTGTTAATCTTTATATTACACTTTATACAATTATTATTATTTTATAAAATGTATAGGTGTGTGTATAATCTGGTTGAATCAATAGATGACGAATTTAGTTTGATATTTGATGCATATTACAGCTTTTACTACATTTTTTAAACATATTCCTCCTATTTAAAGTTGTATTGTAGTTATTTATAATTACAGAATGTTTTTTTTTTTTGGGGGGGGGGGGGGCGTACCTTTTAAGTACATTTAAGTAATATTTGTCCCTGTCTTCAGTCTCTGAGAAATAACTTTTTATGCTTGTGCACTACGGTGGCAATAAACAAAGCTAACCTAAGTAGTGCTGTAATTCCATGTGTTTGTTGTAAAACAAAATTGCATTTCTTGATAAGAAAAGCATGCCTTAAAAATGACACATACAAATATTTACTCCTGTTATTCCACTTACATGACCATTTTGTTCTTTGAGGGTTTCTTAAGCACTGAAACTCAAAATACACTGATTTCTTTGTTTTAGAATGTATTCTTAATGAAGTGTTTTAAAATGTGTGCATGTATAGTGATGATTGAGTGCTCTCACTCTGTGCAATTGCACCACGTGTTTAAAATCTACTTTGCAATTCTAATTATTTTGAAAGCCTTCACGAACAAATGAGAAAGCCTTTGAATTCACTGGGATGCAAAATATTTATTTCCAAAAATGTTTAAAGCATATAAAGACAATGAAAATCAGTTTTTGTTTAAGATGTGATTTATTGTTCACATTGTTCACTCTTGTAATTGCTAATTGACACATAATATGATTAAAGGGGTCATATGATGCAATTAAAACATTTCTTTGCTCTTTGGAGTGTTACAAGCTGTTCATGCATAGATAAGATCCCTAAAGTTGCAAAGACTAAAGTCTCAAACCGAAAGAGATAAAAGTTAAGACAACCTGCTAAAATGCCTTGTTTAAACACTCCCCCACATGTCTATGTCACTGTGTGGGAAGATTTGCATGACACCACCCAAATGTTCACCCAAAGAGAGAAGGCAAAACTTTTATTCTCGCTGTTGCCTCCGCCTCCATGTCGTGGAGACACTGTGTGTTTTGTTGTGAAAGCGATACCAGCACTGTAAATTGCTGGATTGGCTTTCACCATGGCCGAAGCAGAGTCAAGCCCAGGGTTGTCACTTGTGGTTGCCGCAAACCCACCAACCGCGCCGTTCTCAAGCCAGCCCTCTGTGACACTGTGACTACTTTGTTTGGTCTTCCAAAAGAGGACACCACTAGAAATCAGTGGTTAAGTTGTATTTACAACACTGTTCCGGAACAATTCAATCCAAATATTCAGATGTGTGAAGCACATTTTACGAAGGAATGTACAGTTTCGTCCTACGCTGGAAGTATTCGACCAATCACAACACAATGGATAGCTGATTAATCAGTGTACACCTCGCTTTTCGGAATGATGAGCTTTGTAAAAATCTACGTGTTTCAGAAAGATGTTGATGTACATGATGTGGAAAATAATGTGGTTTTTTTTACCTACTGCATAAGCACATTGCCAAATACACAAAATAATGTTCTTTTTAGCAATGACACCCTATTCTATAGACTCGGAATGAGCAAGGAGAGTTCCATTGTTTAATTAAGATAATATTTTTCTGAAACAGTTTAACTCTGAGATCTTGTCATATTTTATTTCCATTTTTTTAAACTATAGTGAATAAACTGTATTAATGATTGAAATGTTCAAGTTGTCTGAATAAATTTTGGTTCAACTGCACGCGCACAGACAGTATTCCTGTAGCTCAATTGGTAGAGCATTTGCTTTATCAAGCCCAAGGTTGGGGGTTCGATTCCCCGGGAACACATGATAGGTAAAAATTGATAGCCTGAATGCACTGTAAGTCGCTTTGGATAAAAGCATCTGATAAATGCATAATTGTAATTTTTTATTTTTACATTTTATATATATATATATATATATATATATATATATATATAAGTGCTGTGCTTTGAGTGCTGTAGGATTTTACCTTAAAACAGGTCATTTTATAAGTTCCTGTGATGTGCAAAATTCATTTTAAAATGAGTCTGAAAATATAAATATAAAAATATAAAATAACGAACAAAATTAAGTATGTTCTTGACCATCTTGTAAAGATGTATTTTATAAAATAGGATGCTGCACTACGGCTAAAATTACAACATTTAATGTGTTGTGTATTGTGCTATGTAAAGATAAAACCATGTCTGCATTTGTGATTGGAGAAACGACAAACAACAAGCTCTACTCTAAACTGCTCAAAACTCGCGTTTGAATCGTCAGTGGCAAATTCTTTAAATATGAAAACTTACTTACAGGCTGTGAGTCAGAAGCGCCAGACTGTCCTTGCAAAGTTGGAACTGCCCCACTTCATAGAAACAGACACCAGCATTGTAGGCTACTCTCACAGGAAACAGTCCTCATCCTCCATTAAAATGAACTGCACAAATCTGAATATTTGGGTTGAACTGTTCCGGAACGGTGTTGTAAATACAACTAAACTGATTTCTAGTTGTGTCCTCTTTCGGAAGGCCAAAGTAGTTGTGCTTTCACAATGAAACACACAGCGTCTCCACGACATGGCAGCAGCAACAATACTACAGCGAGAGATTTACGCCTTCTTTCTTTGTGTGAACATTTGGGCGGCATTATGCAAATCTTCCCACACAGTGACGTAGTCGTGGGGGGCGTGTATGAATGAGCTGTTTTAGGGGGTGTGTGGTTGACTCTTAACTTTTATAAAGAACATCTCTATGGATTTGAAACTTAAGTCTTTACAACTTTACAGATCTTCATTTTGCACCAACAGCTTGTGACACTCCAAAGAGAAAGGAAAACTTGAAATCGCAATCAGATGATCCCTTGAAGGATTTGGTCCATACATATATTAAACGTGATCATGATACTGGTGATATATCCACTGAGAAAATGGGAATAATAAATTCTCTTCCTTGGAACATAATGGCTTGGCCCCAATTTCATAACCAGATGTCAGAAGTGCAGTCTCCACCAGGATATCTGAGCTCATGGGCAAGTGCAGGACCATCTGGTTCTGCTCCGAAATCCACAAGGAAATTCTCATTGAGCTTCAGGCCGCCTTTATCTGTGTCCACGTCAATCTGCATCATGACCGACCCCTCCCTCAAGAGAAATAAGACACATGTTGCAGCATAATAAACAAACCAGAGGTTACTTCTGAAACCATTCTGAAAAAGCCTTATTTCTTAATCTTTGATTTACATACAATACTCAAGTAAAATTAAAAATAAAAATCCTTTTGTCTCACTTGACGAGGTCAGGGTAGAACTGCTTGTCCCAGGCACTGTATAAAGAGGTGGTGACGTACAGACGTTTTCCATCCAAGCTCAGCTGGAGCATCTGAGGGCCTCCCTGCACACGCTTGCCCTGATGAGGAAAGGAACGTTTTAACCTCCAACAAATGATGTGCTCTAATTGCTCTGTTTACGTCTGCATGACCTAGTGATTTGGAGTTCAATAAGCTGGGTCATCTGTCAATTAGTTACCAACAGCTTTAGGCTGTTTGCCTTCACATAATGGCTTACTCAAATGTGTTCACAGAGTTCACAGGAAGCATAATTGGGAATAACAAAAAAGGTACCTTTATTATCCGTGGGGCAGGCTGGTTATCCAGTTCTTTGTCCTCCAATACTTTCACTGGTCCATCTTTTAAGATACTGCCTGCAACGAAGACCTAAAAAATCCATTTCATTAAATTACTATTTGACACTTTTGATTTTAGATATGTAGACAAAGGTGTCTTGATCCTTCTAATCCAAGATGTCGTACCTGACCAACCATACGTGGATTCCTCCTGTCCGTGATGTCATACTGTCGAATGTCTCCATGCAGCCAGTTACTGAAGTACAGGAAGCGGTCGTCCAGTGAGATCAAGATGTCCGTTATGAGACCTATGGCAAAAAAAAACATGAGTAAATCAGTGTCTAATATTCTTTTCCTCCATTGTCAAACTGGAGTACAGGAAATAATTTAAAGGGGGGGGGGGGGGTATGCATTACATCACACAAAAAATATTTAGAAATATACATACCCTATATACATACCCATATATATATATATATATATATATACATACACAGCAACTTTTATGTTTTAGAAAGGGTCCTTTGCCAAGGGAATCATTGTATTTAGGAGGTTACTGATGTCAAAATTCTTCTGTGCTACAGTACAACTATACTATAGTACTTTTTTTGTTTGGAAATTATATTGTACATATACTAATTATTGTTTGTTCATCCCCTGAGTGAAAAAAAAAGTAAAAAAAGTAAAAATACTGTTACATTTTTAAAAGTATTCACCTGGCATTTCAAGAAGAGCCCAATCTTTCACTTTTTTGCTTGGAATATGGATGACTTTCTCTGCTGCCCAGTCCCCTTTCTGTTAAATGACAACTGGTCTTTAAACCTTTTTTTTGAAGCCTTTAGAAAATGTTTAGAGAAGATTTTAATGAAAACACTTTTTATGTACTTGCCCGAGTCTTGTAGAAGCGGAAGATGGTGCTCTGAAGCGCGCAGCCCACGAACCCTTCAGCTGCATCAGGGTCATGCAGGAAGCGGATCTCCAGAGGAATAGCACCCTCTTCCCCCAGATCCAGAGTCTGAATCCGCTTGTGTGTGGTCCAGTCCCACACATGAAGGCGCTGCCCATAATGACCTACAAACAGATCTGATCATCACTGCCAGTCAGCTACAACGACTCCTGAACTTCATCTTGAATACACACATACCAGCTTTGACATCTGCAGGGTTGAAGCCGTTTGCCAATGCCTTGGGTGCTCCCCATTCAGTGCTGATCATGACGTTGTGGCGAGGCTGGTACCAGAAGTCATAACCAAAGGGTGCTGCTTCACCTGGCTGCTCCCAGTTGCCAATCACTTCAAAAGTCTTGCCATCCAACAACACAAAACCACCTTAAAAATGACCATAAATAAAAAGGTAAGCCTAAAATGTGTATTGAAAATAAATAGAGGTGAACACAGCATCTTACCCTTGCCATTGCCAGACGGATCGCCCATGGTACTGATCATGATTTGGCCACTGCCTAAGCAGTGAGAAGTGTGGGGGTTGGCAAGGCCGCATTTCCAGAACAGATCTATGGGCTCGACTATCTGGAGGAGGAGAGATGCAAAGAATTCATGGTCTTGGCAAGAACAAAACTTCTTAATGTCAACAGTCATGTATTAAGGGACAGTCACACTTAATGTAAGCATTATGTTGTAGATGTTAAACAAAATCAATGAATATGGGTGATACTTGATTAATAACTGATCTCATGCTTCTGGGCTTTTAAAGTTTTTTTTTTTTTACAGAAATTGAAACAAATACTGGGGGTAAACTATGGAGCCCCACACATGATCAAAATAAATTTATCATGGCTACGGATTAAGAATGTGTTCACTTATTCGAGGGTATGAATTAATACTTACTACATGGCCACGATTTACAAAATTAGGGAATGTATTAGTATAACCTGGCCATGATTTACTAAAAACAAGGGAATTCATTCTTAATTCACTGCCAAAATATATAGGACATGTATTTTAACCAAAAATGTTGCTTTAGATTTGTATTATAGATGAAGAAGATATGAAAACATCACAATATTTGATGTGGTTCATCTTTGAGACTGTGACCTCCATTGGTCAGAAGTCTTTTCAAGTCTTTTCATTTGCTTGCCTGAGTTGACCAAACATGAAGTATCAAGTTCTATAACATGCAGCTAAAAAAAACTCTATATAATAGATCAGCATTTTATTACTAACCCAGATGTTCATCCACAAAGTTAACACCATCACAATAAGGGTATTCCTTTACAGACAGCTCTTGTGTTTACTTAAATGAACCTTATGAAGCCGTGGGGCCCGTGGATCCGTCCCTACATCAACGACGTAGATACGAGAGGAGATCATGGAAGGCAGAATGAGAAGATTGCGTCTTTTGGAGGGATCATCATAACAACTGCTACAGGCATTCCAACCAGAATGGTGTAGCTCATCCTTTAGATTGGGCATGGGCAGCCTGTGAATCACCTAGACCATTGCATTACAAAAGAAATGCATCTCAATAGGTGTTATACTACAAATATTAAAAGGAAACATGTTGATGACACATTTGAATCCAGAATAGTTTATATTTATAAATCACATTTGCTTTTACCTTGCAAAAATTGGGAGATTGTGGATTGACATCAACAGTCGCAAGATAGTCAGGTTTCTGAATGTCTGTGTTGCGGTAAATGCATGGTAGGTAGACAATCTCTTCTCGAGGCCCTGTAGGAAGAATTTATGTTAAAGTTTAGAGTCTAAATGCAGAGTGATATTTGTGTCTTATAATTTATCAATAAATTCCTAAAGGGTGTACCATGTGTGTCCTAGTGACAGTAATGCACTAAAAATAAAAAAAATCTGCTGTTAAGTGTTTTGCATGATTAAATACACAATTTAGAATAAACATATTTATCCAGTTTATTTAAAAAATACAATTAAAACAAGTTGTTGTTTATTCAATTGTATAATTTTAAAAATAAATTGTTATTATTTATATATATATATTTTTTGAAGTAAGCCAATTCAAAAGAGACATGAGATGCCTCTAAATCAGCTCCCTATATTGTGAATAAGTGTATCATGCACACAAGCTTATAGGCACTGGTTCAAGTGCATTGGGACTTCGACCTTTCAAAAACAATGCCAATTGACAAGTGAGGAGGACCTCTAGTGGTGTGCAGGAGGAGCTGCAGGAATATACATTTTGCATTGATAATAGAGTTTAGAAAGTTTCAGCGAGTCTCCAAAGCAAAGGTCACTGTTACCTTGTAGTACCTTGCAAGTTGCAACTATATATTACCAACTCATATGTTAATATAAACTACCACTTTATTATTCAAACAATATATGGTCTTATTTTTTAAAGCAACTCACCTTTCATGGCGTGTAAAGGGGTTTTATATCCTGGTCCACATCTTGAACAGGTTGAAGCTGCAAGCAGAGAAAGAGCATATGTCACATCTCAAATATTAATATGTGAGTTACACTCAGTTGAGCAATTATTAAAGCATTAATGATTGCTTATTATTTAAGTGTGGAGGGTTTGATGATCTCTTGACCTGCATAGTGCACCATCATATAAGTGTGAGTCCTAAACTCATGTGTTCATTCTTAAAAGACATGAATGATGGATCGACAAGTGAACTACTGGACACTACTATATTACACTTTTTACTGCCCTGTAAATGTTTGAAAACAATACACTTACAAGTACACATACCAACTACAACAGATGGTCAATATCACAGTCTAGGAGGGGACAACTGTGTCTTGCCAAGGATTGTTCAACATCCCCTGATAGCTAGACAAGTTTTTTTTGGGTTATGTGCAGGTCAACCCACACACTGATCAACCCACACACTGATCAACCCAGGCTTTCTGCAGGATTTTTAAGCTCAGATTTTTAAGACCTGCACAAATAAAATTAATACCATATCAGCGAGGTAGGGTAATTCTATTTTTTTCTAGCAGTGTGCGTCATCTTTTGAGTCAAATTCTCGCATTTGGTTTGTTATCAAGCAAATTAAATCAGTATCAACAAAATGTATCTTTGCAATGAAGTGGAAACACAGAGGCTGGTATTACAAGTGTCATTTAAATGTACTTACACACTGTTTAATGGAACTCTAAGGGAAATTAAATACTTTAACCTGCAATTACAAATGCATGAATAATGTTTTGATATTTTAAACATTGAAAACTGATGTTTGAAATTATATTTTTTTTTAATGAAAAGGTACCTTAAATGTGAAATTAAAAATGGCAGTAGGTGGCATGTTAAGTTATTTGGTGCAAAACAACTGAGCGTCTGTGACAGAGGAATTTGTAGTTGTTGAGAATAGCCACACGTGTACCAGTAAATTTGAAGTCATAGACAAAAGTTGCAAACTGGTAGATTTTTTTTCCTCTTCCACAAACACAATAGTTACAGCTTCTCGAATACTCCACCGCAGGTGCACAAATCCTATTCTACGAATCTCAAAACAAGAAACACTTAGGCTCACATGTTTTGCTACTATTGCTGCAGTGAATATGGTGCAAAACACATTCACACACCTGCATAAAAAAAAAGTTAAGTCACGGACGAATGATACATCCGCAAATCAGTATTTGAGTATTTGAAATAAGATTTCCAGTAGGGGTAGATTTGCGCACTTGTAGAATGTTTTCTTATATATATATTTTCTTGGATGCCTTTTCTAGCACAAACACAAGTGCATAACAACAATGGCGTGAATCTGCTGCTATGAGTATCAAAGCTGTTTTTCACTTGTAAATGTTAAGTTTCGCGCGCTTTCCCCTTCGCGCCACATATCTGTGTGACAATTAGTGCTAATAGCTAAAGTGATCTGTGTGCATCTGCAGAGGAAACGGTGGGTACTATTCAGAGATCATAGAGTTTTAGCCAATCAGAAGAGCTACACTATCCGATTTTTGTTATGTTGAAGTTAGTGAATCTTATCGTTGTAGGGGGTATTTGAGAGCCTGACGGTGATTAACTTACATCAATCAGAGAATATTATAATTATTCGCTGACTCTTTATCGCAAGATATGTCAGAAATACGTTGATAGCAGTGAGCTAACGTTTAAATAGTAAAGTTATGTACTTCTATATTTTATTTTCAGGTTGTGGTCATCTGTTCTGTAACGGAGGTGTATTGGAGTGTTTTCTTGCCATCATAGCGGTGCTAACAACAGGTGAGTAATCTGCCATCAACTACTACGTTAGCTGAGTTAACCACCGGCTGCTGCTCTTCACTAACCCACAGAACGAGACTAGCAATACTTTAATCTAGAAAGATTGGTTAACAAATATTGTAAATGTACTTTATTTTATTATAAACTGTTCTGTTGTTGTATGGTAGTTTTTCCTGCTTACCATATACCATATATTGTAAGGAATGGAGCTTTAATGATATGTGATGGATTATAAATAAATTGCACTTTCCTTGTAGATGTATTCAGATAGTATATAGTGCATTTAATATTTCCAAAGTGCATACAAGCACATCTGGGTTGAATGTTTGGTAACACTTTCTATGGAGCCCTTATTTATAATACATTATACGGGTATTCTCAAGGAATTATAATGAATGCACAATGCATTATGAAAAACGTATAATATGTTGTATCATCATATGAATATTCATAAGAACAGTTTTAATATGTTATAATATTGATTTATTTGTGGTTATAGCTTTTAAGAGTATGATTATTTAAAACAATGAAAATGTTGCATCCACTTAAGTAACAATGGATTATTTTTATCATAGTTATAATGTATAATAAGTCATGTATCTTGCTATGTTACTTATGCTACTTTACAGAAAAACAAAGACCACTTATAAATAATAATAATATATTTTTTTCTCAAACAGCCATAAGATCTGACCATCAAAATAAAATGTAACTCAATATATAAATGTAGTAGATTTACAATGATATTCATTGTGTGTTATAAATAATCATACTCTTAAAAGTTATATCAGTTTTATCAGGGTTGGAGCTAAACTCATTTAATATTTAAATTATAAACAAATGTACAGTATAATGGTGAGTGATGTCCGAAAAAGAAGGTTTCCGCTATCTGCTTCGGAAGATGCTATCAGCTCACAAAAGTTTCTTATTCCTCCCCGCTGATAGACGCCCACTAGATCTCTAAACTCTAAACAGTGCCCACCATTTCCTCTAGAGATGCACAGATCACTTTTGCACCATTGGTCAGAGTGAGCGAAACTTATTATTTTGCAAGTGAAAAACAATGTTTTGCAACTCGTAGCAGCAGATTCAAGCCGTTGTCGTTACGCAGTTGTTGTTTATGCTAGAAAAATCATCGAAGCAAAAATATACTGTACATATGTGTAAGAAAACATTCTACAAGTGTGCAAATCTCATTGCAAGAATTCACATACTGATTGCGGATGTACAAATTTTTTCCGTGACGAATGTGTTTTGCACCATATTCACTGCAGCAATAGTAGCAAAACGGGAGCCTAAGTGTTTCTTGATTTGTGATTCGTAGAATAGGATTTGTGTACCTGCGGTGGAGAATTCGAGAAGCTGTAACTATTGTGTTTGTGGAAGAGTAAAAAAAAAAAACTATCAGTTTGCAACTCTTGTCTGTGACTTCAAATTTACTGGTACACATGTGTGGCTATTCTCTACAACTACAAATTCCTTTGCCACAGACGATCAGTTGTTTTGCACCAAAAATACCTTCATAGTGGCAGCAAGTCACTGTTAAGTGAGTCATTTAAAGTGTTGATTCATTCAGGAATGAAACACTATCACATTGCTCAGAGACGCATAACAGTGCTGTGGCTGTTTGGAATGATTTTTGTTGGAGAAATAGAGCAAAAACAGGAAATGTGGTGTCTAAAACATAAGTATCTTTTTATTAACTACTTATTTATTGAACTGTTGTATAAAATTAATATCACATTTATAATCATGCTTACTTTTGGTGATAAAACGGCACTTCTCTTGTGATATTAACTATATGAATTTATATCAGTATATACATTTTCTGCCCTATATTTTGAATTATATGATCATTCATTTTAAAAGACAGATTCATGCAGTGAAAGAACGCACTCTAAATGCTACTAGACTTCACCACATACTATATGTGTTTTGTTTGCTTTTCTTGATATACTCGATAATATCAAATCGCACATCGTTAAAATAACGGTTATGATATTACCGCACACCCCTATAATGTTTAGATTTTTATAATGCATTGTCTTTTTATCGATCCACCAGTTCACATTTAAAGCTCTGCATGTTTGCAGGATAAAAACATTGGTCGATTTTTGCATTGGTCTGAAATCTGAACAAAACAACAGTTGTATTCAAATTACACATTCATTCTCTTCCGGCAGGTGGAGCGTTTGGTAGAAATATAGAAATATGTAATGGCAGAGTGCAAAGCAGCGCAGCATCGGACTTTGACCTGCAGCGCTCGTCTTTATATCATGAAATCATAGCCTTTTGAAGTTTAATCATTAATCATCATGAAGCCACATCGCAACACACACACACACACACACACACACACACACACACACACACACACACACACACAAAGAAACAACAATTTTAAAGGGCTGTGTTTGTAGAAACCCATAACATATAAGTTAATCTTTTTATTACATATGTTATTCACATAATTATTTCTCTATTGCACCACTGTATTAATATTTGCAAAAAATTGAGCAAATAATTACAATAACAGCATGTTATTTTTCAACCACCGATACAAATTTGTAACTACATTAAGGATTTAAATAGCCTCCGTTAACACGTTAAAAACTAAATGTAATGCATTCCGAAGATATTGCACGAATTCAAACGTAATAATTTTTACAGGTAGTCTTACAAATAACACGATTATGCCTAAAGGTAAAGCATTTGTAGCGAAGCAATTCTTTATTCCAGACTGAAGCAGCTGTGTACTTCAGACGGAAATATCTAATACTTAAAATAAAGTCTGCCATAATGCCACAAAGTGCACTAGAAGACACTCACCCATGCTGCTGCTTTTGCTTCCAAACGCGGGAAAAACTTAATGACCAAACAAAGCGCCGCGGACGTGCAAAAAGAGTTTATGTATCTATTGAATTAACTCTTTCAGTGATAATACCACAGGGAATTGAGAGATGATACTTAAAACCAAACCCAGGTATTCGACTGCAGAATAAATAGATCAATGTTGTTTGTCACCTAGGTCTCAGGAAATCAGCCCACAAACAGGAAACGCGGCCCCTTTCTGGGTTATTTTTGCCTACTGCATAACTTTAGCTCATTCACAGGTTAATAACCTTGGTTAGCTCTGCAGCTGCTATACACTTTTTTTCTTTTCCGTAGCAGAAAACAAATCGCCAAACTGCAATGTTAAAAATCGGATATTTCCATATTTATAGTAAATCTACAGCTTTTCAGTAATATTCGCAATTCGAAACTGAATTCTATCAATTTCTGGATTTGAATTAAGTTATCAAGGGTGAATAACTAATTCCAATATCAAACATTTTTACAGCATGTTCAGGTTTAAAACATTTTAATGAAAAGCAAGCCTATAAACGTATACAGAATGTGGGATTTATTTTCTGAATCTCTAAATTCTGAATGTTTTAAGTCCCACTGGCACCTATACACAACTTCAGGTTTACATTTTAATTAACTTTCATTTTAGGTATCACGGTGGATAAACATTAAATTTCCAAAAATGGTTTAACTTAAAAATGAACAATCAAATCTTCAGTTAAGTTATCTGAAAACAATTTGGTGGTGCTACATCCCAGAAAAAAGTTACAAAGTTTAGAAAAATGTATCTAATCTGTTAAGTATTCTTTGTGTGAGGGCAAAAAGTCAAATATAGTCAGAATCAGTCAAAATTATTTTTTAGAATTATTTATGCTTTGTTACAAATCAACATCCTGCTCTGTGCTGTCACTGTCCTGTATGAATCACTTTTACATAACATTCAGGTAATGCGCATTCTCTTCAAAATAGAGCGCAAACTTGAAGGTACAAGTTTTTAGGAATCTGAGTGCAGATGTTGATCTCTGGCGGGCAGTGTGGGAAACCTCTTTCTGTCCACATTAAAACAAAGCAGGGAAGCATAGGGAAAAGAGAGGGCTTTATACACAAACTGAGTTTATTTACATTTTATTCATTAGTCAAAAATGCGAAGTCACACATATAACACTTTTACCTCAGATTTGACAGTTTCATCAAAACAACATCCAAAAGACCCCCAGTTATATGAACTCCCACTTACCTTCATGATCAGACTGTTTACATAAAGCCCCACTATTTAGTACATGTAAATTACATACAAAATTGTTGCAGCCAATGGAGATGAAACCAAAGTAAGCCTTTAATGTCTTATTGAATGTCAATGAATGACACCCGGAGTGTAGTTACACCATCCTGTGGTTGCTACGGTAAATTCAGATGCTGAAATCAATACTGAATATACATACTGATCCCACTCCATTCACTGCTGCTGCAATGCTAAGACTCTTTAGCACGTCTTACTGTTTATTCATTCTGGAAGAAGTTAAATAACCAAAATGGAAGAACTTTAAGACAGTCTGAGCCTGCTACCAGCCCACATGCTGAACTTTAGAACAGCCATAATGTAATAACAGACTCTGTAAAGCTATGAAATAAAAGTTGTATTGTTCTGTAATGGCCTATCTAAATTCAAGAGCTATAGTAATTGGTTACTGAATTAAACCATTTTAAATAGCTCTTAACCAAACAGCCTTTGAATGATTCTTGAGATTATTATTTTCTTTTGCCTTCTGCTTCTTCAAATGGTTGATGCAAGCTTTGTGATACTCGACCTCCAGTCAGGCATATGTGCAGACGACATGCAAAGCTGATGACGAGATTTATATCACATCCACTGTGAGAGTATGACAATCGTGTAGAGGCATTACAGCTTTGAAATGACAGACTTAAGCAGGTGCAAAAATGCTGATTTGCTTTCAGAGGATGTCGAATTGAAACAAATAATATCGGTCCATAAACCAAAAAAAATCCTAACACTCTGGGAGTTATTGGATCATTTTATGCTAGTGAATAAACAAAAAGAACAAACAGTAGAAAACTTTGCAAAAATCAATCATGCAAGGTCTATCCTGTAAATCTATACAGTATTTAGAATTTAAAAAAAATATTTTTACATTTTCACTCCACAACACAATAGGTAAATTAAAGTAGATGTAAATTAAATATTCAGAGTGACATTCAGTCCAAATAGGTTTCCTTCCGTTCAACTTCACAATGTCTCTGTAGATCAATTATCACCTGTTTGCAGAGTCCGTTTGGGAAGTGTTAGCATCCTGACCAGATTCTGAGAATTGCTCTTGTTCAGAGTTGTGTGGAGGAGTCTCTGATTCAGGGGATGAATGCGAGACATCTGTGGACTCACTTGCAATTTCCAAACATTCATCAAATCTTTCCTTTTGTTGGTCTGTGTTTTTTATTTCAATTGGCATTACATCTTTATCATTTGTTTGACTGACTTCTTCATCCTCTGGCTCCTGTGTCAAATCAATTTTCTCTGTTACTTGGTTCACTTTGTCTACAGTGTTTGCATCCATTGGCTCTTCTTCTTCTGAATCAAGTTCTACAACTTCAGGTTCTAGAGTGGCCTCCGACAGCTTATTTAATAGCTCCAAAGGTGAACCAGGCAAATTTGTATGTGCTTCCTGATAAGGAAGCAGGCGAGCCAAGCAGAATGAGTGTTGAACAAATTCAGGCCTACCAGAGAAGCAAGACATGGCCTCTTCCAACCAGGATACAAGAAGCTCCAACAGAGCTTCACGCTGAACCCCAGATGCACAATTGATAGGTCGTTGTGCCCAACGAGCTAGAAGTAACCTTTGCAGCACAGGACGTACACACATCTCTAGAGGTTGAAGTCTGCTTGTACAACCAGCTGGAACTATGGCAGGGAATGTTTTGCTGCCACTGACTGCAGATATGATACTCTCATATGTTTGGCTATGATGTCCATCCATAACCAGCAGAGCATCATTTTCATTCTGTGAGTCGAGATGCTGCTTCCACACTTTGGTGGCCCAAATTTCAAGCTCTTCCGCTGCAGTGAAACCTTCCTCCTTGGTCATAAGTAGGACTGAGTCTGGTGGGCTTCTGTTCAGCACTTTTGTGCTCTGACTTGTGAAGAGCACTGCAGGTAGCATTGTACCATTTGCAAGCATTGAAAGGTAAATCTTTAAGAAGGGCTTCCCAAACCCAGTAAACTGAAAAGCAGTCTCTCTGTTTATTCTGGTATTTTCATTCAGCATTTTAAAGTCCACAAAAACAGAAAGCTGGTCCATAGCACCAAAGACAGACTGTGAAATGTTGTTTGTCTTTATTTTACTGTGCACCAACTCTGTGTAGCGATGGCAGTTTTCCTCCATGGCATTAGGGAGTTCCCGATCTACTGTCAAAGGGGTATCCAAGCCCAATTTGTGCAGCATCATGAAGCTCACAGCCCACTCGTATGAAATACGGAAAGAATTTATCTCATTGGTTTGGCTTTGGAGCTCTGAAGCTTTTTCAAATAGTTTTGCCTCATTGATTGGACGCTGCTGTTCCCGTTGAGTCAAAACCCACTCAACAAGACGATCAACGGCCTCTCCACAGCTTGTGCTGCTGCATTCATTTAATTGATCTTCTTTGTCTTGAAGCCAAGTCTTGATAAGCTGAGGTTTGGTGTCCATTTCTTTAGCCGCTTTCTGGACCCCGGAGCACAGTGCAAGGAGTAGTATTCGACGCTGATGAATAGACAGAGTCTCCTCTCTGTTTTTCACAGGTTGAGTAAGTGTATTGGTTACGGTTACCTCTACCTCCTCTTTAGCCTCGGTTTCATGTGGCATGTCTTCATCACTTTCAGTCTTCTCAGAGTCCGAGTCAGTATCTTCATCTTCTAGAGGGGCCATTTCCTGGTCCATGTCTTCATCAAGACCAGCATCGGCGCCACTTGAGATTTTAATGTTGGCTGAAGGTCTGTTCAAGCCTCTTTCCAACATTTCCGTTCTGTATTTAATTCCAGAGTCTGTGCCTTCCCTGGAAGGAAAAATAATGGGTCACTTTCCAGTATCTGTACAACATGTGGCAACTTAAAATTTGCTAACTGAAAAAAGAAGCCATTTTCACACATTACTGTAAGCTGCATAAACTACATATTCTTCCATAATTTTTACATTTAAATTTAATAAAAAAGGTGCATGCAATAACTAATTCTGAAATTAATTGATCAATTTGGTGTATCCAAATTATTTGTTCCATTTTCAAATTTATCTACCCAAGGTTGCCATTTTTAATCAAACGGTTGGTTTCTAAAAGACTTACCTCTTGGTGTCAACGAATCCCACTTTTGGGTTACCTGTAGAGGAAAATACGATAATTAATTCTAACATCATTTATAATAATCTATGATAATGAATATAAACAATGTGTTTGTTATATTTCATGTTAAAAATATATAATACAATGCATTTCAAATCACTTCAAATAAATGCATGCCAATTAAAAAAGTGTTTGAAAATGATAAATTCCTTAATTTTGTGCACATTTGATAAGGGGATAAACATTTGGAAATCCATTGATTAATATTTAGTGTCAGCATTTGAGCTTTATAACCTTGGAAATTAGGTGAGAAACCATGGAAGTCCCAGAAGCAGCAAGAACGTTTGCACAGATTCACATGGCACGCTGTGCAGCCATATACACTCTCATGACGCATGTTTTTCAAGTTGCAAACTTTACATCTCCTTGTCCTACGGGTGATTTTGGCTAATCGATGTCTGACCCCTTCTTGCATGTCCGGATTTTCTTTTTTAACAATCTGTTGCTCAAGCATGCTATCGTGGACCTGGTTCTGGCGAGCAAATCTTGCGGCACACTTGGCCAGCTGGTACCCTAGACGTTTACGGTAGATGGCCTGCGAGAAATGTCCCCCCTGAAGCCACCCTGGTGGATTGTCTTTGCGGGTCTCCCGTAGGACAATGAAAGAGTTGATGATGCTCAAGTTGACAAGGAACCAAAAGAGACGCCGCCAATTGGTGTCGAGAACGAGGCCGCCGAGTTGGTTGCACGTCAGGAGCTGATTACAGATGTCGACACCACGCATGTTGTCTTGGAGCAACTTGAAGGCCTGAGGTCTTTCAACAGCACAAAGCTCTCCTATCTTAGTGGGAGATCTCCTCCACACCACATCCGGATTGCCTGCACTAGCATTTGTCGAGAGACATACCAGCTGCTTGTTGTCTTTCCATCTGGTGGCGAGAAGTGGGGCGAATTCATACTGTTGGAAATCTCCTTGATTTTTCAGTATAGGTTCATCCCAAAACTCCTTGGGCAAAATTGGACTTTGAGGCAAGACGGAGCTGGAGCAGTATGTTCCAACATCATACAGCTCCTTCATGAGTGGCACAGACACAAGTGAGCTGGACAAGAAGATGTGGTGATGTTTACCCTCGAGGCCCTCTAAGAGTTGCGATACAACCGTTTTTCCCAGGTCTTTGTTTTTCTCCTGATGCGTTAAGACCAGTAGTTTATGGCAGTAGCCTGACTTTGAGTCACACAGTAGCCATATCCTCGGCTGGTTATTTTTACTCTTCACCTGAGCTATTCCCTTGTCATGGCTCGGTAGAAAAGCTTGATCAACTGTCAGACACTTGTTTGGCCTGTAGGCGTCTCGCATGCTTGTCTGCAGGATGCTCAGCATGGGCTGAAAAAAGGACAACTTGTCAGGACTCTGGTTATCGTTTTCCACAAG
This sequence comes from Carassius auratus, assembly GCF_003368295.1. Taxonomy (NCBI): domain Eukaryota; kingdom Metazoa; phylum Chordata; class Actinopteri; order Cypriniformes; family Cyprinidae; genus Carassius; species Carassius auratus. The sequence continues at coordinate 7,849,715 of NC_039258.1, read as the reverse complement.
CATACTGCTCATTCGGATGTGAGTGCCGATCTGTTTGAAACGTTTGACAGACATGGTCCTGTAAAAGAGCTCCCATGTTCTGGAGCCATAGCGGCCATGGTGATGGTCCCAGGACCAGTATAACTCTGGCTCCCCCAGGCCTTGAATGCCCATGAGGATAGAGAGTCCAAAGAAGCCTTTGACCTCCTCTACAGACACCGGTTTCCAGGAAGGGTCCCCCTGCCCCAGAGAGCAGCAATAAGAGGCATAGGCATTGGTCTCAAAAACAATCTGCTCAAAAAGGGTGTCGGGAAAAATAAGCTGGAAGTAGTCAAGGACGTCGCTATTCCTGGTCATTATATGCTGCGGGCCACAACTCTCCATGAATTCTGGCACAGTTCCTTCCTCTCTGGGCACACTCCACTGCTTCATGGACAACCAGTCAGGCTGTGTCCCAACATCACTAGCTTCATCCCCTTGTGGACCCTCCACCTCCTCCTCAACCTGGCAGAACTCAATATCTGTCTCCAAACACTCTGTAGGGGAGGGGAGGGATTATAGGAACACAGAGTTAGTCTTCTCCTTGGTGTCTTTACCATCACCAATAATCCATTTTATAACACCATGCTCAATGTACATGTGGTTCTGATAGGTCAGTTAGCTTTTGAAAAAAGAAAACAATAAGCAGCTCAGAAGCAGCAGATAATTCCCCGATGGATAGTCCTTGTTGTTATTCATTTGTCATGTTTCTAAATTAATCCACTTAGGGTTTTTTTTTTGTATTCCTTCTGATATTCTCCAGTTCAGGTGGTGTGCTGTAGGTTTTGTGTAAATACTCATTTACTCATCCAGAGTGCTCTCGCAAAGGCTTGCCTGTAAATCCTGTAGAGTCACACCAATTTCAAAGGCCCACTTTGTCCATTTTGACAATGGACAGCTTGAGCTCATAGTCCACACCTGTGATTTGTTGTAGATCACATTCTGTGGGCTATTACTCAAGACTGGCCACTTTGCAAATGTTGTAGGCATATCTGTAATGTTCGAGTGTAGCTAATAATGCACGGAAAAAAGTATGTTAAAATGATCCCTCTTTATTGTAGTTGTCTAATCTACACAATAAATATCATTCAAGCTGTGAAAACAGTGTGTAAAACAAGCTTGAAGATTAACAGTTGGCAAAGGTTGCACACGATGTTAAGACGCTCGGATGTTAGAAATCTACTGTCAATGAGTTTGATCCTATAAAGATCTGAATTGATAAGTTCATAGTAGCAGTGTATTTCATGATACTATTAATTAAGACTTAATTAAGGCTTCACTTGTGTCTACAGTGTATTATTACTATAATCATGCAATTAATGACACCTACAATAGAGTTTGATGCCCTGTTACTACAGGAGTAAGAAAGCAGAGAGAGAAAAGCAAGCATGCAGGTAGGGGACCATGCAGTAAGTTTTTAAAGACTCAGGAAAACATAGATGTTTTATTGTTCTACTAAGTCGGAGAACACCCACCTTTACGAGTGAAGATACAGTAGGAGTGAGAAGGGAACTTAATGAGATGTTTGGCCATCAAGTTCCCTAAAGCAGTGGAGTATTCACAACCTGCACAGCTCAGCTTAACACCACTAGAAAAGAGCAATGAAACAGCCATAAGCAACAATTTCAGACTGTATACAAAACAGAACTCAAAACTGATAATATATTACCTTGGTGGCCCCTTTTTAGAAGTTTTTGGGACTCTTCCAGGAACATGATTGCTGAAATTAATAAATGAACTGCCATCAGTATATTGTCACATTGATTATCTGCCATTAAAAAAAAAAAAATACTAAACTAATTTGACCTTCAGTTTCACTTACTTGATCATGTGGTTTGCATAAGCTCGAGAACAGCAAGTGCTATAGAAGCAGAGTGAGCAGTGAACATAAGTAGGGTAGTGATTCGCAAAGTCTGGGATGTCAAAAGTGCACTCCACACACTTATGTCTGCCCATCAGTGCCCTGGAGAGAGGAAAAGTACATCCTTCAAATTTCTGATTTCCAGTTGAAAATAATCAACATATATGTTAAAATGCAGTCTGAGCTTACCTCTGCTCTTGAAACCTGGATAAGAAGTCAAACATCTTGCTGACCTGTTTCTTCCCAGGTCCATGTCTTTGTGATTTCTGGTCACCACTACAAGCTTGTGTACTGCTATTACTATTTTTCTGAATGTTAGTGGAAGATTTTGAAGCTGCCTGACCTGGTGACTTCTTAAGCCCAACATATGCCCTAATGGTTACCTGGAAATAAGGAGATAACGTAAAACATTCATAAAATACTTTGTTGCAGCCGACAAGTTACAAGTTACAACTAGTTTTCAAGTAAACAGACAATTATTTTACTTTTGTCCCAGGCTGGAGTCCCTCCAATTCACAAGGCTTTCGGAAAGTCCTGTGGTGATTGATTTTATGCTCAACTTTATCTTTTGTGAACAGGAACTGAAGACGGCATTTGTTACAGTGGTAAACTGTTGACTTCTGTAGAAAATAAAGAATGTCATATAATGGCTCAAAATATTTGTTAATGTATGTTGGGTCAATTGGTAACAACAGGATTTTTTTTTCTTCGAAATATTAAAGCAATGCATCCATTTAGATCTCTTCAGAAGACTATAACATTGCCAGGAATACAAAAGAGAGCATGTTGAATATGTGTTTGCATGCAATTTTTCATTTATGCTCACCTGGTGACGATTATAGTGCTGCTGGTAACTGGTGGAATGCTTGAAAACCTTAAGACAGTACTGGCACAGGAGGTGGCGAGTATCCTCATGCCAAGTACGAAAGTGGTTAAACACATCCGAGTAGAAGGAGGAGCGGTATTCACACACCTGAAAGTATCAAGACATTACAAACACTACTACTATTATAAGCCGCATTTCCACTGTCTGGCCAAACGGTAAGGAACAGTCACAGTTATATTTTCCCTCAAGCTTTGTTTGGCACAGCAAAACCATTCTCAACCTGGAATTCTGTGTTGCAGGATTTTTTACTTGTTTGGCTATGAGTAAGGTAAACAAAAATATCTGATAATTCTCCATAGCATGGCTATTATTTACATTTCATATTGTATGTAAACACTAGTGATACCAAGGAATCAACTGGCACATCTGTATCACGAGCACCACAGTGGATAATGATACCACATCTGTACCGCTGAGCTGGATCATCATGGAATGAGAACAGTTTGGCACGACAGTGGAAAAGCAGCTATAAATGGAGACTGGTAAAATGATTCATCCAAATTATTTTTTCTCAATTTACCTGGCACACATAAGGCATCTCTCCAGGTTTGTGGGTGTTCTTCATGTGCTGCAGGAACACTGGCTCACTCTCAAAGGACCACTCACATATTTTACACTTGGCTGAACAGAAAAGCATAACAACCACTTAATCAAATATAACTAACTGCAGTTTTTGGTAACTAGCAAATCCAAATCAAAGCAAGCATGAAACATTTGTCGGTCAACAGAAATTAAACATTTACTGTCACTTAAGTAAACCAAAAAAATGGTCACGACAACATGCAACATCCAAATACAATTAGTGTTAAATTGACATTATGTGGAACTAAAAGCCTTATGAAAAAAGGATATGAAAGTTGGCTGTTACAAAACCATTTTTGTGTTTGGACATTACCCCAGTGGTCCCTTCATGTTTGAATTTAGTCAAATAAACTAGTGCACATATCAAGAGTGTGTGTCGGTTGAAGAAGCTATCTGCATATTCTCGTACCAGCATAACCTGTCCTGCAAGCTTTTTTTATTTTTTTTTTGGTTGATAACAAAAAACTGCACAATTTACATTTTGGGACAAAGAGTGGATAAATGAACAACTTCTAGAAACGAAATGTTTAACTTTATCTGTGCCTGTATGACCTGATTCTCTGTGAGGAAAGCTTCTAATGTTGCTGGTGTATAAGAATTTCAAAAAAGTGAGAAAAATTAAAAAAGAAGTACTGGTTGCACAGAAATACTGGTTGGCAGCGGTGTTGTAGGAAATACTAATGTAAAATCCAATGATTTGAGAACAGTTGCATAAGGATACATTTTGATTAAATAGGGACATCCTTGATTAGAATTAGGGATGCACCGTTTGACCGGCCATAAATCGGAACCGGCCGGTTTTTGCTTAAAATACGCGATCGGCAATCGGCCGGTTTTTGGTTTTCTTTAGGCCGATTTTTTCCGGAAGTGCGGCCACGTGCACAGACTACATTGTAATCGTTTGCTATGTCATTTGTGTGGAAGTATTTCGAAATCTGTGCGCAGGACACGGGCAGCCGTTCAGCCATAGACAGTAAAAGAAATGGACACAGCGACCCCATTGGAACTCAATTGAGACAAATGAAGCCCATTTTTTAGCGTTTTTTAGCACTTCCGTTTCTGACGCGCAGACTCAAACGAAGCTTGACGACGTCAGCAACCTGTCTGCCAGATGTAAATCTTCTAGTAGCTGTGCGTGCAAACTGCCATCGTTAATCTTGCAGAGACGGCGAGCTTGAGCGGGGAGTTCTTTGTCGTGAGTGAGCAGGAGTAAGTATTCTGATTAATTATTTTGTATAGTATTTTAAAATGTAACGCCAGTACGCCATATTAAGTTAATTGCCTGCGAGCTTCTCCTCCTGTCTGTACGGTAATGCGACAGAGAGCCGAGTGGTTATGACGCAATCGTTAGCCTGTTTTTTACAAAAACTGTTTATACGGGGCCATAAGGTAACATAGAAGGTAATGGAGCCCTTTATACATTGTCGTGTATCTTTAGAAATAAATAATGGACAAACAGAGTCTTTAAACGCCTCAGATGTAAAGCTATTCGCTGTCAAAGTGACGCCAAAATGAATGGGAGTCAATGGGAATGCTAACGCAAGTGAAGTTCTGCTACAAGATGGCGGCACCCAGCCGACTTCAACTTCTGGTCGAGTTCCTTGCCGCCTGCGTTCAGCACTGGAAATGCAGGGCTTCATGTCTGAGGCACAGATAGCAGGAAGCGATCGGCCGTTGGTGTACAGACGCACAAATAAGGGTCCCTTTTCTGCACGCACTAAAGCTGCGCGAGCTTACTGTTACCAGTCCGAGCCCTGAACGCGAGGAGACCATGAAGAGATGGTCAGATCAACTTCTCACGTGTTGGATGAGAAACGAAACGGACTAAACTGTGACGAAACTTTTTTTTTTTTTTGTAAAGTGGAACTTGCATACACGTTTGAAAAGCCAGAAGTAAACGAAAGTAGATTATTTTCATTTTACCTTAAAATTACATCGACTTAATTTGATTTAAAAAAATCACCTGCTGTAGCACACTGAGAAAAAGTGTTTCATTCATCCAATTAAAAAAATTTAGGGTAATGATTCACATCTATATTTTTTTACTTGAGAGAATAGTTATTTATTTACTCTTCATTGGCTCAAGTGAAAAAAATATAGATGTGAATCATTACCCTAATTTTTTTTTTATTGGATGAATAAAAACACTTTGTATCTTTGTTTTATTAACACCAACATTATTTGATTTTAACATTTAGGAATAATCTATTTATATAGCATACTTTTATTTAGTCTGTAAATAAAGACACTTGGTAAAGACCTTTTTTTATTTAAAACCAAATTTAAAAACTAAAATACTGAATGCTGATCAAGAAACATCTTATTGAATGTGTGTTGTTTGGATTGTAGAACTATGCAGTTATTGCCTTTTAATTTCACATGGTTACAGTTAATCTTTAAATTTAAGGCCAATTCTCTGTAGTTTCAACCGAATTCAAAAACAAAAGCTAAATGCTGATGTATGTAATGTAGCTGTTAATTTCAGATGGTTATAGTTATTGTTTTCAATAGCTAAAAGCCAATTTGGTATTTAATAGGCCAAACAAACATATTGTTTATGCACACTTTCCTTCTTTCTTGTTTGTTGCTTAAAGATAAAAAATTAATAAATAAAAAAATCGGCCAGTTAGTTTGTAAAAAATCGGTATCGGAATCGGCCATGAAAAATCATGATCGGTGCATCCCTAATTAGAATGTGTCACTGCCCATTTACATGTTTAACTGGAATAATATATGGATCAAACATATACACACACATACATACATATACAGTACAGACCAAAAGTTTGGACACACCTTCTCATTCAAAGAGTTTTCTTTATTTTCATGACTATGAAAACTGTAGAGTCACACTGAAGGCATCAAGGGCTATTTGACCAAGAAGGAGAGTGATGGGGTGCTGCGCCAGATGACCTGGCCTCCACAGTCACCGGACCTGAACCCAATCGAGATGGTTTAGGGGTGAGCTGGACCGCAGACAGAAGGCAAAAGGGCCAACAAGTGCTAAACATCTCTCGGGGAACTCCTTCAAGACTGTTGGAAGACCATTTCAGGTGACTACCTCTTGAAGCTCATCAAGAGAATGCAAAGAGTGTGCAAAGCAGTAATCAAAGCAAAAGGTGGCTACTTTGAAGAACCTAGAATATGACATATTTTCAGTTGTTTCTCACTTTTTTGTTATGTATATAATTCCATATATAATTCCACATGTGTTAATGCATAGTTTTGATGCCTTCAGTGTGAATCTACAGTTTTCATAGTCATGAAAATAAAGAAAACTCTTTGAATGAGAAGGTGTGTCCAAACTTTTGGTCTGTACTGTGTGTGTGTGTTTTTATATATATATATATATATATATATATATTTATTACACACACACACACACACACATATACACATATATACATATACACATATATATATATACACATACACACACACATATACACAGAACATACATAAAAACCCTTACAGACCCCTAAGATGAATGAATAAACTGAAAATAGTTCTTACTAGATGACTCTATAGAAGTGTGGACACTCTCCAGGTGACACTGAAGACGAAATGGTGTTGGAAAGCGCCGGAAACAGTGCTGGCAGGATGTGTGTGTGTCCATCTCCCCATTTTGCTGCTCCAACTCAACATGATACTTCATATGATTCATAAGTCTGCAAGGAGAACAAACATTAATAATTGCACCATTCTAGAATTAATCATATCTACTGCAATTAGACATACTGTATTTTTTGGACTATAAGTCGCACCCGAGTATAAGTCGCATCAGTCCAAAAATATGTCATAATGAGGAAAAAACATATATAAGTCGCACTGGACTATAAGTCGCATTTATTTAGAACCAAGAGAAAACATTACCGTCTACAGCCGCGAGAGTGTAGACTACAGAAGCACTGAGCAGCATAGAGCGCATTGATTTTCTCTTGGTTCATGTCAAATTAATTTGATAAGTCGCACCTGGCTATAAGTCACAGGACCGGCCAAATTATATAAAAAAAAAACGTATAAAACTTATTAAAAAAAACTTATTGTGCGACTTATAGTCCAGAAAATACGGTATATACCCATAATTCCCATCCCAACTTGACTGTCCATCAACATACCTAATATTATTCTTTAGTCTCTTGTTACAGGTGAGGCATTTGAATGATAATGGTTCTTTTGAGTTGTCCATTGGTACATAAACTCGATTCCCTTCAAATGTGCCATAGTAAAAATCATCCACCAGCATGACAAGTCTGTTCTGGGTATCTCCGGCCTTTGTAGGTGGGCTATCCAGCTTGATACTGGGCATAGCAGAGAGGCTTTTAGGTGGTGTGGCTGGAGTGCTCACAGCAGTTGAAGTACTGCTCGTGTTAGTCTGGGCCAGATCTGGGCAGCAGAACTAAAGGGGGGAATGAGATTAATTGACCACTTTGAAATTACTAAAACACACTTATATATAACATACACATATAATGTATATTTATAATATAAGATCAGGCCCTCTCTTTTTTGAACATGCAACACAACTCCTGGGTCAAGCTCTAGTTCTATCCAGGCTGGACTTAAAAATGTATCTTTAATGAGCTGAAAAGAATGCATGTCACACCTCTTTTTAATCAATTTGCACTGGCTACCAGTAGCTGCTCACATTAAATTCAAGGCATTAATGTTTGCCTACAAAACCCCCACTGGCTCAGCACCCCTTTACCTAAATTTATTACTTCAGATTTATGTGAGGCACAAAATCCCTTTCACAGACTTTTTCATTAACTGTTCCCTCCAGGTGGAAATGATACATCAATGTATCATTACGAGCCACAGGGTATCATTTGCTTTTGTTTGTGTATGTTTTTTTTTTTTATTGTATGTTTTAGCCATGATTCCCATCCACTTGCATTATATGACTAACAGACTGCAATGGTCTGTTTTTAAAATCTCAGTTTTTGTTCTAGTAAATAAACAAGTCACCTACATCTTGGATGCTCTGGGGGTAAGCAGATAAACATCAAATTTTCATTTTTGGGTTAACTATCCCTTTAATGAAAGAAGTTTGAAACAACAGGACTCTTCCTAGAGCTGCCTTCTGGCCAAACTGAGCAACTGATGGAGAAGGGCTTTGTTTAGTGTGGTGACCAAGAACCTGATGGTCGCTCTAGTTGAGCTCCATGATCATATGTGGATAGGAGATTCTCTGGTCTTATGAACCATAATTCTAAGCATAATTTTTGAAGGAAACCAGCTCTCCTCATCACCTGCAGAGTACTAACCCAAAAGTAGGGGCTGTTTTTCAGCGGCAGGGACTTAGGTACTCAGAGTAGACAGAATGCTCAGTGCAGCAAAATATAGATAGCCTTAATGGAAGCCTAATCCAGAGCATTCAGAAGCTCAGACTGGGTAGAAAGTTTACCTTCCAAAAGGACAAACACACAGCAAGAGTGGCTTATAGACAATTCTGTGAATGTCCTTGAGTGGCCCAGGCAAATATTTTTGCAGAAACCTGAAAATGTGCCTCTGCCCCCATCCAACCTGACAGAGCATGAGATAATTGCCAAATGCTGATGTGCAAAGATTGTCGCATCATACCCAAAAAGACTTGAGGCTGTTAAAGTTCTTCTGCGCTATATATATATATATATATATATATATATATATATATATATATATATATATATATATATATATATATATTTTTTTTTTATATAAATGTACAAATTTGTGACAATTCTGTTTTTGCTTCGTCATTTGGTGAATGGAGTGTAGATTGATATGGAAAAAGGTGTCATTTAAAGCAGTTTTACATAAGGCTGCTTCATAACAAAATGAAAAAAGATGGCACTGTATTTATCTTATATATATATATATATATATATATATATATATATATATATATATATATATATATATATATATATATATTAAAAAAAGTAGCCTTCTATTTTTTTTCTATTCTATCTACTTCATTTGCTTTGTGTACATAAAAAAAAAAAACCTTGCTACCTGTACTGCGTTAGGCTAACCGAGACTTCAGACTAACCGCAAATTCATTTGCACTTATATATTGTTGCTCTTTTGTTAGTTTTGATTGCTTCTATTGTCCTCATTTGTAAGTTGCTTTGGATAAAAGCATCTGCCAAATGTAAATATATGAAAAAAATGAAAGTCGGAAATACTCGGAATTGGTGCTCTGCATTTAACCCATCCAAGTGCAAAAAGCAGCAAGTACGGAACACACACACACACCCGAAGCATTGTGCATCTATTTGCTCCAGCGCCTGGGGAACAATTGCCTTGCTCAAGGGCACTTCAGCCATGGGCGTTGAGGGTGGAAGAACGCTGTTCATTCACTCCCCTCAACTACAACTCCTGCCGGCACTGAGATTTGAACCTGCAACCTTCGTGTTACAAGTCCAATTCTCTAACCATTAGGCCACAGCTGCCCCTTATTATACATGTGTATATCTTCAGAAAGTGTATACTTACACACATATGACTCCGTAGAGCCTCAATCATTTTGAACTGAGCTCCACAACGAGTACAAAAATGACTAGTTGTTGATGCTGTTGTATGTGTAATAGGGATTGCTACAAAGAAAAGAGGAAAAAAAATAATTCGATTTTATCAGCATGGCTCTACTCTAATATGGAACTATCATAGTAGCTATCACAGATGCAGAACAAAAAGCTTACTTTGGACAACATTTTGTGTCATGACAGGTACAGCAGATGAAACAATAGGGCCATTGTTGGTCTTCTGATTGCTCATGACAACAAATGTCTGCGCTTGAGCCCCACCAGGAAGGTTCACGGATTTCACAAGGTTCATTATATTTTGCATGTCCAATGGTCCATTTCCTGGCTTTATTGTCACTGTAAAGAGAAATAGTACAATTTTAGAACTGATAATTGCAGTTCTTGATGCTGATTGGTCAATGGAGTCATTAAAGAAACAATCCGAAAAAACTCTCCTAGAGTTAAACAATTAAGTTTTACCGTTTTTGAATACATTGAGCCGATCTCTGGGTCTGGCGGTAGCACTTTAGCTGTAGCTTAGCATTGATGATTGAATCTTATTGGACCATTAGCATCTTCCTCAAAAATAACCAAAGAGTTCTGATATTTTTCCTATTTAAAACTTGACTCTGGAATCAAGTTCTTTGATTATTATGCCGGATATGAGAGTATAGTTCCTAGCCGTATAGGCCTAGAAAATCACAACTTTTTATTTTCCGTCGGTCTCAGAAGTGTCAAGTTTTAAATTGAAAAAATATCAAAACTCTTTGGTCATGCTGACGGTCTAATCAGATTCAATGATCTATGCTAAGCTACAGCTAAAGTGCCACAGCTAGACCTGGAGATCAGCTGAATGGACTCAGAAACGGTGTAAAAAAATAAAAAATAAAAAAAGCTGTGTATCATGTATTTATCACTTTAAGCTGTGATAAATACACGATATAGTAACAGTTATAACAGGAACTACCTTGTTAACATAATTTAATCTTGTGAACGTTAAATATGCAAAGCATTTTAAGTGCAATTTTAATATCATTGAGATTTAAATCATTATCACTGTTTCTTCAAATTAAAACTACAAACCACTTTCTAAAAAGAATTCTGAAATAATGAATGAAAACTGTACTCAACAGGAGCATCTTACAGATTTTAGTCGTGGTTCGTGCTGCAGAGGGCTGGGTAGTTGTTGTAGACGACATGGTGGGTAGAGAATTGGCTGCAGGAGGGGCGACTGCTGTTGTGGTACGAATGGTTAGAGTAGCAGGTATCTGCACGGTGCTAAAAGTGCTGGGTGTTTGTGCTCTGTTTGCAACAGGAGCTCCAGTCCTCATTTGAGCTGGCTGGGTAATTATTTGGGTTGCTCCAACAGCTGGTTTGAAAATTTGTGTGCCAGGTGCTGAGAATACATGTAAAAAAAAATTGTTAATCAATAAGCAACAACAAAAAACTCAAGTTTTAGGAGCACATTACCATACCTTGGACTAGTGTAATGGGTCGAACAGTCTGGCCCTGTTGGACATTCAGTACCAAACTCATTGGGCTCTGGCCAGGCTGGATATTCTGGACAGGAAGACCCTGAATCATGCACAATTGGAAACGTGTTGATTGATAAAAGAAAAGCTGAAATGATCAGAAATAAACTGGGATCTATGAGGTGGGATGGTAGCACCTGTGTGGTAAAGTAAATCGGCTGACTGTTGGCAGCATTGGCAATCTGAGTTGTGCCAGGCAAAAGAAACTGTGACAGAGCCACAGTGCCGAGCCCTCCTCCTCCCGGCGCCAAGATGACCTGCTGCCCTTGCACTGCTTTAGGAATTTCTGCCGGGACAGCAGCAGGAACTACACGTTGAGTCACTAAAAAAAAAAAAAAAACATTTTCATCAAGATGGTGCCATTGGCAATGATGTACCATTTTTGTAGTTTATATGACTTTATGCTTCCAGTATTTGACATGGATTATGTGTAAATAGTAAGAATTTCAGTCTCTACATTACACAAAGTGTATAAAGCATACACGGTGTAAATATAAGGACCACAAATGAATTTTTATTATGCTTTTGCCATTTTAAAATTGAACTAATTCACTTTCATGAAATGCAAAACAGCAGCCAAGATATTATACCTAATTTGTTTGTGTTTAACAAAACAGAGAATGTTAGATGGGTTTGGAATAACATGAGAATGAGTAAATAATGACAGAATATTCCTTAAATGGGTAAAATAACTGATAATCACTCAAAAATGCTATAAGGAACAAATGCTCACATGTATTTGTGATCAGTGGAACCGTGTTTGCTGTGTTCACTAAAGATGGTAGTTTTGGGATCACCATGGTTTTAGGCTCAGCTGGAATATCAACCTTCGCAGTGGGAGTTGAAGACACTAAACAGAGAAGAAGGCAGGTTTTATTTAGCATAATGATTTTTTTTTTTATACATTTAACTATAGAGGTTACAGAAAACCTATAAAATTACACACCAGTGGAAGTACTACTTTCAGCATTTCCCCCAGAATCATCCATTGAATTTTGCTGTTGCCATGGTTCCAGCTCCTCCTCCTCACACTCCATAAACAAATCCGCATCCATGTTTCTGAAATATAAAACGTTTGTTGTTGAGCTAAACATTTGAACAGTAAACATATGAAACAGTAAACGTGCCTTTACATTAAGACTAAGATGAAAAAGATATAATAATACTATTATTGCCAATGGCGTTTAGTAAAAGAAGTCTGGAAACTTTAGGTTTAAGTTTTATTTTGGACAGGTGAGTGACATGTTTAAAATGAAGACCCTCACAATATTCACCGGACTCTGACAGCATACAGCTCCGACCGGTTTCAACGTCAAGACTGGCGTTTATATAACCATCTCATCCTGCAAATGACACAAAAAAGAGTGAGTAAACCACATTTTGTTTTTCATACATTAGTAAAATATGAAAAAAGATGGGTCTGATATCCAGCGCGCCACCGTGACACATAAGAAAAGCCCTCAGATGTGTAAGTACGCGCAATGTGGTTTCATCCAACCGAAACGAGCTAAGAGAAAAGTAGTTCCTGTACCATTAGATTCAGTGCGTGAGACTGGATGATTTGACAGACATAAACGAAAGCATAAGACTTAGGTTTGTGTACAATAACAATAAATGGGGTTAAAATTCAAAAGTGAGTCGGAACGAGAGCCAGCTCGACGTTTATTACAAATACTCGGTCACAAATTATGCCGCAACCCCCCTCGCGCGGCGCCAACCGAGTGCGCACTCCGCACACTCTGCGCACATAATATACGACGGTCATCGGATGCGTGAATTAAAACGCAAATCCATCAAAAATGATCGAATTTATAAATAATACTCACCGGATTGTAGCGCATATGGAAATATGCTCGATGTGATATATTGAAAGAACACAAAGCCTGCCGGTACGTCACAGACGAGACGAATAAGTGCGCTAAATGGGCAGAGGTTCTGCTCTTTCTGCGTCAGCGATTGGTTGATGCACCCAAAACGCCACTTCCGGTTTTGGATTCTGAGCACTGATTGGCTGTAATCTCTGAAATAAGGAGGAGTGGTTACTGGAACAAGAAAATGGCTTCCTTCCTTGAAACGACAACGTTTTACACTGTTTAACTTACTGCTGGTTTAATAATGGAAAGCAGATACTGTTGTTATTTTATTCATTACTTTGCTGGTGTTTTACAGATAATCTGTCAAGACCATCATAGATTAGTCTTTTTTGAACAGAATTATTGATGTTCTATTATTGAACACTGAAAACATCTCCTATATGAAAATATTGGCCAAAAATGAGCATATACAAGCCCCTTAGATGCACAAAGCACTGATAAGTAATATAGGAAACAAAAACCTGTACTTTTCCAGAACAGCTTCTATTTTTTTAAAGGTGCTGGAACAGAATGATTTTAAGACATTCTGTTCCGAATGGGCGGTCTTCCCAATGTGGGCGGAACATCACAGATCAGTGTTTACTGCTCTACTGCTCAGACTCACTGCAACGATGTTATTGAATATGCAGCACAAAATATTCGACACGACCAGTAAGGACCGAATCCTGAACCAACGACTCTAACTAATATGTTATTTTAATGCATCAAAAACATACATCTAAACCTGTTTTCATACAGTCTATGATCTTAATTAGTGTACTACGAGTACCGAACAAATGACTCTTCTGAACCGATTCTTTTTATTGTCTTGAAATCATTAGAAGGAGCCAGGCAAAACACAGGTTATCTATTTCACCAACCTGTACAATGTTGTAAAGGCTTGTGTGGGACTTATGAATGGTTCTTAATATGGTGTTATTTAAAATAAACTCTTCGAATTTTGTAGTAATCTAATAATTTTTTTATTGTTTTAAATTTGACCTAATCCATAGTTAAAATAGGTATTGTGCACTTTTGTCGCCTCTAAAAACTTTGAAAACCCTTTACAAAGTAAACACTATTTGCAAAAAAAGTTATTACTATTATTATTAGTATTATAAATATTAAATGTATTTCTGTTGCGGTGGAAGGCGTGAGGGCGTGTACGTTCGTGCGTAACGTACTTACGCCATTTTACATTTTTCATGCATAGATGTTGCATTCGTGTTAACAAACTCACCCACGGAAAAAATAAATAAAATAAAGTGTATTATTGCCATTTTCAATACAAGGCCTGTTTTACAATTTACTTGAATATTACTAAATCTACCATCTGACCACTAATAGTCATGAGAGAAACGTCGGATAAACGTCAATTTTAAAACATGGAGAAATCTGCTGTTCTAAATGTTTATCTGGCGCGCATAATCAGCCATTTGGCGAAGGGTACAGCAGGTACTAAGCTGTTGTTTAAGTTGCTTAAGCCCTATATATAGCATTCTGCACAGAGACGACACAATGTGACATTCTTGATTTCGTAGACGAGGGATGAGGGATAAAGTCACATCATCTGATCGAGTGAATTATGGCGCTATCATCGCGCTGGCCGCAATCAGTAAGTTACGTGTTTTGTTTGACGTCTTTAGAACCTTTATTAGAACCTTTGTTTAAAATAAAAGGCTATTAAAGGCTATTAAGTTGTTTAAAGCAATGATTTATGAAATATATAAATACTATCATCTAGCAATTAAGTGTTAAATAAAAAGCGTATAAATATTCTAAAAGATTTCCATTTAAAAATGCAGTTATTTCGAACATTCTGATAATCATAGAATCCTGAAATGTATGTTTATGATGCTGAAAATTCAGCGTTGACATTACAGGAATAAACAACACACACACACACACATACACACACACACACACACACACTCACACACACACACACACACACACACACACACACACACACACATATATATATATATATATATATATATATATATATATATATATATATATATATATATATATTAGAGTATTTATTATTATTATGCAGCCTTGGTAAGCCCAAACATTTGAACAGTAATGTGTGTTTATAATAATAATAATAATAATAATAATAATAAATGCTACAGATTTTCAAGATTCTACAGCCCAATATGTGTTTTAAATTCTTTTAAGCATTGTTTTAATGGTTCCATCTCCCTTACAGGCTTCATGCTGCTGCGGAAATGGATAGCTGGTGGTGTCTGCAAAAGCTGTGCTCGTCTCGATGGAAAGACGGTTGTGATTACCGGTGCTAACACTGGGATTGGCATGGAAACAGCAAAAGATATGGCTCGTAGAGGTATGCCATATTATTTAGGACCACATCTATTAATCCCCTTACTTTTAACTTGGAAATGTGACTATGTGTGCATTAAGGGGCTCGGGTAGTGATGGCCTGCCGAGACCTGACTCGTGCCGAGAATGCTGCAGAGTATATTCGACGCTCCACAGGAAATGGCAATGTAGTCATCAGACACTTAAATCTGGCATCTCTGTATTCTGTCCGAGAATTTGCCAAAGAGTTCATAGCAACAGAGGAACGACTGGATATACTTATAAACAATGCAGGTGAGTCAGACTGTCAACACAGTCTGATTTTATTCTTAAAAGCAAGGGGTCCAGAGACAAATCTTAAAGTCCATTTTTTTCTGACAGGTGTTATGATGTGTCCAAAGTGGGTCACAGAGGATGGCTTTGAGAAACAGCTGGCTGTCAATCACTTGGGACACTTTCTTCTGACCAATCTACTGTTGGGAATGCTAAAGAGATCCTCCCCCAGCCGCGTAGTTAATTTGTCTAGTATTGCACATGTTGGTGGTAATTTCTTTTGATTAAAAATCTGAAATACTCAGAATGTTAAGATTTTAAGATATAAGCATGTTAAGATTTGAAATTAAGACTTTTTTAGACCAGACTACATTATTTCTTTGCTTATATATATGTGGAAAATACACCACAATTTACTATTTGATAAAAATGCAGTAAAAACAGTAATATTATGATGTGGTCCTGTGGCTCAAGTGGTATAGCACTGCGTTAGCAGTGCAAGGTTGTGTGTTTGATTCCCAGGGAACACATGTTAGGTAAAAACTTTAGCCTGAATGCACTGTAAGTCGCTGTAGATAAAAACGTCTGCTAAATGCATACATTTATTTAATTAATATATATATATATATATATATATATATATATATATATATATATATATATATATATATATATATATATATATATAATAAATAAAAGTATGTATTCCTTTACTAAATAAAATCTTACTGATCCTAAACTTTTGAACAGTAATTTAGTTGTTAAAGTAAATATGTTACAAGGATGGAAAACTTTGAGTTTCCATATACCATATTTGATATATCCATATTTGTCACTGTTTTCCAACAGGAAATATTGAATTTGATGACCTGTTCTTTGACAAAAGGCCTTACAGTCCTTTGCTCAGCTATAAACAGAGTAAGCTGGCCAATGTGCTTTTCTCTAGAGAGCTTGCACGGAGAATAAAAGGTAAGATATACTGCAGTTTTTGGTATAGGAAACAATTTGCAATCTAATTATTAAACTAACAAAGTTGTTTAGTTTGAGCAAAAAGTAAATAGTATTCTATGTTTTAGTGTTCTGACTTGATTAGTTTTGTCACATACTGTAATTACATGAATACTCATAGGTACAGGGGTCTCCTCGTACTGCCTTCATCCAGGAGTGATTCGAACAGAGCTGATTAGGCATATTCTGGTACAGTACCCAGTGCTGAAGATTGTACTGTCTGTGCCTTGTATTCTGCTGATGAAGACTCCTTGGCAGGGTGCTCAGACCTCCATCTACTGCGCTGTCACTGAGGGCTTAGAGAGCAAGTCTGGCTGCTACTTCAGGTAAATGCAATAATTTGTAACTTTGTCAGTCATTTGTAACCTCAGAATGTCTTGTGCATATGTGTTTGTGCAGTGATTGTGCTGAAAAAGACCCTGCACCAGAAGGAAAAGATGATGAAGTATCAAGAAGGTTGTGGGAGGAAAGCGCTCGGATGGTTGGACTAAACAGCCGCCATTGATACGTCATAGTACTACACTCTTCCTGACTGTAAGCGCTCCACCTAGTGGTGATACCTGTCACCCTAAACTCTGACCAGAGGTGGCCACAGATGTGAGTGAAGTCGTGACAGAAATAGTGTCAAGGCAAATTACATGATTTGCATCAAAAGATTATCATTTATCAGCCTTTTTTCTTTTCTTTTCTTTTTTTTTTTGGAAAAGGATAATCAAGAAAAAGTCTCAGAGAATTTAGATGCCTTGTTGTGTTTTCTAAAAACAAAAAACAAATTCACATTCTTATCATCTGTACATATGTCAGATATATTAAACACTGATTTAGGGAAAGAGCAAAAAGCAAAACATTTTTTTTTTTTTAACCATCCAGCACTGAATTAAGTTTTATCAGAAGCTTTGCTCTCAGGATTAATACTTGATGATGGGATATTGCCCATTCTAGCACTCTTTACACTGTGTCTATATCTTATTAGAACAAAGAAACTATAGCTGTATCGTGTTCAGAATGTGCATACCTATTTAAATAGATTGTATTTATTATCATTTATATATACTGTAGCCACTAGATGGCGTTGAAGATCCCCTCCCTAAATTATGAAACTGTAATCCCTTCACAATGGAGCATTGCAAGTCTATTGAAAAGAAATAAATGATGTGATGGAAAGAAGCAGAGACTGAATCACATGATCGCCTTGTGATGTGGTTGTACATTTGCAGTTATGTAACAATTACTATACAATCAATATAAAACAGTCCAGCTCCTGTTTTTCTTTATTGGATTTAGCTTTTTCATTTTTATTGACATTAACAATGCCACTAAATTCCACACTATTTGGGTTTTTATAAACAAAATAAAATAAAAAAAATTCTAGCCATTTCATAATTATAAATTTTTATTTATATTGTTTTATTGCTATGCCTTCATTATTTGTTAATTTGTTAAAAATCATTATACACTACTGTTAATTTTTTTTTTATTAAAATAAATTAAGTAAAATTCAATCCTTTATTCAGAAAGGATGCAATAAAGATGACAGTTAACAGTTTTTATTTTACTTTCTATTTATCATAGGTTCCTAAAAAAACACCTATTCAGTGTATTAGAATGATTTCTGAAGGATCATGTGACACTGCAAACTGGAGTAATGGCAGCTTTCATCACAGAAATACATATATTTATATATATATATTTTAATAAATTCAAATAGAAAATGTGTAATAATATTTCATAATATTTATGTTTTTACTGTATTTTTGTTCAATTATACGCAGCCTTGGTGATCATAAAAGACTTATTACCGAAACATTAAACTGTATTTTAGTGCTGCACAATGTTAGCTAACAGATCAGTAAATAAATGTCAGATTAAGACTGATGCCGATGAGTTCCCTGCCAGCAAACAACAAGTCTGTCCCTAAGAGTTTCCTCCAGGGAATCATTTGTGGGTGAAATTGGCTTCCAAATTTGAGTCATTTTCTTGTATTCATTTCTTTGGAAGCCCATTACTGATAATAAGTGACTGGTAATGATGTGTACAGTGTCGCACAAAGAATTCGCGTAAACATGATTAGTCAAAAAAAGTGATAAATCAGAGACTTCAAGGCCTGACAATGCACAACTCCCTCAGTCATTTCTGAGTGCTTTGCAACGGAGAATAAAGAGGAAATCCAATTAGAAAACCATTGCTGGGACAATCCCAACGTAATTTAGCTTGTAGCATTAGTACATCGTCTATGGTCAACAAAGAGCATAATTCACTGAACTCATTCCATCATATAGTACCGTATGCTCATGAAGAGCTGAACCCAATCAATGAGCTCTCTGCATGTGTGGCCCCTGTGGGCAATGTCCGGCGCCTGCCTGTCTCCGCTGGACTCAAACTAGAGGAAGAGCATTAAATGGAAATGTGCCATTACATTATTACAAGATAAAGCTAAATTAAAAAGTTAAGATACTAAAATTTACTGTTCATATAAACTAAATAACTTCGTTTCACAAATCTAATAGGTTTGCATTTTCTTGAATATCCATAATGTGCTGATATGATCAGTGGATGTAGTACAACGTGACATTTGTGCAGTTTGCTCTGATTATAATTTACATTGTAACCCAATAGAATTTTGCATTCAAATGTGTGGTCTGATGACCTTGTTTTTTTAAGGGAAGGATGGCTCTTGCATAAGTCATGTTGTGTGGAAGCTTATTTCTACCATGGAATAAAAATATTCAAATATAATTTTTTTTTCTTTTTTATAGACGAGATTCAGACTTACGTGTACTAACTTTTTATCTCTCTGGATTCTGCGTTTACAGCTCACAATTCTTTTCTCACCTGACTACATGCATATTTAGAGTTCAGAGAAATAAGAAAACAGAATTGTGAGATGTAAACTCAGAATTATGGTAAGAAAGTCAGAATCCCAAGATGTAAGCTCAAAATGCTGGGAAAAAGTCTGAATTGTGAGAGGTAAACTCAGAATTCTGAAAGAAAGAAAGAAAATCACAATCACAGAATGTAAACCTAGTATTCAGGGAAAAATGTGAGAACAAAAATTGTGAGATATAAACTGAGGAAAAGTCTTGAATCTTAAAAAGTAAACTCAAAATTCTGAGAAAATAACAATCACAGAATGTAAACCTAGAATTCTAAGAGAAAGAAGAATTGTGAAATATAAACTAAGTTCTGAGAAATAAGTCAGAATCATGAATGTAAACTGACAATTAAGAAGAAAAGGTCAAAATGATGAGATAATTGTATAAACTCGAAATTGCGAGAGAGAAAAGTAGCATTGTTTTTTTTTTTTTAAATTTTAAGGTTTTTATTCCATTATAAGTAATCGAAATAAGCTTCCATAATACTGGTTAGCGAAACCCTCATAATGTTCCAAACCTGTATGACCAAAACTATGATGCACTTCATTAACAATACAGACAAGAGCAAGGCTACAATTCTGAATTGTTGTGTTCTTATAAAACGATGTCATCGTGACCAACTCTTTTTGTTTTGCCCCAAGGGTTAATGTTGTGCACACCCCCTATCCATTATGCCTTGATAAGGCTTTTGGGAGGCTTTGTGGGAAACGGGAGGGCCATAGTCAAACCTCAATGGAGACCAGTTGAGCTCTGAAAGGATCATAAAAGCTTCATGTTCCTGAGTCCCAGTGTGGTTGGCTCCAAGAGCCAAGGGGTCACGACAACTGCTGACCCGTTCTGGGGACTCGACTGTTAAGGGCCCCATTAATGTCAGCCCTTCACTGGCTCTGAGGGAATTTGATTCAGCTTAACTGCTGTGTTTTTCTGGCCAACTTAGTGCTGGAATGCAGCAGACCTGATAATAATTGTACATGGAGAGGTCTTTCATTCGAAAGAATGGACTAGTGTACAGAACTCCATTCCGGGAAAGCCGGATCTGATTTGCACCGCCTCAGGGGTCATCAGCGGTCTCTCTGTTATTTACGAGTTTCCCTGTACACACACACACTACCGCTAAACCTATCTCAACCATGGGGTGCCGGCACAAAGGGAACTACTAATAAAAATAGCCTAGGGACACAGAGAGGGAGGTATAACATGAGGAATATCTCCCTCTGTTGCTCACAAAGGAACTGTTTTTATCTCGAGAGATAATCAGTTTGGCGAGAACCAGCATGAATAACAGTCCATAGAAACCTGAGAGCTCATCTTCCTGATCTTGGATTCGACTACAGTAAACATGCTGCGACTATGAAGGAAGGTGGAGGGCATGTCGGGGCGGTGGGCCAGGGCCGAGAACAGGTGAGGGAGAGTGAAATCTGAGAAGGATAACCGACAGTTACCACCAACAGCTGATGGGATAGCACGGTCATCCACTGGCTGCTTACTCAGCATGGCACCCCCTGCAAATACACCTGCTTTGGGATTTTAAGATCTGTGGAGATACAAATGTGCGTGTTTGTACTTGTTGCTGTCAGGGCCAAAATGACCTCACAAACTGTCCTCTGATCCTCCAACAACAAGACCCCAAAATTTGAGGTAATATGTGGCATGTCTTTAACTTATAAAATGAATGCTATGCTATGTAACTAAACTAAAACCAAAATTTGTAGTTCCTTAGTGAAAAGCACTAGTTCTATATTTTCTGCAGCATTATGATCAATACTGGTGCATTTTTAACCCTAAAAGAAAATAGCAATTAATAAAGTAATCCAATCCAATTATACAAAATAAATTTAAATACAAATAAAGTATTTAAAGTATGTTATGCTGATCAGGATTATTATGATTAACTGAAACAAATATTTAAAAAAATAACATGAACTGAAATAAAATAAAATAAAAATATATATACATGTATTATTTTATTTCAGCTATAGTTTCCAAGCCATCATTTATAATTTTCTTTTAATTTAACTTGAAGTAATAAAATAAACAAACTAAAAGTGAAAAAAAACCTTATAGGCATTAAGTAAAAAAATGTAAAATGTAAATAAAAATGGAAAATCTAAAAACTAATTAAAAATATAATAGTGTATTGATATTGATATGATGATATAGATAGATAGATATACATTTATAATAAAAAAAATAAATAAAAAAAAGCTGCCAGTTGAGAGGTATCTACCTCAAACATCCTTTTTCCTTACTGTTCTTTGTGAAGGATAGGTTACACAGAACAAGAGCGTAATCATACCCAGCACCCCAGCAGCTTCTCACATGCCCTGAATCTGCGGTGGTCTGATGGGAGTTTAAGCTGGGCTCTTTAGAGGAAGGCAGCAGATCAGGGCTGCTGTGTAATTAACGCTGATCTCTAACGGCAGCTTGCAGCTGCTTGGGTACAGTAATCAGTGCAGACTGCTTTATGCTATACAGACACATGTGGGCATGCTCACAAATACAGTATGAGTGCTAGAAACTGCTGGCCGCATGCTTTTACAAATGCAGGTCAGTATGCCTTGACAAACACACAAGGATCCATGGTATCTAGTGAGTGTTGTGCTTTTGAACTTTGAGACCTTTCTTGAAACTTTCTGATGTTTTGGCAGTTGTCTAACATCGGACACTTGGCATGACACTTGGAATTATGAAATGTATCAAAAATTCATAATACCATTCAATATCATAAAGAACTTATTTAAAGCAAAAATAATAATATTGTGATATGTATCGAAACCAATAAAATAACTCATATCATGATATAAGATTTTGGTCATATCGCCAACTCAACTAGTGTCAAGCTCACAAGGAACCTATTTGAGAGGTATTTCTATATCACTCATGCACACAAAC
The DNA here is from genome assembly GCF_003368295.1 of Carassius auratus. NCBI lineage: Eukaryota > Metazoa > Chordata > Actinopteri > Cypriniformes > Cyprinidae > Carassius > Carassius auratus. Next base: position 7,827,103 of record NC_039258.1, on the reverse strand, counting down.
GGCGCACACACACACACACACACACGTTTGTTTTTGTGAAATGTGGGGACATCCCATAGGCGTAAAGTTTTTAAACTGAAGAAACAGTATATTCTTTGGCCCTACACCAACCCTACACCTAACCCTCACAGGAAACTTTGTGCATTTTTTACTTTCTCAAAAAAACTCATTCTGTATGGTTTATAAGCGTTTTAGAAAATGGGGACATGGGTTATGTCCTCATATGTCACCCTCTCCTTGTAATATCTGTGTCATACCCATGTCATTATACAGAGTTGTGTCCTGATAGGTCACACACACACACACACACACACACACACACACACACACACACACACACACTCAACCTTTTAAAAGTTTGAGGTTTTTTGCTGCTCAAGAAACATTTCTTATTATACTATCAATATTCAGTAAATGATAACAGTTGTGCAAAAAATACGTATATATTTACAGTTTTACAAATGTCTTTCACGAGTTAAATTATTATTAATAATGTTGTATTAATAATTTATCATTATATGGACTTTGACATTTTATTGGCATTTTTATGAGACATCTGAAAAGAATGTCTTTTTTCAAAGCTTACTGTATGCTGACTATCATTATTTTGGAAGAGTGATATTCATTTATAGTGGCTTGGTAACAGTGCATTCATTCTTTCCTGGCATTTTGATCAATACTGATGTATTTTTAATCCTATCCATTTAGACCTAATCAACATCTTAGACATCTTAAAATGGATCAGGAAGTAAAGCTCCTGATTGTAAATCTACATTCCTTTTATTGTGGTAATTACTTGAGAACAACCCGACAATAGTGTACCACTAACTAACTGATTACTAACTTTACAAATTTCACTACTATGACCTTTAGTGTTTAGAATGAGTGCTTAATGCTCATGAAAAAAATAATGCACCAATATTTAATCATTATGGTTATTAGATTAGCCATAATTATTAAACCTAATTGCATAAATCATTCTACTGTTTTTACTATACAATTGAATGATACTTCAAATAATGTGGATTGTTCAGACTAATGAATTTCACTTTATTTAGTATTTACATTCACTTTTTATTTTTGACATTTCACGTTTGGTAACACAATTAATAACAGTACTAAATATTAATATATCCTTGACTTCTAATGACTACTTTCAAGCTCAGATGTTGACTGAAAGTCACTGTGACTTTGGTGCAGGATCACAGGCCTTGTAATGAGTGAGAGAGAAGGCTGCATTGATCTCCAGAGCTTCGATTGTGTTATCTAACCCAATGTAGCCGGCAGACATTTTCAAGTGACCACACTGTGCGCTAAATGGAAAAACACAAAACTTTGTCTGCACTCAAAAAAATGATTTTTGCTCTTTGTTCAATTTAATTAATTAAAATGAGCACATACAATATAACTCTTTGTAAAAATGGTGTCAACTTAATTATATTTAACAGAAACAATGTAATTTTCAAAAAATTAGGTTTACAAAATTTTTTTTAATTGAGTCAACAAGAATATTTTTTGTTCGTCTTAACCGGATGCACGTCACCAACGGAAACGGATGCAGATGGATTGCTCAGCAGCGAACATGTGAGTTGGGTAAAGTGGCCTTTTTTTCTTATCTATCACCGTCCATCTAATTTTATTTATTTAACAAACTAATTAAAAAATGCTTTCTTAATATCTTGTTGCATACCATAAAGTTATTTTTCTATAAGCACTGTATGAATATAGCTCTTAAGTGTGTCGTTTGTAGCTGATGTTAGGTTTCTGGATTCAGCACGTGGTGCAGACTTTCTTTTTTTACTAAAAGTATCAAATAACGTTAAAATGAAGAATCGCGGAACAAGAGAGAACAGAAAACCCTTCAGTACCATGAATTAATGTATAAAACCAGGGCCATAAGACACGCCCGATAAGTAGAAATTGCCAAATTGTCCCCTAGGATTTTAAATTCTTACTCTGCATTCAGCTGTTGTTAGGGTGACAAAGTTTCAAATGTATATTTTAGGTCTTCCTCATCTATATTTAATTTATTGCTCGTCATTGTTAAAACGATTGAGATGCCAATCAAAGCGCACAGCAGCCAATCAAAGGCTTTAGATAAGTCACGCTTGTTAAGTTCACGTGCTCGTGACTGAATTCACCGCGTTCACGGAGTCTCTCGTCTTAAACAACAAATAGTGTTTTAGCGACGTAAGTATTACATTTCGCTGCTTCAGTAATTGTAAGTGGAGTTTTTGCATTTCTTCTGCTAGCTAGATTATGGTCATGGACCGACATTATGTCTGTGTAGTCAGCTAATAACGTTTTGTTTCTCCAAGCGCTTGTATGTGTAAGTTAATGTTATTCTGTTACTTGCGATTAATATATCAAGAGGAATAATCGAAAATGATTTCTGTCATAAATAAGTTGTCACCCTGACCGTGTACTAAATATTTTGTTTTCTTTGTAGCATTTTAACCTTTTTTGTCTTTGCTGAATTGCCCATAAACAAGACCTCTGTAACTTATGTCTTCAGATAAATGATGAATTTCATCGGATCACAACCCTTCCTTTACCCTCCAAAATTCATTTCCAAACTGGATCTGTTCTCTGATGATCTGCTAAAAGTGTTTACCAAAAAGGGTGGAGTGTTTAGAAAAAAGATTCAAGATGTGATGCTGCCAATGTCTCAGGTAGTATTTTTATTTTATTTATTTTCAGTTTTTTTTATATATTGCTTTTTAATACAAGCTATTGATATAGTGCTCTGTAATGCATAATGGCTCAGAGATGTGTATTGGAGGGTGTCATGTATGAATATCAGAAACTTGAAAAAATGTTTTGTCTGTTTTCTTACAATGCCACCATGGAGACCAAGCAAGAGTGCATTCTCAAGGGGCTATGCATCTACCTGAATGAAGATGGATATGATGGAGTATTTGGTGAGTTCTTTTTCGTTACAAACAGTTATCACAAGTAATAACAAACTTGACCTTGCAAAAGACGTGACATGAACTGCGCCTAATTTTTTCAATTTAAAAGCAGAGACACTTTCTTATATATATATATATATATATATATATATATATATATATATATATATATATATATATATATATACACACACACACACACATTTGTATGTTTAAATATCAAAAGACATTCCCCATCAAAACTGCTGATGGGTAGAGAGTTAATGTACATTTTTAAATTTTAAAATATTGAGTAAATTGTAAAGCTCAGATATGAATTAAATGACTGATGTTAACTTCTCTTTAAACCTTTGTACTCCACACAGCCACTGGTTTAGGTTTACGTGATATCATCCTGTTTGATAAGCACAGTTCTTGATAGTCAATTCGATTCACCTTTATTTAAATAGCACTCTACACAATACACATTGTCAAAGCAGCATAATTAAACAGGAAAATAGTTTGTCGGTAATGCAAAAGGACAATAACAAACAGACAGTTTTTGTTTTGTTTTTTAAGAAAAAGTCAGTTCATTGATTATTCAGTGATGTCATCATCCAGTTCAACTCTCTTCCAATAGTGTCTATGCAATCAGTCAAGCATCCCCATTCGCCAACGGTGGCAGTGGCAAGGAACCAAAACTTAAAGGGATGGTCCACTTTCAAATTAAATTTTGGTATGTTTTAGCTTACCTCAAGGACTTCCAAGATGTAGGTGTCTTTGTTTCCGCAGTATTTCCCATTTTTATATTTTTAGGTCAAACTGTTCTTGTCTGTGACTCATATAATGGAGGTCTATGGTCACCACCTCAAAGAGCATAAACAGAGAAGTCCAAATTAAACAATTCCCCACCGTAAGTACACATTGATGACCTAAGACACGAAACGAGGGGTTTGTGTAAGAAAACAAACAGTATTTATATCATTTTTACCTTTTGTACACAACCACGTCCAACTGATGTGAGGGCGCGAGTGCTTCCTGTTGTGTGACGTGTGCGCGCTCTGGCTTAGTCTGCGCAAGCACGGAAAGCACACTCATTGTTTACACTTACTGTTTATGGTTTACAGAGAGATTTCCTTACACTGTGAAGATGTAAACATTTATACGTACAGGAAATTGCAATGGAAGATGATTTCAATACATCAACAGACAACGTTGAATTTGTCACAGCCATATTTGAACCAGAATACACAGATAAAGTACTCAGGAGCGATCATGGAAGCATCCGCTACGGCAGCACGTCTTCAAGCCTCAGAGACCGAGATCTCTTAAAAATTGGTGGTGTTTTAGTAGCAAGTGTTGAGAGATGCCGACAGAAGTGGACAAGGACATTGACAGTATTGCATCACACACCTGCCTGACTGATGATACTTGGTTTTCTTCGCTGTTGAGCTGCAGCGTTTTGCACATTGTGTTTAGTTTGCCACGTATAAACTGGAGGCTACGTCCAATGCCAGAGGGACCCAATGGCACACTGTCAATAGAGTGAGTAATGTGTTGTTTATTATAATTGCAACGATTATAGGGTGCATAATAAACAAATTAATAATTACAGTTACTGCATTATATTTCAGACAATGCAGATTGGTGGTGTATTGTGTGGTAAACCGTAAACAAGTGATGTACACGCGCGATAGATCGCTTCCGGTGCTTTCCGCGCTTGCGCAGACTAAGCCAGAGCGTGCGCACGTCACGTCAGGAAGCACTCGTGCACTCAGATCAGTTGGACGTGGTTGTGTACAGGAGACAAAACCAAAATAAATAGTTCATTTTCTTACACAAACCGTTTGTTTCATGTCTTAGGTCATCAATGTGTACTTACGGTGGGGAATTGTTTAATTTGGACTTCTCTGTGCATGCTCTTTGAGGTGGTGACCATAGACCTCCATTATATTAGTCACAGACAAGAACAGTTTGACCTAAAAATATCAAAATGTAAACTACTATGGAAACAAAAAACACCTACATCTTGGATGCCCTTGAGGTAAGCTAAAACATACCTAAATATAATTTGAAAGTGAACTATCCCTTTAATTAGTGACAGAAATGGAAAATAAACTTTGGGAGAAACTTTACTTAATCTGGGTGCCAGTTCTCCTCTGGCCTGATGAAAACAGCAGTTTAATTCCAGGCTTCATGGGGAAGTTGTGGCCTAATGGTTAGAGAGGCGTACTTGCAATCTAAGCATTGTGAGTTCGAGTCTCGGGCCGGCAGGAATTGTGGGTGGGGGGAGTGCATGTACAGTTCTCTCTCCACCGTCAATACCATGACTTAGATGCCCTTGAGCAAGGCTCTGAACCCCCAACTGCTCCCCGGGCGCCGCAGCATAAATGATGAACACTGCTCCGGGTGTGTGTGTGTGTGTGTTCACTGCTGTCTGTGTGCACCTTGGATGGGTTAAAAGCAGAGCACGAATTCTGAGTATGGGTCACCATACTTGGCCGTATGTCACGTCTATATATATATATATATATATATATATATATATATATATATATATATATATATATATATATATATATACCTTTAACATACAAAGTAATTACATTCCGTTTGTTCAGTAATTTATATATTTTACAATGCGCTCGTTTAGGTTAATGGCATTGCATCCATGTATGTTGGTTTGAAAATAAAGTCACTAATGATTTTATAGATGAAATTAAAGTACACAAACCTGTATTTTGGCAAAGATTTGCACCAATTTGGTGGTGCCAAGGACTGCGCTGTTCTTAAGAAAATTGAAAAAAAAGCTTGTACTCAGTAACTCAACCGTTTTCAGAGAATGAGGGAAGGGTGTGCTGTCAGCAGTTGTTTTAATTGTGCCCAGTTTTGGTTAAAGATAAGTAATATTGATTTGAAATAAGTATCGGTAGCATTTTATAATAATGGTCCATTAGTTAACTGCATTAGTTAACATGATCTAAGCAAGAACAATCCTTCTACAGCATTTATGAATCTTAGTTGATGTTAATTTCAACATTTACTAATGCATTATTCAAATCAAAAGTTGTGCTTGTTAACATTAGTTAATACACTGTGAATTAGCATGAACTAACAATGAATAACTGTATTTTCATTAAGATTAACAAAGATGAATAAATGCAGTAATGTATTGTTCATTGTTTGTTCATGTTACTTACTGAATTAACTAACATTAACTAATGGACATCATTCTAAAGTGTTACCGAAGTATCAATGGCTCTTGAGAATATCTGGTATTTTATAAATGTAATTTGTTAATGTCATCTAAATTAATTAAAAATTTTGAACAGTCACTGAGTGATAGAGATTTTAAGGAAGCATAGTTATTCATTGTTGTGATATTGACAAAGGCACTGTATTATTTTACATTATAAAGTGGAACACAGTCTAACAAAGGTGTTGAGATGGGTTGTGATCTGGTGACCCAACACCATAGCATTGTTTTAAGATGGCTCGTGACTGTATGAATGTGCTGTGGAAGTAGAGTTGTTCACTAAAAATAACTGTTTTTTTTTTTTTTTTTTTCAAAGGATGATGACCCTGCAAGAACCGAAGCGGACATAAAGAAGACCTTTTAGGGATTCTGTGATGTAAAGCATGAATTTGCTGATGCAACAGAAGACCCTGAAGATATCTGCATTGTGCTGGAAGATGTGGAGGTGCTTTCTGGTTTAGGTAATGTAGCATTGGCTACAGCCATGCTACTTGGACTAATATACTCTTTAAATCTTACTCATCCACAAGAGATCCATTACACTTTTAAGGTGCTCCAAAAAATGATTCTCGAGCTGAACTTGTGTAAATTGTCTGCCAAAGCACAGGCGCAGAAAACAAAACTCTTCACTTAGGTGTGCTGTGCTTGAGGATCCCTTTGTGAATGCTGTGTTTTATTTCCTTGTATGCTCATGTGATTTTGTTGTATCTGAATTTTTGCACGATGAGCAGAGGTGATTACGTCTCTCAATCACATTTAATATCATGTTTAAGAAAACAAAATAAAATAACATTTTGTTATATTCTTATATGCTCATGTTTTATTTGCATTGTCTTTTTTTTACTTAATGAGCATGTTTAATTGCCATATTTGCAGTTTTAAGCAAGAAGACACTCAAGGTTAAATGTGCTCATGTTTTAAATAAAGGTTTTTACTAAATGGATTGACTTTTAACATATTGACTTTCTTCACAGTAGACTATAGGTATACAGTAAAAAGGTTTTAATGTAATAGAACACAATTATTTCACTTTCATTTGGAAGTAACTGTAGAATCAAGTTAGATAAGTGTAATGATTTAAATTGTTTCTAGTATGCAGTACAAAAATGTTTGTAGTTGACATTGCATTGTTAGATATAGTAGACATGACCAAATTGAATGTAGTTAACATGGCATTATTTTATATAGTAGGCATGACAAAATTCAGAGTAGTTAACCTGACACAACTTTCTCTATTTGGCATGGCTAAACTTTATCTAGTAGAATGGACCAATTTTCTTCTTGTTGTCTTGACTAAAATAATTTAAGTTTACACAACAAGATTACAACAAATAATTTCAAACTAATTCGATATTGTTTGGAAAATGTAATTCAATTTCGTGGAAAAGTTTACTCAAATTTTTTTAAGTTCATTCAACAACTTTTTTTTTTGAGTGTGTCTGTGATGGAGAAAGATCACATGGCACTCAACAGTGCTGTGCTGCAGTGAAGAAAATGCCAATATCTCAAACAGTGTCCTGGTTTGAACTGACTGGACAAGGTGGTGCCAATGTAACAATAACAATATCGTAAAACCGCTCTTGCAGAGTCAGGTTATGCTTTCTTATTGGATATATACAAATTTGCATGTTGAGTGAATAAAAATGAATTGTGTTCCCTCTAGCCAATTATAAAACAGATGATTAGCTATATTCAACATTCTATGATGGTCTAGGAAGATAATATAAATGCAATGCTGCATTTATTTCATTAAAATGCAGTTAAAACAGTCATATTTAAATTATTTTTAAAATGGTAATAATTCACAATATTAATATGTTAATTCCTGTGATGATAAGGCAGAATATTCAGCAGCCTTCACTTCAGTGTCATACAATCCTTCAGAAACAATTTGATCCTCAGGAATATATATATATATATATATATATATATATATATATATATATATATATATATATATATATATATATATATATAAATTACAGAGGCCTGTAATTTTCATCATAGGTACACTTCAACTATGAGAGACAAAATGTCAAACAAAATCCAGTAAATCACATTGTAGGATTTTTAATGAATTTATTTGCAAATTGACCAATGAGATATATGTTACACAGTTTTTGCTTTGCCTTTTTTTTTCCTTGTGAGATTCACCTGAAAACTCTTTCTGTGAGATTTCTTAGATTACACTGACTATTGCTGTTCTTTCTTTTCATTACATTTCACACTATTTGAGCTATTTAAATACATAATCTGAAGTGTTATCACCGTTGTCATCTTGCTTTTTGATATTGGTTTGCTTAGATTTCCTGTGTCTGTAAAGGTTAAAACCCCCTGCTCTAAATGGTACAGTTTTATTTCTGGTATATGATGGATTGGTCTAATGACAAGACAGGATCTCTAAAGGATGAGTGAGAGGGCACAGCTCCCTTTTTAAAGCTTATAAATAATGTGCAACCCAATAAAAGATGCTTAAATAATAAATGAGGGGCACTCAGATCACACATAAACCTCAGACAGCCTGCAATGCTAAAATACAAGCCTTAAATGGCAGACTTTGACACCGGCATAAGTGAATATAATAGAAAATGCAAAGAAGCATAAAAAGAATGATGCTTTTGTCATGTTGAGAGACCTTTTACGAGAAAGACGGTTCTTGTAATTTCACTGTGTGCTTATGCATGAAATGTGATATTGTTTCTACAATATTACATGATCTTGCAAAGGTTCAGTAACTCCTTGATGGTACATATCGTTTAGTGATGCGAAGCATGTAGAAATCTGGGTTCTAAGAGAGAGAATGAACAAACCTGTGTGCATTTCTGCTATTTCCTGAAAGCACAGTGAGACTCGGAAAATGAAACTGCTGCTATTGTTCTATTGTTCCGAATTGTGCCAAAATGTTTTCAAGAGAGATAGCAGGCAGCAAAGAGTGTCACTAAAGGTCCCTGACGTTAGTCTACTTTATAATTGATAGGTCTCCAGAGTTGAATTTCATGGCTAGCATTACAAGATACAGTCGTATCTCCTTCAGGTAAAGCTACGCTTGTGTCAGAACAAAAGCAATCCATCTTTTGTCCAAAACTCTCTCTAGAAGATTCTCTTGTACCATCATTGAATATGTAGAACTAAGAATTCATTTAATTAATAACAGATTTTTTTTCATTTGTGAACATTTTGATGTACTTTATTGTTGTAATGTGACACTTCAGATTGCTAATGACACTTTGCACTCAGAAGTGCTCTTCGCAGGTTTTTGTGTTAATTGGAGTAAGGCATAACAGTAACGTCTTTCGCTAACAGAGACTAATAGACTATGCAAAAAATGTTTTTTTACTGAAAAACACAAAATAAGATAATAGTATCTGGTTTGTGGCCTAGGGGGAAATCAGCAAAAAATAAATAAAAATAATAATAGTAATAATAATCAAAAATAAAGAAATAAAATAAAGAAATGCATTTATTTTTAATTATTTAATTATTTTAATTTAATTATTAACGTATTTTTAATACTTGAGTTGTATTTAGTAAATTTATTTTTAAAGTGGCATTAAAGATTTAATTAGTAGTTTGACATATTTTATGAACAAGGTCAAAAGTATGGAAGCCCATTTCCGCCACTGAAAAAAATAAAATAAAAATGTAATTGTGACTTTTCATCTCACGATTCTGATTGGGGAATTACATCTCGCAACTCTGACTTTTTTTCTCAGAATTGTGAGTTTGTATCACACAATTCTGACTTTTATTTCTCAGAATTGTGAGAAATAAACTTATAAACTTGCAATTCTGAAGACATATCAGTCTTTTTTCTCCTCATGATCTGGACTTTATTACATTATACATGTAAACTCATAATTGCGAGAAAAAAGTCAGAATTGTGAGATAAAGTCATAATTACCTTTTTTTATTTTTTATTCAGTGGCAAAAATGGGCTTCCATACAATAGTATACCAATGCTGGGGGTTTTTTTTCGTCCCAGGGCACACAGAGCAGTAAATATTGTTGCATAACTGGCTTGATATATGAATCTAAGTCAAATACAGAAAGGATGTGATGTACCTTTAAAAGACAGCATCAGTTTTATAGCACAGTAGGTTCTGTTACACTCCCAAATCCACCTGCTTTCATTTATAGTCCCAACGAAGCTGGGACATTAGCTCAAGAGTCCATTCTCCATGCGATTAGCATTGCATGACCCTCTGATGTAATGAATAGAGTGGAACAACATGCTGTTGTGGTTCTGGAACTAAATGTAGAAGCAGCTGCTCTTTTGTATGCAACATCAGTCATATTGTTTCCTCCTCATTGCGATTTTAAATCAACCCAATCAATCAGTTCAAGAGCCTGTCGGAAAAGAGAATGTGAAATGGACTTAACCCTGACCCTGGTTATGTTTTCAATAGTAAAGTGCTCCTGTGTTGCAGGGCATTCTGAAGGTGTGAAATCAGACCCCCTTGTGTCTGATATTTCCTGAAAATGTCAGTGGGACAACAAGTCTGAAAAAGGATACAGTTCCACAACTCACTCTACACTAACATTTTACTACCTGGTCACTCAAAGGTTGACGAGTAGATTAATCAGTGTCAGGAGATGAGGTTTCACTGAATGTTTCATTGACTAGTGTAAGGTAACAATACAAATGACAGAGAGCCAACAGTCTTTCTCTGAAGTGATGGGTATATTTCACAAAGTTAGGATAGGAAGGATATATACTACTAACTTACTAAAAAGTAAGAGTAACTGAAAATCACTAAAGGCAGACTGAAGGCTGCACATTGTCCTGTCCAAACTAAAACATCAAGCCAATTAGGGTGGAGCGGCTTTTATTATTGTGGCTGCTTTTCTGTCGAATCAGCCCCCGCAGAATGATGATGTGGGACGGAGTGTCGTAATTGTCTGTCTGTGTCAGCACAGTTGAAATGCCACTTTGAGTTTTAAGGCTTTATTTCACATTCCACTTTCACTCTGGGCTGCTATAAATCTCCTAAACCAGTCTCAGGAACTCTTGCCTTTAAACCTAAGTATATGTTTCTGTCTTGTGTGAGTGGCCAATGGGATGTGGTCAGATTTACTAAACATTTAACTTCATTTGGATGAAGAAAACTTGAGACATAAACAGGAAACGAACCCGTCATCTCCTTATAACAACACAGCTAACAATCCCATTATAATTCCAGCACTAAAGAATTGAAGGGATAGTTCATCCAAAAACGAGCATTGTTATCATTTATGCATTCTTAAACCTGTACTATCCAATCTCGTGTCATTTCAGTGCCTTTAGTGGTATTTAATTGGTATTTAAGAAGACCAGAACCTGTGATTATATTTTTGAATTCAATCAGCTTTGCAGTATCTTGTGGCTGAGGTCAAATGCAAGTCTCCAAGCAGCATGGTAACATCTGCTCATTATATAGTTGCTTGCTTGGATCAATTTCTTCTCTGCATCTGTCACGAGATTCCACTGTAAATTACTACACTTGGATCTGTTTCTTCTCAAATCTGGAGACAGATCGGATTCTTTTATTCTTGATCACTTTTATTCTGCACCAATGAAGGTATCAAGATCTGGCATGCAACCTCTTTCTCAATCTCTTACAAGTTGTGTCTGCATCGTGGCCTACATTTGTCATCTGGAGTCTAATCTCCACCCAAGACTGTCCAGCGGTGCAATAGTGGCTCACGTTGGGAGACATATTTTTATATATTTATATATATATATATATATATATATATATATATATATAGTTTCAAAACTACATTTCATTTTACTGTGTTGGCGTTGAATTTCCCACTTTTTCTTAATTTGTTAAATATTGTAAGAATGCAGCTTTATTTATGCAGCTAGGTAAAATGGGACTATTCTGAATTGCTTATCATACTATGCATCATATTAACAGTAGGAACTAATTACTAATAGTTCATATCTGTGACAATTTTTTTAAATGTTGTTTAAAATATATTCAATTTTAGGATGGATGAAGGATAAAATAAGATGATATTAAATGATTTTATCTGTGCTCCATCACGAAATTACAAAAAAACTGTCCCACTTTGACATAGTTCACCTCATTTTGAACTTTGTATGCCATTACAAATGTTTCAATGCACTTTGCAACACAACTACACCCAAAACACTGACCTGAATCTGCTCAAAACAGATCTGTACACAGCGTATCCTATCAAATCATAGAGTATTTTATAATCTTGGCCAATCAGCAGTGAGGAACCAGGCTAGCACTCCTTGCCATGAGTTTGCCATCAGTTCACTGCAGGCCACAGCATAAACAGACTGCTGATAACACAACACGTTCACGTCTCTTTATACAGAATACAGATGACCTTTTAATCATAATAAAGTGGGCCTGAGCACTATATAAGACGGTCTGTTCATGTCGCATGGTGCTTACGGGAACTCTTGAACTGATCAAGGTAGCATTCATTTTAAGACAGAGATGATTAGCAGCACAAAATGACTAGCTCTTCACATGGACACTTTAACCTGATGAGAAAAGTGTCCTCAAGCCTTGTGGCTGCTTATTTTTCTTATTTTTTCTCGGCAGCAGTTGAAAGCCTTATAAGAGCCACCCTGTAAGCTGATTTGTTGCGCAAGAGCTCTATTTAAACTGGGACAGCACCGCTGCTTAATTCCACTTTATTGCTGGATTAGCACGTCATTACAATGATGCTACTGTATGATTACCTGGGTTTATAAAAGCCAGCATTAACTAAAAAATGGGTATTTATGCATACAAGGACTAGAAAATGATTTCACATAAAATTACTATGCAGAAAAATTCAGTTATACTTAGAATATTCATTTTGTGTTTTAGCAATTGATAAAAAAGTATTACATATTAACAACTGCTTCCTGTTAACGGACAGCAACAGACTGTTTGAACAAAGTGTAACAGACTCACTTTAAACAGATAACCAGCCATGTACCATACCTCTGAAAACAGCCGCTCTGACTGACCCATATTAAGCCCTTAAATGTATTAAACCGTCAATGTTACGCTAACCATGTTTTCAGCTTGACTTAAATTTTGCATTACTATCAATGAATAATAAAGCTGCATCACATGTTTGTTTGCATTTGTAATTATACACAGAACATTTATCCAACTATTATGTTACCTTATCAGGTAACCTAATAATTTCTCTCTAAAAACATAGTAGGTAGGGGGGCATTGCAGACAAAGGCTTATCAAGGCATTATGCATCACTATTTTTGAACACTTAAGAAGGGCCATGATAGGTTTAAGACGACAGGTGGACATGTTTCTATTGCTGCTGAGTTACATCACTTAATGGGAGCATTATCCACCAACCCCTCAGGGGCTGCTTGCTCTGTAAGAATAGAACTGCAGAATTTTCATTTTAATCTGCATTAAAGAATTCATCAATTCCTCAAGAATTTACCAGTCATATTTATATATTTGTATGTATATAGCTAATATCAAATGGAGATTCAAGAAATTTTAAATATAAATATATCAATAAATATATTTATTTATAAGTAGTGCTGGGCAACGATTAATCAGGATTAATCACATCCAAAATAAAAGTTTTTTTTTTTTAAATATATAAAATATATGTGTGTGTACTGTGTATATTTATTATGTATATATAAAGGGACAAACTACAGTATATATTTAGAAAATATTTATATGTATATATATATATATATATATATATATATATATATATATATATATGTATATATATATGTCTTTAATGTAAACAAAGTTTTCTTAAATATATACATGCATGTGTGCATATTTATATATACATAATAAATATGCACAGCACAGACCCATATATTATGTACATAAAACTTTTTTGAATGCGATTAATAATTGCCCAGCACTATTTAGAAGTAAACAATAACATATACTGTGTAAAAACTGAAATCATACACCTATTTCTATCTCAGGGTCATAAAAATGACTTGAATACAGTAAAGCTGATTCAGTCATTTTAATGATGTATTAATTATAAAAGCCATAAAACCAGTTAATTTAGATTTTAACATCAAAAGCACATATTTTCTTACCTGACATTTGTGTGTGCTACTAAATAATGCAAAACAACAACACAGCTCTGAAAACAGTGAATGTGTAGAAAAATGCTCCAAAACTAGTAATTCATATATCAAAATATACCAAGATATACCATCCATAACTGCTCAGATCACACATTTTACATAAAAGGGGATTTTAAAAAAATGAAAGAGAGAAAAATATAAATAAATAATTATATATTCAAAATCTAAATTTTCTAAATAAAAAAAAATGAAATTGTGCAGTTTGTATCTTCAGAGGCTATTTTGATATGACTTAATTCATTAAAGTTGATTAAGTCATATTAAAAATGTTAAAATGTTCTTCAAATCCTGGTTTAAATATCGCTCCTTAGTAAAAAGTTACATTTTTAGGACAGCATGTTCTTAGTGTAATTATTCTTTAATTACACGTTATTAATCTTTAATAATAAAACATTACTATTATTAAATTAAATATACTGTAAAAATACTACACATTCCTTTCAGTACAGCAAGTCCCCCCTCTGTCTTTCCAGTGACATCATTGTGGTGTCCATAGGTGGAGCTGTCGAGGACAAAGAGAGGGACCTCACAGCCATAAGTTCTCCAGCTCACAGAACTCCACAGAGACACACACATGACGGCAGTAGATCGACGAAGATGATGGCACCAGCACAAACTCATCTGCTGCTCTAGAAAGCACATTTCTCAGATCTGTCTGCGTGACCACAAAGAAAAGGCCGTCGGATGATAATCTGCAGGACACTGAATGGAAGTAAATAGACAAGAGAAGGCGTGAGATACAAACGGGGAAGCGACTCATTCAACACCGAAGCTCTTATTTGAGTGCAACGTTTTCATTTTGTTACGTTGTGGACAACACGCTGTGCACGAAAGGATCTGGATTTAGCGGTGGGAGTTTAGTCGGGAAGCTCCGTTTTTTTGAGCCATGAAGAAGAACGGTTCAACAAAGCGGGTAAGACATCGAGTCAGTCCACTCTATTGTCAGTGAGGAGCGCCGCGAGCCTTTGTGCACAAGAATGAACACTAACGTTACAGCACTTAACAACATTTTGCAATGCATCAATGCAGTACACGTATTGTAATTATTTTAAAGTAGCTGTAAATGTAGAAGTCGACATGATATTATTTCGCACGCCTTTTTTGGAAGTAGTTTACCAGGCTTATATAGTGAAAGGAGTAATACTGTTTAATATGCATTTAAATAAGTTTATTAAATATGTACTGTACATGCATTTAACAATTAAACAACTCAATTAAGAACTGATTTATTTCATATCACATCAAAAAATAAACAGAACCCGATTGCTATAACCAGTATTACAGTTTCTAGAAAACAGGAGTTTTACAATTCTTTTTGATTCTGTAATTAGACTATAATTTCATTTCAGTTTGAATTATTAATGCATCGAAAACATTCATTCTGAATCCCCAAAAGGAAACTCCCAAGGGAACCCACGGTTTGAAAAATGCTAGTTATCTGCTGGGAGTACAAACTGAACACTTAACATGCACTATTGATGAGTTGATTCAATTACTGTCCAAAATGACTAGAACGCATAATAAATGACACATTTAATGTTTCCTGTCTAGACTAGCAGGTGAAGAACGGCGTTTCATGTTGAATATGTTGATTATATGCATAAATAGCTGAGGGAAAGTATTTTTCTGAATAATAATCATTATGGATATTGCTCACTCTGTCTGTGAGATCTGTGCACTAGAAATACATTTGTCTTGTCAGTTTTGTATTTGTACACTGCCTTTTCTCATCACACTCAGTTAAGATTGCAAGATCCCAGCTCGGGTAAAAGGCTGAGGAAACACTGGTGTGTGTGAATGTGCTGTGTGAGAAAAGTGAGTAAACGGCAGGAATGTGTTATGATCTACATGACAAATACAATCACATGGTTTTTAAGAAAATTTCCCCTCTCTAGAGACTATGATTGTGTCTCAAAACCTAGTGAACTGCGTTCCTAGACAGCATAATGTGTATCATTGACCTGCAAAAACCCAGAAATGCTGTTTAGGCCTGAAATGCAGACAATTAGATCATAACCAATTGGAAACCTTAAGACTCACAGGCATGTCTCTAATTTTTTTCTGTAAACACAGGGCCCTCAGGACGCCAATCAACAGCCCGTACAGCCCGACAAAACTGGCTGGATTCGCAAGTTCTGTGGCAAAGGAATTTTCAGGGAAATTTGGAAAAACAGATTTGTTATACTGAAAGGAGACCAACTCTACATTTCCGAAAAAGAGGTTAGTTTTGGACAAATCTTTTTGCTCACTCTCTCTTTATGCTTTTCTCCACATCATCTTCATTTGATTGATGAAATGCTACTTGTGTAACATGTTTACAATGATATTTAGCACTGTTTTCGGAAATGTGCTCCAGTTGATTAAGATGGGTTACATGAAAACCATAATAAAACTACACGAAGTAAAAATAAAAAATAAAAATACAATCCAAACTGCAATATAAGAATACACTTCCAATGCAAATAAATGTGACAAAAGAAACCAATCACGCAAACTTTTCCCACACTTTTCCAATTCAGCCTATCTAGTCCATGGTAATAATAATACATGTTAGTGTTTTCTGATTACTGATTACATAACAGTCATGTGTATAATTGGTCAGTGAAAATTCATTTTAAAGCTAGAGATTCAGGCTGTTCACATTTTCTTAATATTAACAAATTATATATATATAATAAACCCAGTCAAATAACATGAGTTTTATCTTATGTATAACATATGCAGAAGGGAAAAAAACTGAGTAAATGATGACAGCCAAAAATAAAATATTCTGCCAAAAATAAAAATGCTGTCATCATTTATTCATATCATGTCTTTTTTAAAACCCATAAGACTTCCTTTGTTTATTGGAAAGGAGAAGTTGAAGAGAATGACAGAAGATGGTAACTAGGGACTGTAAATCTCCAAAAAAGGTCAAACAAAAAGCTTCATAAAACATAAAAGTTGTCTATACAACTCCTTCTTCTTCTTCATTGTATTCATTGTAAAAAAAAAAACAGCAGTTTGGACTGTATGTCTATCCTGAAGTCACTGTCCCTTTAATATTTGGCTTTGCTCAGATCAGGCTCACTGTGGTACACAGAGCTGCTTCTTACAGTGTTAACACCTTTATCCAATTGCAGACATTGTTCTGGAATTAGAGCCGGATGTGCTGAAAGGCCAAACATGATGAGATAAACATGTAAACATTCACTTGGCTGACTGTCATTTCCAAGTCCAGTGCACCACATACTGTCAGCGTGTGCCTGACATTATTGTGCCTGGATGAAGTGAAGGTTTAAAGAGAGGTTTAACAAGTTCACCAAGCATGAAGGAATAGAAAAATAAAGGGCCTTTATTCAGGAGTGAGGCTGATTTACTGCAGTGTGGGAGGACGAAGGGAAGGAAAGCAGGATTGAGGTTGAGTCATGGTCACGCAGAAGACTGTTTGCTGTGCTCAGCATCAGATCAAACAATGCCGAGGCAGCATATGGGCTCTGGCTCACAGCGCAGAGGGAGGATTGACCCTTTTAGTGCTTAACAGACTGAGGTTTCATCATGCTGTCGTCTAGATGTTTCTAGACAGACAACAGATTTTAATGATCCGATGCTGTTGTTTTGGTATCATGTTTCCTAATAGATAAATGCCAGAACGAATCAAATTTGTATATGTTTGTCTGAAGATCCAAGCTTGAGGAGTTAAATATAGTTCTAAAACATATTTACCATCAGGTATCTGGACTTATACTATACATTTAAAAAATATATTTTGTATACAGTCCCCTAAGAGCTAAAGGGACAGTTCACTATTTACTCACCCTGATATTGTTCCAAATGCATGACTTATTCCTGCAGAAACACGAAAGGAGAATATTGTACCATGATAATGTACCATGATAACTGTAGTTTTTGCCAAAAATACCATAGTTAGCTTCACCAAAATTACTAAAATATTACTGCTGGTCTCAACAAACATAAATGAAACTGACAGATTTTTTTTTTAAGTGCCCATATTAATAGCTACCAACTTACTTTTTTTCCTTCTTTTTTTTTGGTGATAACTGCCTGTGGAAAAACTAGCTGCCATGCCAGTAAGATGTAGGTGGTTACATCAACAAAGAGAAATCTGTTGTTTCACTGATTTATGAATTATGAAAAAAACATGTTGAACATGCTGAATTAGTCACAAAAAGATCAAACCTGCATTTAGAACATTTGCATTTAATGCTGATTTAATGGATAAAAACATTTTCTACGTAATGCTCAGGCCCCTATTTTTATGTATAGTTATTAGCAAAATGTATCATCTACCAGGTATAAATTGCTTTGAGAAGTATAAGCATGCCTCTTTAACAAACTCAACAACATTTTTTGATATCTGCAGGGTTAAGGGCTTAAGTATGAGCAATGGCAACAGCAAGCACCACTGGCCGTTCATTGAATGGGATTCCACTTAAATCAAATAGACATATTCGAATCAGATGATAGCAGATTGAAGGGTGGCAGTAAACTGAGAATGTTTCCTGCAAAACTCTTCCAGAACAGCTCAAGGAGCAGATGTCACAAGAGTGTTGTTCAGGCCAGGGTCAGATTTCTGGCCACTGTTGTGGCAGATGTAGGGAGAGTCCACAGCTTTTTCCCACTCACCCAGGACTGTCTTCACATTTACACACTTATCCTGGGACATTTCTCTCTCACAATCTAAACTTTAATCAGGTGTTATTTCCTGTCTTCTTTGTTCCGCTTACACTAAATGGCATCTACCGGAACTTCAGTATGAAAGTAGAAGACAAGAGCTGTCTGTCTGTCTGTCTTCTTCTTGCCTTTTCAAGCCCAAATAAGGAAGCTGTGGTCTTCATCTATTTTGAAAGTGTCTTATATTGCTCTTCTGCTTTTTGAAGCCATATGAATAGATGGTAGGCATGGGTGTGATGGCCACAACTCAACTTTTTTTTCCCCCTTTTGCTCAACTTGTTTGCCTAAAATGATGCCAATAAAAGTGCATTAAAGTCATAGTCTTTCTATTTGGGTGACTCACAACACAGTATCCACCCTAAACAGAAACAACCTTGTCAGTTTCATAATGACACTACAATATTCCGCCTGATAATTAGCCAAGTGCTTGAATTAATTCATGCATACCATTTATCTCACTCCAGTTTAGATGTCATATTAGTACATATGCAGTGCATTCCCTAATAAAGAGATCTGCCGATGTGCTGAATTATTCAAGCAGTGTGAATTAGTGCAAATGGAAAACATAATAAAATCACGAGATCATGCAGTGCAATAGTAAAAGTTTAGACTTCATTGTATACGTTACATGCACAAATACTCAAGAAGAAATGTGTGAATTTTTCTTTTTACAACCACTGGCATGGTTCTCTAGGGTGAGGGGGTGCAGTTGCCCAGCTACAGTTACACAAGTAGACTCGCAAATGAAATGGACGGATGAATCATTTCACACGTCAGGGCCTGGCACAGCTCTGACTCACTTGCTGGAAAGGGAGATCAGCGGAGGATGTTGTGCCCTGTATAGTGATGAAACCATTTTTTCTCTGTCTAGTTTCACAAATTCAGACAGTTATTACTGCAATTGGAAGTTGTTTCAAAGAATTTGAAATGACGGGAGAGAAAAACCCTCCAAGTTGCAAGCTGATACTCTGGAACAGCTGTTTGCAAAATAGCATCAGGAAGTTCAAAATGAGAAGTTTGTTAGACTCAATGATAAATGTACAACAGTGCCTCTAAACTAAAATATATTTAGCAATGTATGAGCAGTGTTTGGAATAACGGCGTTTAAAAGAACAGCGTTAGGTAACAACGTTATTTTTTCAGTAACGGGGTAATCTAACTAATTACTTTTCCTATCGTTACAACGCCGTTAACATTACTGAACGTTACTATGCATTGATTTAATAAACTATGCAATCCGAACGCACCCCAGGTGGGTTAATAACGAGATAAGCGATTATGATTGGCTAAGGCAGAGTTATGTGTTTCATGGTAGCCAATCAGAGCCAGTGTTTTTACACACATGCCGGCACACATGCAGGCACACACGCCAGCAGCGCCAAACACACACACACACAACAGCTACACAGAGATTCGCAGCAGCAGCAGAAATGGCAAGTCAGGAGCAATCCGATGAAAAGTTGGCATTTTCAAGGTGGCATTTTCAAGGTGGCACTACTTCAAATTCATTGTGGTCAAAGGCAAGAACGCGTATGTAATGTGCACATGTAATGTGCGACACACGCATCTACAAAGCTAGTGGCCAAAAACACTTTGATAATACTTGAAGTGCAGGATAAAACTCTTGCTGTCTGTTGACGTGCAATAAATATTGAAAGTTATACATGAACACCTGTCTGTTCTACTCATTTCAACTGACTTGTGAAAACTGCTAAAAAAATACAAATTCTTTGACATATAGCAGGTTTTCTTTTTCTTTTTTTTTTACAGTAATGCAAATAGTTACTTTCCCTGGTAACGAGTTACTTTTATTATAGAGTAATTCAGTTACTAACTTTTTGGAACAAGTAGTGAGTAACTATAACTAATTACTTTTTTAAAGTAACGTTCCCAACAGTGTGTATGAGATATTAATAATAAATAGTATAGTTAATATATGAAATAATCATAGGCTACTGTTTGAGACTTGCATAAAAAAAGAGTTTTGTTATTTTCTATAATCTCGAGTACTTTTTGTTTGTTTGTTTGTTTGTTTGCAGTTCCGCTGGTTGTTACAATGTAGATGTCATAGCAACCTTATTTAGAGGAAATTCATATTTGATAATTATCTTTAAATAAATCACTCATATAAAGTTTTGGCCATATGGCCCCCTCATAATAGTGTTAAATAATCGTGATTACAATATTGACCAAAATAATCACGATTATGATTTTTGTCATAACCCTAATATAAATAATTTTTTGCACTGTATTTGGTCACAACCTGACTAGATGAAAACCACTGTGTGGGAAGTCAGAGAGGAAACACCTTCAAACTGTCTTTGGTTGGTTTGTAACTGCTGATTGTCAATGTGTACCTTGCCCTTCCTTCCCTCACCTGGCCAAGTAAACATGCTGCATTTAACCCTAAGATATCTCCTGCAGCTTTCATATCATAAAGCAGCATTGGTCGTACCATTCAGGGATTTCTACATTAACACTTGGAAATTAATTTTTCATATGTAGGCTGATGGGACACATTGCAGAGGAGTATTCATTTCAAATTCCTCTTCAGGGTATTTGGCTTTTCTGATATACCCTCTTAGCTGCAATGTTTTGTGACCCTAATGGATGTTTATGAAAGGTTAGACTGGTTAATGGAGAAGGTAAATATGAATTTGAATTGCGAAATTCCATTCAGATGGAACTTGACCAGTCCTTTGAAAGACAGTGAAACACGAAACGATGACTTCTCATCTCTGAATGATCCACCTGGCCTCAGACTGAAACAAAAGGACACTTGAACAGGAAATTCTCCAGTTGATTCATTGAATAACATGAATACAATGGCCTACACACTGGAAATGGTGCATGTGAGCAACAAGAAAATGTAAAAAAAAAAAAAAAAAAAAAAAAAATTTTTTTTACGAAGGGTTAGTTCACCCAAAAAATTGGGGGGGGGGAGGGAGGACAAAGGCCTTCTGTAGTGAATCAACAAGTTTTTGTAAGAAAAATATCCATATATCAATATACCCAATATCCAGGATTTTGATATAAGCAATGAGGAGACTGGTTTTCCTTTGCTAAAGTAAGGAAACATTGCTTCCTTTGCTCCTGTTATGATTTTTCATATGAAAATATATGATTTTTCTATTATGAATTTTAGTGTAGTGTAGTGTTTATCTTCAAACTTACAAATCTTAAAATCCACTCCAAGGGAGATATTTGGTTTAAATAAATTCATTTTCAAAAACTACAATGAATGAATGGCTCTTTTGGACTACAGCGTTTGTTTTCCGGGTTTTGTGATATCTCAAAGCAGCCCATTAGAATATTATTAAACATTCTCGCCTACGGAAATTTTAATGGTTGGGGGGTGGGGAGGGGCAAGGTCATGGATAGAACGCTTGGTTGAATGCATGAGGCAAGATGTTGATGAAGAAGTGCTGCTCTAGCCTCAAGTTTATTTGAATAATTATGTATGTTACAGATATGAAAATGTTTTTATAATAAATTGCTGACAGTACAATACTGGACAATGATGTAATCTGCAGAATTTACACTTCAATTATGAGATTACAATGTTTCCTATACATTGAGTGCGGGTGATTTTATATCACTGTATTTCTGAAGGAAACCGAATTTAATTTAAATGACATCTTGCATGTAATGTCTGATAAAGCAGTTTGTTTTAGAGGAGGTTAACAACAATAACGTTACCACTGTAATATGGCTTGCAATAACCGTGCGTGCAAAGGTTCTGCGCGACCCTCTTGTTCAGTATTATCTGGGTCTTATTCCGGCTCAAATTGATATGTCATATTGACGCCATCCTTAACTAAACTAGAGCATACAGAGGAACTTGCTGCTTTGGCAAGGGGCGGGGCAGTATTGAAACACCATCTTAACTGTTACAATCACAACACACTGGGACAGCTAACCAATCACATTTAGTTTTTTGAAGGCGGGCCTTCATCAAACCAGGAACTAACCGAGCCGTTTGTGCCAGGATGGGGAGAAATGTATTGTTATAATATAATAAAGTATGTAAAAATAATGTGTTTTTCGAACCACCAGGCATGCAAACATGTTCTAGTACACCCCCAAAACAAATTCAAGACATAGATTCGCTACAGAAGGCCTTTGTTCACCCCCTGGAGCTGTGTGAGACACTTTTTTTAATGGGTTTGTATTTAACTTCTTTTGGACTGATGCATGCAACACCCGCTGAGTGGCATGAAACGGCTTGAAAGATCAAAGACAGTTTTTAATATAACTCTGACTGGATTCGTCTGAAAGAAGAAAGTCATATACATGTAGGATGAATTGAGGGTGCGTAATTTATGGGCTAATTTTCACTTTTGGGTGAACTAACCCTTTAAGCTCTAAACTGCTGGCATAATGTAAAAAAAAAGTTGACTTGTATGACAGAGGACTAAAAAATTTGAGCATTTGGACTTTTTAACTTCGATAATTGTACAATTTTAAAAGTTAAATTGTTAATCATCCACTCTTCTCTGGATTCAGTTGATTTCTTTGAATATCCTGTTCAGTCTGTAACTTTTGTGAACAGCAGTTTTGTGGCATATTTAAGAAACATGCTCCATCGACTTCCATTATAAGTGCATCGATGCTATTTGTAGAGCTCAAGTTTTTTTTAAACCAGGAACATTTCTGTAACCTCACACAACAAAAATATTGTTTACAATTCCAGACAGCTTTAGTTACATAACAGAAAGTAGCTTGATTACAGAGTACATATCAGACAGCCTCGCAAAACTGTGAAATTATTCTCTCAGTAGTATTTCTCTGTCCCTTCACTCTTTCTGTTGAGAAGCACAAGGTTTGGCAAACAATTTTCTCTAGCCTTCTTTTGGTTATTTAAGATGCTATTTTGATCTATTCACAGAATACGTGTGTGTGTGCATCTCCTCTGCAAAATTATGTTTCTGTTTAAAGCTTAATGCACACAACATTAAATATAAATGATGCTCTTTATTTGCAGTTAAAAAGGTAATTATAAGGCGAAAATTGGCCTGTTGCTCAAGCATCTGGCAGTTCTTATTTAAAGATGCAGTTTCAAATGTTATGAAATCCAAATAAAGCATAAAGACATGGTGTCAGATTCATATATACAACCACTTAATTAGACTGTGCATACTTCGTTTAAAGGAGCAAAGAGCAAAACTACAGATATAGAAGTGTAGTCCTCGTTCATTCAATGAATTTCACCACTAAATTAATCCGTATTCTGTGGGATCTCAGATTACTTTTACTGTGCCTGATTTGTCATCAGATATATCAGGATCATTTTACACGTAATGACAGGGAAATATACGAATCTTATTGTGGTATCAATCATTTTCATTTTTTAACATAATTTCTATACCTCACTTCTATGCCTCATTTTCATTCACTACAGTGCATTGTAAGTCATGACAGCATACTTCAGTATTTTCTTCTTAATGTCTTAATGTCCAGTATTGAGTGCAAATACTGTGTACTGTGCCCCAAATTTCCGTTCCTGGAAAAAAGGATTGCATCAGATTGCCAGTTAATTGCTGCCTTTGTACTGCTGGAACAGTAGATGTACTATTTGTACAGCCATTCCCTGTCGTGACACCCCATAGTGCACTGGGTGTGATGCCAATCTCTTAAGTACTGCACTGTAGAGTGGCTCTATAGTACAGAACACAAGCAGATGTGTGCTTGCGTGCAGAGACAGTGTTTTTTGTCTTTAGTGGAACGCTAATGGAAATTGATTGTGACTTAATGAGAACGTTTGGCAGGTGATGGCAAATCAGACCATGGTGTTCACTGGGAATCTGGGTTAAAAGGTTCTCTTCCTCCATGTTTGGACCAATGATATTTGGGAGCTACGTTTTGAGGTCTCTTCCAGTTAAAAGTTAGTATCATTGGTCATTCAGATGCCCTTAACAATTGTGACTGCACCAACTACACTAAACCAAACACTGACCACAAACTGCCGTGCTGTTGTTGTTTTTGCCCTTAAATTTTTTTTTTCCCTTAAAAATGTTGATTTTAAAAAGGTTTTGTTGGGAATAATCAAGCAAAATGAAATTTATTTTCTAATTTCTACATAGTCTACAAAAATTGCACCACCACACATTGAGTACAAAAGTACAAAAATATTATTATTATTATTTTTAATAATGATAATAATTATATTGATGATTAATAATTAAATAAACTATTAATTATTATTATTATTAATCAATATTTTAAGTCAAACAAACTATTAAATCACCCCTTAAAGTTATTTAAGAACAAATACATAAATATTGAGATGTGCGCTATTGAACAAATGTAAAGCACAGTATTAAAACCGAATCTGTGCTTTCTACAGGTCAAAGATGAGAAGAAAATCCAGGAGGTGGTGGATCTCACTGACTACGAGAGGTCTGAAGAACTTCGCAAGGCCAAAAGCAGGAGTAAAAAGAATCACAGCAAGTTCACGCTTCTACGTTCGCGGCAGCCAGGCAACACGGTCAGTCTCAACAGGAAGTCGGGCTTCACAGCAGTGGATAATAGCTAATGGCTTTATGTCTCAGTCAGCACTAGAGCACTGCTGGGCTTCTTCATTATTAGTCAGTTTGCAGTCATGCTGTGAGACAGTGATCACCTTTTTCACAACTCAAAGATCTGTGTCTCTACATACATTCAAACATATTATAGCAAAAGGAAACTAAACAGGAATAAAAAAGGGGTTTTGACTGGTTATTTGTTATACACAGAAAGTATTCAAACGGCTTTTGTACTTTGAACAGGACAATTCAAGAGTCACAACTGTTTGAGAACACGGTTTTAAATACCCAAACACTGACTGTGTGATCGCACCCATTACGTCTCAAGTCTAAGACAATATTAGACAATAAATCATACTCCAGCATAGTTGGCATGCTGGTCTGTAAGCACAGACTTGGACTGACCTCTGTAGTCATCCTGTCCTGAGTAATTGGCTTTCAGTAAGAACGGCTCAGCTTATTGCTTTCACTAGCACACCACAGGCCACCGCGGATATCCTTCATCCTTTAGACCATCACAAATAGCACATCTTACCAATTTTGTCAAGGCTTCTTGTTTCTTAAAGGCAATGTATGTGATTTTTTTTTTATGTTATTCTCATTATATCTTATTTTTTCCTGTCTCCAATTAATACAGAGACTATAAGTTATCTCTCTATCCATCCATCCATAAACCTACATTCTACTATTTCAGACCTTTTTTTAAAGCCAGCATTCAAAGTCTAGACAAACTTTGTTTTTCTATTTAAAAAAAAAAACATTTTTTTCTGCTTTCTGGCATTATACTCAAATTGCAATTCAGCCTCCTGTTTGGTAACGTTATTAAAAATCAGAACAAATTCAGGAATTTACAAGGCATTTTCAATTCAGTTCTGAGTCAAATAAAATTCTGATCTCCTGGCTCAACTAATTGTGTGGGGAGAATCTGTAGAGAAACAAAAATCATTTTTGCAGTTCGATTACAATTTGCAATTGGAAAATGAAATGTTTTACATATAATTTTATTTTCACCTCTTCTGAAATGCGTTTTTTTTATTAGTATCAGTCCTTTTAGAAGTCTGCATTAGTTATGTAGGTTTAAAGCTTTTTCTGGTTGTCTATAACACATTTGAAGGATTTCTGATGAAACATTAGGGGTTACGTCTGACCAATCCTTTAAAATCCAGCGCTGAGACAAGGGGTTAATCCCCAGGAAACAAACATGGAGGGGTCTTAGGAAAATCCAGCAGCAGCCACCCTCCAATTCCAAACCCACAGAAACATGGCACTACATGGTTAATAAGTCCCTCTGTCCCACATACTACAGCTGTTCCACATGCAGCTCAACGGGGAAACACCCTAATACATGACCTCATGAAAATCATCATCCTTCTGCTCTTTTCTGCCTCCTGCCTCTTTTTTGCACCTTTTAAAAACAGAATGATCTAATTTCCATTACCAAAGAATTCAAAAGCCTTACAGAAACCATTTTCTATATATTTTATAGCATTATATTTTACCCCTGAGATCCACCTATGAAGCAAGTCCAAGTTTTCTTGGACCCAATCTTAAAGAACATTTTTGCTGTTGTAAGAACTTCCCCTAGCAACCAACCAAAACACTTAGCAACAACACTAAAAACATTAGAAATTACATAACAATGCACCATAATGTCTGGTTTTGCATCGGACACGCACCACCAATGTAACAAAAACAACAACAACAACACATTTTTGATATAGTTACAACAGTTTCATAATTTAAAATAACTGTTTTCTATTTTAATATATTTTAAAATGTAATTTATTCCTATGATGGCAAAACTAAATTTTACCCAGCAATAACTCCAATTATCAGTGTCAAATGATCCTTTAGAAATCAGCTGAATTTGCTGCTCAAGAATAATTTCTTATTATTATCAGTGTTAGGCTGCTTAAAATTTGTGGGAACCATGAAACATTTTTTTTTTTTAATTCTTTGAAAAAACTGTTTATTTTAAATAGTAAACATGTTACATTATAAATATTTTTACTGTCACTTTTGATCAACTGAATGTATTTATGCTGAACAAAAGAATTAATTTGTTTTAAAAATAAATCATTTTGACCCCAAAATAATAACAAAGACAGCAGCAATCAGACCGAAAAGGTGTTTCTCTGTTTCCCACGATATGTCCTCTTTAATGGTCAAAGTGATTCGTCAACAACTGTACAAATGCGTAGCATAGGGCGCATAGCAGTGTCTTATCTACACAGCTGCAGCATCAACAGAAGGGCCGCCTGTCACAGCTCCAGCAGACTGTGTTTGGAAGACTTGCAGTGTTGTTGCCTAATATGGTGGTCTCTGCCTCACGCTGTTGCTGCATCAGCTGTCCATAGACAGAGCCATATGGCCGTACCTGCTCATTTATGCTTGGCTCGCTACATGTTTGTGTCCGCCTAGCACAAGCCTGAAGGAATTTTCACCACGTGTGTAGGCGTAAAATTAAAAGCCAGCAGGGTTCAGGGCATATTGGTCATACATCAAACTGTGTTTGCTCTATAACCTGCACTGTGCTTAGATAAATGATCTTTTCAAACAGCAGCACACTATATTAAAGTTTCTCTCATCTGCCACATGCAGGTCCCAAATCTGGTGTTTTTGGCTGTCAGTCCAGAAGAGAAGGAGTCATGGATCAATTCATTAAACGCAGCCATCACTAGGGCCAAGAATCACGTATTGGATGAGGTAAGCTAGACATTTCCATATCTTTGCATATACCAGTGCTGCTTGCTATTAATCATTTACAACCAGACCGCAAACATTGACCAAGCAATCGTATTTTGTACACTTACATTAAGTAGGTTTCTGGGCATAGGGTTAGGGATATAAACAACCATCCCAAAAACTCTAACATTGCAACATCTGAACATCTGCTACACAGTAATGCTCAGACAACCTCCCACAACACCCTAGCGGCAATTAGCATAGACAAGCACCACTCCAATTTCTTCAAAAAATGTGAAATCACGGATTGTCATTCACAGGTCCTTAGACGAGCCTCTTTTATGAAAACTTCTAATCGCAAAGTTTCCTGCCCTCTCATTCCCTGATCTTTTCACAGTTTGTTTGCGAAGGGATTTGCTCAATTTAAAAGCTGGTCTATAATCACGCTCGGCACACAGTGGGAGAAAATGAATCACTCCGCCAAAAATAGATGGCAGTCACGACTTTCAGCGTTGTACCAGGTGGATCAGAGCCTATCTTCACCTTCAGCTTCAGATAATGAACAAGATTTATCCTGGCCTAAGCTGTTGGCATCCTCCATATTTCCTGGGGACCAGGTCATTGTTTGGGACTGTAAACATTCACTAAGGCATTTCAAGACAACGATACAGCACACTCAGTGTACTAGATATGAATTTAAAGGTCCCCTGAAGTGCCTTGAAACACACAGAATTATTCTATGTGGTGACGTAATTTCAACTGAAACAGGAAGAGAGGGCGGGACATATTTATATCTGCACTTTCCAGAGCCATTGAGCTTGGTAAAGCCGCATTTGACAGCCACAGTATAATAGATTACCACCTAAAATTCAATATGAAACTCTTAGTAAAACAAAATAGTGGTAATTAAAGTGACCGATCTTAGCCAGTGCTTCAACTTCTATTTATAGTGCAGGGGCAGGTGCTTCGGATTCTTCGGAAAGCATTTGATTGGTCAGAAGATGAAGTGCGATATGATGATATGCTGAAAAAAAATTGTTGAGCCGTTTTGGCGTAAGTGACGAATTGCAAGTTTTGAATGGTTGTATCTTCTATCTAAATGCTTTTTTGGAGCACAATGCCTTATAGATAACATTAAGACAAACATATTGATACTAACACCCAAAAACTTTCATTTCGATTTCATGTGGACTTCAAATAGACCAGAGAGACCATGTGTTTTCCTTTTCACGTCAATGTGGTGTGATTCATACCCTAGATCTCTCAAACCACTCAACACAGGAGAGGAAACAGACAAGTCAGCACTCGAGAACAGCCGTTTATGTTGTGAGATCTTCTATTGAAGCTTAGTAGACACTGTTGTTATGGCTATTCATTATACCAATTTAAAAATGAGAAAATGGTACAACTATGTCACATTATTCTTTTTAGGGTTGTCGCAATACCAACATTCACATAGTTCATACAAATATTTAAATACAAAAACATTCAAACAAAACCTAAAGTGCTATTTTTTATATTAAGTATTAACAAATTAAAAAATGTAGTCTTCGAATATGGATCAAATAATTTAATAAATATTGCTAATGAAGAAAGAACTAATAATGATAAAAGGGTCTTTTGCATTTGCATATTTTTTTATATATTTTTTTTAATAATGCTGGGTGTATTGATTCAAAGTCAATTCAATTCCACTAGACCTTAGTGAGGGAAGCAACGTATTTCATTCATGACAGGAATGAAAATGAGCCTGTGAGGGATAGAAATGCAGTTCAATAGATTGTACTGCTGTTCAGCTGACAAAATGTCAGTGTTTTCAACAATAACTTTCCCTTTTGAAAGTTTCTGTTGACTAAGGTCTACCTTTTGATTTCTGTTTGATTCTATAATTATTAATTTGCTTGTATTTCACTTACAGGCATGCTTCAATTATTTAGATTGCTTGTGGAATTAAAAGTGACAGAGAAACCAGTTGCACCCACCCCATGATTCGCAACTGATTTGCCAACATCTATAAAGACAAATGGCATGCTACAGTTGTTTTGCATTATTTTCCATGCATCAAAGGAAAACACATATCAAAGGAGCAATCGATTTTTGCATTTTAATAATCAATTTCGGCCATATTCTTTTTCTGGTTTTGCAAATTATAGTTTGTCAATGCGCTGCTTATCTGTTGCCAAGCACTGCTGTATGTTACAAGTATGTGAAATGTGTAGGCAGCAGGTTTAGCCACAAACAACACAATGCACAAAAATACATACAAGAACTTTACACATTCTGAGCTTGTGTGAAACTCACCACCACGGTTAGGGTAGGGGTAGGATACAGGAAGTAGTCATATGTTGGTCACCCATCATACATGGTTGCTAGTTAGTTGGTATAGTGTTCCAAGAGTAGGGCTGTGACGGTGGCCGATTTTTACTACCACGGTGGTAATGGACCAACAACCGACATATATGTATAAGAATGGCGAAAAAAGGCGATTAAAGCTATATATATATATATATATATATATATATATATATATATATATATATACACTTCTCTGAAATCAGCCCAACACTGTCTCACTCATCTAAGACACCCAATTTAACTCATCAGCTTGTGTTTATTTTAGCACTTCCATCAATGTATATGCAGTCTGCAAAACACTCAAAAAAATATCAAAGAAATAATACATTTAACAAGAATGTAACCTAAATAAGAAAGTTAAATACACCCTGTCTAACGGACGTGAGCGGCATGTACCCAGCGAGGTCCATCGCCCAACACAAAATGTATTTTCTGAGTGCATAAACTGTTTTCCTGCGCTCAAACCTGACAGTTTAAAGGAAACCCTGTGTATGGTGCTTGAGGTAATTTGTGAATTACCATAGACTTAAAGTCTAAATAAAACAATTTGCAACTATTACTGTTATTACACATGTATACAAAACTTCGTATTATGCTTGCTATAGAGTGCATGGTGTTACGCGCACTACCACTGGTGGCAGTTTACCACCCCTCCCTTTGTTCATAAACCCTGACCAAACACAGTAAGATTAGCCGTACACTCCTGCCCAACAAACAAAAGCCATCTCAGAACACACAGTCTTGGATTTTAGCATTCACAGCATAAGCTTTCTCGTAAACAACAGGCTGTACTGACACACTTGATTCGGTGTAACATATTCTCCGATTATCTCCTTGTAAGACCATTTTGTCCAGAACTCAAACATTCATCCAGACTGCCGAACTGCTTGTGTCATTATTTGTACATCACTTACAAATAATAGACAGACCCATTGACTGGTTGATCAATGTCCTGGCTGTCCTCCTGCAGGCTTGCGTGAGACATGTAGCTGCTGCTAGTTTGTATGTGACTGATTTGTTCAGTTGGGCTTCATTCCAGTGCTCTTTGTTCGACCCCTTTTAGGTGACAGTGGAAGAGGACAGCTTGTTGGCCCATCCGACGCGCGACAGAGCTAAGATACCCCACACTCGCCGTCTGCCCACCCGCGGGCATCTCATGGCTGTGGTTAGCAGTCTATTTGCTCTGAATATCTCATTAAATGTGAACCTCATTTTGGGAAAAGACTGGAATGATACATATGAAACACTCCTTTTAAGTAACAAAGTGTGTAGTAAATAAGATTTTACTGAAAAAAAAAAAAAAACTTTCTCCTACATACTTTTAATTTTAGAACAATTTAGGGCCAAACAATAAGAATCTTTCCGCTGTCCAGGTCAGGCCAGTCCAGATTTCTAATTTTCATTAGTCCATTATATACTGTATATTTAACAAAATTAGGTTTGCATTTATAATTGTAGATAATTATAATGTTTACATTTTACATTTATTATAATACAAAAAGATATATATAAAATATATAATTTATTATAATAAATATTTTTCATAATTTATTTGATATATATTATTTTTTGAAATGTTAAACTTTCTTTACAAAGAAAGTGTGCGGTAATAAATAAAAATGATGCATGAATTTCAATTACACCGAAAGCTACAATAACATTCAAGAACGTATGATGAAGTCATACATAGTAAAACATTAATAACCGGTTTGTAATTTTCAAAACCATTTTTACTAATTCTTCCATGACCATCAATTTACAGTTACAGTAATATGCATATCTGTGTATTTATACATAAAACATATTTTGTAAACAAAAACTTTTATTAATTACGATTAATCGTTTGACAGCAATATTTAATTTCAATCGTCACTATGAATGAAGAAGTTTTATTTTTGCATTTACCCTCCAGAAGCACAGTCTAAAGTCTAAAATCTCCCCACCCTTTTCAGGCTTCTACCACAAACTCGGATGGCATGCTGACACTTGACCTCATCCAGGAAGAAGATGTCCCCTCCACACAGTGTCAGGACTCTCACGAGGATACCCTCGACAAAGCTGCTTCTCAGCACTCCATCACGGACACCTCCAAGCTCTCAAACTGTAAAGAGACACCTGGAAAGTCCCAGAGTCTGCCGCGGAAAAGTGAGAGCGCCTTCGACTGGTCAGAGAACCAAAGGACGCCACAGTTCAGCAAAAAAAATGGCACATCTGACAAGAACCGCTGCGCTTCCATGGATGAGATCCTGACGCACTGCGAGACGCGAGCGCTCCCTCACTGCTCGACTTCAGCGCCCGTGCAGCCCATCAGCCAGCTCCAGGATCTCATCACCCAGAAGCTAGAAAGAACTCAAAAACTGCTGACGGAGGTACGGGGGCAAGGCAAGGGGAAGAGCTCGCCGGCTGGGAAGAGCTCAGGTCTGGAGGGTCAGCGGATGGAGGCAGAGAGGCTTCTGGAGGAGGCAACGTCCACTTGGGGACAGGCTCGTGACGTGCTGGAGGAAGTGAAAGAACTCCGAGCATTATACAAGCAGCTTGACCCCGCCTCTTCCGTCACACTCAGTCCTCCACAGAACGGCAAACTAAACAGCCCTCAACAAGCAAACCACCAGAAAAGCAAGATGTGAGATCATACAAAGTCCTCCATGGCGCCATTTTTCAGTAAACTCTTCCTGTTGACTGCTTTAGCATTGCTGGAATCGACAAAAAACGAAATAACATGAGCTATACGTGTATGTATGCATTGTTAAAGAGCAAATCTAGTTTCTTCCACTCCCTACTATCAGAGTCAGAGCAGAAATACGAGGGCCTGGTGGTTTTACCAAACACAAGCTGTTGCGTCGTACCCGGCGCTATCAGTTTTCACAGTGACGTCGACAGGGACAGTAAAAGATCCGAGTCATTGAGCGGCCCATCAGGGTAAGACAGGGTGAGAAACACCAGACGGCGGTGATGTTGTCATCATCACCAGCCAATCACAATGTGAATGTTTTCCTTCTGATTCATAATACACTGGAGGAGCTTCGTTTCGAAATGGTTGCAGACCTCAAGGGTCATTTGTGTGTGTAATAATAATAATAATAATGCCCAGCACACTTGCTCTGCTGTTAACACAATCTAAGCTCATAATAAGATGCAATCAGGATGCAGCCAAAGGCGTTTGGCGGGAACGATCATGGACAGCAGAGCGTGTTCCTTGTCCGGGGGCACTCAATATCCAATTGTGAACAAAGCCATGAACATGAACACAGATGACGTCTGGTGCCAGTGTTGCATTGGAAAGTCAGCTGCCATTAAAGACGAGACTCCATGCAGTAAAGGAAACTATTAATAATTACACATTTGCACTATGGAGAATGCTGTAAAACGAGAGTGACACTGGCAAGCTATCTTTTCAAACCTAAGAGGCAGAACAGACAATCTACTGTAGGTAGGGAAACATGGGGCGTGTAGCTCCTAGTCTTTACACCTAAGTGGTATTCTGAAAATATGTTGGCATCTCTCAAAATCAAAAGCTGCCTTAGTGTATTTTCAAAAGGGCACATGCAAACTGCATTTCAAACTCTTCAAAGACTCTGAATGCTTGTATATTTTAATTTTCCAAAATTTACCTACAAGTTGCCTGCACCTCAAGAGAAGCTTTTAAAGCAGGATTTTATTTTGCTTGCGCTTTGCAGGATTTTCGTCTCTGGGGAACTATGCAAGGTTGCATGGGTGAAACTCACAAAATCGGTCGAGAGTCATATTTTGTTCCAAAATTGCTTTGAGAAAAAGAAGAAATTGTGATTTGCTTAAAGTACATGAAGGTTATTTGTTAATTTAATTAAGAAAGAAGTAAAAATATTTTTTTGTTCTTACTTTTTACGAAAAATCAAGCACATATCCCCTCCCAATTCTCATTACCGTAATCAATTTATTCTGATAAATGCAATATATATATATATATATATATATATATATATATATATATACTATCAAAAATATGACTATAATACATTACAAGTGCAAAATTGTAATAATAAGGAAACCTCATAAAATAAAAAATATACAATTCATTATCTTTATGCAGTATATAATTTTTTTTTCTTAATTTAGGTGTAAGATGTGACTCAGACAGGTTTAGTGAGATTCCCCCACATATAAGCTTGAAATAATCCACATGTATCAGGATTTACTGGTAATGTGCAGTACGGTGTTGCGATAAACGACCAAAGGGTATGTCTTGCCAGTATAAAACACCTTGTTTTACAGTTAGTAGCTTAATAATGTGTTTGCACAATTCTATGGGTACAGGTCAGCCTGTTCTGTTACGGAGACTTGATTATAAACAGTGTTATATTTTTTGTACATTGTATTGTAAAGTGCTTTTTTGTAGACTTTGAGGAGAGTTTTTGCTTTTTAAACGTTTTACTTTGACTTTGACCACTCCCCTGGAAACGCAACTCAACTGGATATTCCTTGCTTTTGGAATTTTGTCATAAAAAAAAAACTGTACATTTTCGCTTCCAAAGGTAATAAAGCACAAAGCCTATGGCAGTCCTTAGCTTTCAAAAAATAAAATAAATAAAAAATAGTATAGTTAATTGCTTTTATTCACTACCCCTCACATTTTAAATCTATTCTTATTATATTATCGCCACACAGATGCCAAAGGTTTTCTGTTTCTCAATCCTCATACAACTCTTATCTCAAACAGAGCAATGTTGTGTGATCTTTTCAGGTTTAATCAGATGAACTGGTTTTGTTTGGTCAGCTGGCTTTTATGATCTGATTTTTCTGCCAGCGCCAGCAGAAGGTGAATCTAATTACCTGAGCATCTGTCAGGTAGCCAGAATCATATTCGATTACATCAAAACCAATCCTGACATCTTTCCTATCGCACAGGTCCTATCACGTACAATAACAGAAACAGAGCCAAACTATTTCTGTACACTGATAGTCATACATTAATAATTTATGACTATTACTTTAAGTCGACATCATAAACAATGTGACTGCTTAGAGCTGATGTTTCCGTCATGCTTTTTTGAACTATTTATGTATGCCATAAGATTGTTCACCTGTTGTCGCTATTTTCCGGAACTTCTGCAGACCTTTGATAAAATGTGAATGAAGAGAAAAATCTCTCATTTGACTCTTGACTGTGTTATTGTGGTCAGACTAGTAATTTTGCATAGGGATGTTGTATTTGTGAGCTAGTGGGTCACTGCCACTGGAAAAAGTCTTATGCAATCACAAAGGAACTAACAATTGATTTCAAATGACAGAGTCTGGCTATTTTAAGGTTTATGTTAAAGACATGCACATCTAATACAGAAGAAAACCTGAATGTTTTTTGGATTTTTTCCATTATCCTCACAAACCCACAATCTCTCAGATGGACAGTTAGATACAAGCTGCTGGTAAAACAACTCAAGATTCTCAAATGTCTTTACTGCTCTTGCTAAACACATTTCTATGGACAATTTGTAAATCTCTGTGTACATTATTTCACACTTCTGTAGCTTATTGTAAATGGGGGTCAGTTTGCAGTGTGGAGAGCAGAATCCTCTCAATGGGTGTTTGTAAGCTCAGGACTGGCTAATCTCTGATGTACTTGAGACACAACCACTTGTGCAATTAAAGTGATCCTCATTCAACATCCCTGAATTCTGAGTGTTCATATCTTAACTGCAAAATGTAGTAAATTTACTTGAGACTTATATTACAAAATCTTAAATTTCACTTAAAATATTTGAAACACATGGGTGAATTTACCAACTCTATATAAAATACATGATCACCCCGTGGCACAGGGATGGGCAACGTCGGTCCTGCAGAGTTTAGTTCTAACCCTAATCAAACACACCCGAACAAGCTAATCTTCAGGATTACTAATTTTCAGGGTTGGAGCTAAACTCAGCACTCCAGGACTGACGTTGCCTACTCATGCTGTAGCAGGTCTATACAGGTGGAGCTGGGGAAGGTGGAGAGTTTCTGGATTGCACTGCAACTAACACAGTTAGCACTAGCTAAATATTTGAATGTTAAGCATCAAGCTCATTGGCTGCTGATACTAAAAGAATCAATCAATGTGAATAATGATGACGTTATATCAGCCTAAGTTAGAACCTACTGGACTGCACCATCTAGAGTTTCATGACATAAATTTGGATTATTAACAATCACACAACTAACAATTATCTAAAAAGTAAAATGAATTATTACTTGAAAATGAAATCGAATATTATTTATTTTCATTCAATTAGTAATTATGACCAGAGTTCTTACATGGTTTACACATTTACACTGAAATAAAACAAACAATAAACTATACTGAGGGAGCTTTACGTACACTACAAACCGCATGTGGTCTGAAATACAAGCAAACTAACAGACAAGTGACAGCAGAAGCCACTGATTGGCTATGAGCCGAGTAGGGAGTGTTGCTATGGCAGCAACGTTTTACCTAGTTAGGACTGTGTCAAGAGGTGTCAAATGCATTCCCAACACTCCATACAGGGAAGTGAGAAGGCGTTACCAGGCTCTTCCTAATCACAGAGCTTGTAGCTGTAGGACATACCCAAGGAGTGCTTCATCTCAGAAATGGGTTATTAAACCATTTTAAAAAAATGTTTATTGAAACAAAAACAAAAACATTTACATAAAATTAAACTACAGAAAACTCAGCTAGAACTCATTTTCATTTGGTTCAATGATGAGGAGGACTAACTAAAACTGAAATAAAATGAATAATGAATTAAAACATAAACTAAGAAAAATGACTAAAATGAAAAATGCAAAAAACAAAAAAAGAATCATTTTAAATATTTAAAAAAAAACTACAAGCATCTCTAAAATATTAAAATAACACTGTCTCAGACAAATGTGACCATATCTCATGCTATGTTGATGCAAGTTTCACTTCTGCAAATATTTGTTCCCGTTATAGGTTTATGAAAGCAGTTTGTTGTAATATCCAGCTTAAACTAGTGGCTGTCTTTTTGAAACATGGTAGCTGGTTTCTAGCTGGTCTAAACTGGTTCTTAGCTGCTATTTATTGGTTGACCACCCAGCATGTTCCAAAAATCAGCTTGCAACATCTAATAAGCATCTCAGACAAGCACAAACCACTTAACATATACCATGTCAGATATTGCAACGGGGAAACTAGATGGAATTTTTCTGATTTTAGCTTAAAAAAATTAGAGTTATCAACATCACAAGCAGACCTGCTTCTATTCATATTACCAAGATGTTTTGTGAAAAGAAAAAACAAACAAAACCAGCACTCTGAAACTGGCAAAAAGAGTTTCCATGGTGACTTCCATGGGAAATGATGCATTTGGTACCAAGCAATAATTAATCTCAAAGGTCCAGTAGTTTGAAACCCTACAGCTGTTGAGCTCGTCCACATGTTCCAATAAGACACTACAGGGGGACATCAACACACTGTTAACAGAAAGAGATTAAACAGTCCAAGTAATGTTTTAATATTCTTTTGTCCACATTTGAGGCTGTTTATAATTACATTTATTCATAAAGAAAAAGTTTGTGATCTGGAAAGATCCAGTCAGGAAAGCTGTCCACTAACCAGTGACCTCTATACTACAGAACTGAGCATTAACATAAAACTAAGGTGGTAATATTGTGTTTGTACATATTTTATAGAGACATTAACATTAACACAATTTAAAATGAGTTATAAAAACATGCTTCAAAAGCATCCCAACATTAAAAAAGGCATAATATGAGTAAATTAATAATAACATAGTGTTTTTGAATGGTTATAAAGTCAATATCATATTTGTAATCATGCTTATATTCAAGAAAAACAGGACTCTTCCTCATGTGATATCGCTTAACCTTTCTGTATGCTATAAAAACAAGAACATTGTGAATTATAGCCTGTAACAGAAATGTGCGGGGTTGATGCTTTCACTGAGTAGTCAGAAACTATTCAGCTGCTCTTTTTTTTGTCCTCCGTTCATAAACATAACAATTTTTACGCAGTTAGACAAAGATTAAAACAAATCTGTACGCGAGAGATCAGATGACAACCCCTGAAACCGATTCATAATTGACTCGCAGTCGTAAGAGTGAATCATTCACGAATCGATTCAGACTGTTTGATCTGTGATCGATTCATTAACACCAATCGACTCGCAAGAGTGATTCTTCGGCGAAAAGGGCGTCGCTACTCTCATTATAAACCTGATTCTGTGTTTTTTTCTAAACAACCGCCATAAAACTAGTACATATTATCCAGGTAAATCTAACCTTGTAGCCTATCTATCTATCTATCTATCTATCTATCTATCTATCTATCTATCTATCTATCTATCTATCTATCTATCTATCTATCTATCTATCTATCTATCTATCTATCTATCTATCTATCTCAACTGTTTCAGACTACAAGCTTTTACAACAAGCTTTCAGGCTAGGCTTTCTCAAGACAACATTAAAGTTTGTCTTTAAAATCTTTTTATCTATTACATTACCAATTTTCTCAGCTTCAAAAGGTGTCTCATAAAACATTTAGGAAATCTTGAGGAAAAGCTTGAGGAGAAACTTCAGAGACTGTACTCATTCTGAAATAGTAGTATTTAGCGCCATCTTGTGGAGAGATTTACACTTGACAGCCAACACAGCCTTGATTTTGTTTGCACAAAGAAACTTGCACTGATTGATCTTGAAATATGTCAGTGCCCTTGTTTTGTCTCGAGATACACACCAGTCATGTTTTTTTTTTCTAAGACATGTTTAAATCCTAATTGAACTATGGCTTAAACTAAGCCCTGTCAGGCCTTAATGGTCTTTGACACTTATAAATTGACTTCTCCAGATTATTTTTGATTAGCACATATTTGAATACCATGTATTACAGCATCCTTTCCTGGGGGATGATGTACCCGGAACCAAAATTTACTTAAATTTAATGCATTATTAAAATTAAATCTATCACAGCCTGAAGTTATGGTTAGCAAGAGAAAGTGGTGGCTTCAAAATATTTGTCAAAACTTGTCCCATAATTATTTCTCAGATGATGTTAACAGGTTTACTGCT
Source organism: Carassius auratus (assembly GCF_003368295.1). Classification (NCBI taxonomy): domain Eukaryota; kingdom Metazoa; phylum Chordata; class Actinopteri; order Cypriniformes; family Cyprinidae; genus Carassius; species Carassius auratus. The sequence continues at coordinate 7,787,563 of NC_039258.1, read as the reverse complement.
CACAGCTATGAAACTTGGAACAGCAAAAATATATATTTAAAAAATGACCCACAAAGATTACAATCAAAGTACGCACATCCAACAGACAAAAAGCTCAATGCGGGTGTGAGAAATGTCATCCGTTTTGATAACACAAAAATTACTATTTTCTGAGACGAGGTGTGCCAACTTTGATCTTCCTGTGTGAAAAAGTAAAATCTTTTTATTCAAAATATATGGAAATCTTATTAGAAATAGAGAAGAAAGGAAAAAGGAAAAACTGAAATGGACTTAGAAGTGGTTATCGTGTGAGATTGTGAAAGCAATCCTTAGAAAGTATTATATTTGCTAAAGAGCCTTTTGATTAGAGCCTTCTCACCTTCCCAGGATCCTTTGTTTTCATTCCGATCGTGTGAATATTATTAATGCTGAGACAGTAATGTTCAGTCCATGAAAGATTGAAACTTAAATCAAGCTAAAAATGTCAAGATGAAACTACAGATAAATATCTAGAGCATTTTTGGTTTTGTCAGTGTGCAAACCTAATGGTTTCACTTCTCTTAGGGGTGCAAAGGCTCTTGAGACTCGTAAAGAACAATAAAAAGCATAAAAACTGAAGCAAGGGACAGTATTTTGACCTTAAGACAGCTGTGAAGAATTACTGATAGATAAATTAAACACTTTTAACTTACGCAACTGGATTTAAATGATCTAGCAATGCTGCCACGAGTTTTCCCGTAACCGTTTCAAGCCCTTCCCAGGCTTGGCTCCCACCCTTACACTTCAGCATGTGCTCATATATAGATAGATAATAAGACAAGCAGCCAGGATCCAAGCCAGTTCCTCTGTCTCCTCCAGCATGTTCACACGGCTGCTCTCTCTCTGGGTGACTGGGGCGTTACTGCTGCTCCTGAACTGGGGTAAGTACAAAACTGTTGCCCTTAACCTCTCACAAGAGCTAGAGGACATTCACACATATTATATTCTGTACAGCCTTGGAAATGGCTTTCCCTTCATAGTTCTTTAACTTTATTTGTTTTCCTTTGCGAATGGATTTGCCTGATGCTTACTTGGGTTTATTTAGCAGAAAAGTAAGCCACCGAAAGAAATTTCCGAATGCTTTTATGCCGTTTTACTGCTTCTCTTGACAATTTGAGGAACAAGATGTGATGGAAAAAAAAGTGGTTTTAGAACAAATGTCATTTTTCCGGAACTGAAGGCGATCTGCTTAGATTTTCAGGACACAGTCACTGCAACAGAAACAATGGCTGTCATAACTTGCTTAAGCTGCCATTCAAAAGCAGGATCAAAAAGTGAAAGTAAAAACTTCAACTGTTAAAAAAAAAAATGTTGTAACAACTAAATTGATCATGGTTTCCACAAAAATATTAAGCTGCACAACTTTTATCAGTGTTGATAATAATAAGAGATGTTTCTTGAGCACCAAATCAGCATATTAATGATTTCGCATTATCATGTGACACTGAAGACTGGAGTAATGGCTGCTGAAAATTCAGCTTTGCATCACAGAAATACATTACATTACATAAAAAAAAAGAAAAGAAATTATATATATATATATATATATATATATATACACACACACACACACACACACACACACACACACACACACACATATATATATATATATATATATATATATATATATAAAAACAATCTTTTATGGTGTCTGAATAATAAATTAATACGCTATATAAACCTTTTTCATTTTAAGTGCAATATTCTACAGTTCTTCATCTTGTTTCTTGTGTTGATGCCCATCTGAGGGGTAACAGAGACGAGCGTCTGCTTTGAGCCTTATCTGTGGTGGGGGGCATGACTGGCATTGTTCACATAGATGACATTTGCAGGGAATTTCCACCGCAATATAGCAAACGTTATCTTCATCTTTAAGAATCACGCAATAATTTGAGAATGTTTTGGCCCTGTTCTTGGCACATCCAGCTCTTCAGCACTGTAGCCAATATGCCAACAGCACTCAACAACAGTGCCGAAGCATAACAAACATGATATAAAGGGACATGTCACTCAGAAATGACTATTAATGTTTACACACGTTTCTGCTGTTCCAAACCCTGATTTCTTTCTGATTTTGTAAAAATAATTAAAAAAGTGAATGGTGAAGTGAAACAGGTTTGGAGTGACGTGAGGGTTAATAAATTATGACAATGTTGTTATTTTTATGGTTGAACTCTTCTTTTAAAAGCTGCTTAAAAGCTTTCAAAGATGAAATAAAGGCTGTCTCTGTCAATGTATTGCACGGTCTGTGATGTAACCAAGAAAACATGAAGAAACACATCTGTACTAGCTTCATCTTACACTCAACAAACTATAGCCCAAGGTAGTGAGTCTCAATAACAAAAGAAAGCTAAAGGTGGGAAGACAGGATAGGAATTTTGGGGGAAAATGAGTTCTTTAATCTTCTTTAAGGTTAGAGCACATCTAGATCGTGTTTCTGCCTGTTGTAAAATGTAGGCAAAAAAGAACCTGCCAAAATGACAGTTTGCCAAGGCTCATTTGTCTCATTTGTTTCTGGTGGGACAGATGCTATGAGGAGATGTCTTCTTTTGACCGGTGAAGGTCCAGTTCACTTGAGGTCACTAAAACAGAACCCATTCAAACACAGCGGCATTCGTCTTTACAGGAATAATGGTCTCTTAAGGCTGGTTCACACGGCAGGATAATTAGGCCGATTTCAGCCCGATTCACCCCTTCCGACAATCTTAGGATGCTCCGATTATCGTAAAATAATCTGATCAAATATTCCTGCCGTGTGTGGTGTGTTAAGACTGCTCTCCTCTGCTCGGAAGAATGTCGGGACCGCTCCGATCTCAAATCGGGGATATCCAACATGTTGGATTTATTTGGCCCGATTTCTTCTCGTGTGTGGTGTCCCCCGAGGACAAACAATCACGCAGCCTGTGGACTGTGGCGTGTAGCCAATCAGAAAGCGAGGTGACGAGGTGGTGACGAAGTACCGGGAAACAAAATCAAAACAGCCGGCGTATATAATATAACAAAAATAACAAATACAAATAAAGTCGATAGGCATAACTACATCCACAACTGCAGTCCACCAGAGTACATGGAAACGAATATATGAACGCTTATTTCAACGGTTATTAATCTGTGTAGTACGTAACAACATTTCTATGAGATAAAACAACAACTTATCTCCATATTATGATATAGCAAGTATAGTCCATGCTCGCGTTGTCTCCACCTCTTTGACCATCGCCTTTTTTTGTTTTTCTTAGGGTTTTTTTTTCCGTTAAAAACAAAGCACAAACTATGGCCACTGCATCCTCTTCGTCCGCCATGATTGTTTACTCTGAAGTCACGTTTGATCTCGAGGGATTTTGCGAGATTTCCCGTCTGACCTGGGAATGCTCGGGAGTCAAATCGGTTCGTGTGTGATGTGTTGATATTGCCGTGTGGCTGCACACCACACACGGAGCGACCAAAACTGTTAGACCCGTGATTTTTTATCGCCGTGTGTGGGGTCTCTCAGGTTTGGAAAATCTGCTGACAATTTTAAAATCGTCCCGTGTGAACCAGGCCTTAGACTCGTGATTTTTTATCGCCGTGTGTGGGGTCTCTCAGGTTTGGAAAATCGGCCGACAATTTTAAAATCGTCCCGTGTGAACCAGGCCTTAAATTGAAATTATTGACAGTTTGTTTGATATCAAAATATTGCTATAAAGAAACATTCTTATTGACTGAATCATAGTATTGTGGTTGAGAAAGATGGATTGGACACAGTGGGCTTTCAATGGCATGCTTAAGAAATGCTTTTCTTAAATAAAATGGAAAATGACCTATGCATGAAAGAAAGAATGTTTAGATAAGAAGGCCAGAAAAGTTCCTTAGCACAGAACGGTTCACACAAATGGGAAGGTCCTTTTGCTTTTCATCTAAAAGGCTAAAACGGGTGTTGACTCAGACTCCACAGGCTTCTGCCCTGAAAATCATATATAGATTTGGCTCAGTCATCTGGCTGTTTTGTCATCTGTTCTTGCTGTGCTGTCTTCTCATTGATCATATATCATTCTTTGGAATTAAAGATAGCATCACATGAAAACAGGCCCTGAATCGAAAATCATAACTTCTCCGTTCTTGGCTAAAGATGATATCAACACAATGAATAATAGAAACCCAACACCCAAATAGTTTTAATTAAAAAAGTTACAATGACAATAACATGATTCAAAGATGCATTTATTTAAACTGTCTTCTCAGATACCACATTAGGCAGTGAAGATTACGATGAAGATGTGACGCCAACACCAGATTACGACTACAACAATTTTACATTCGACTACTATACGTACAGTAAGTCATGTTATTCTTGAGCACTGGTGGGCATATAGCAGACAGCTGTCCTGAAATCTAAAGACATTTTTAATACAATCTGAAAGTGCCAGTTTGTAATGTCATGAGATACATAATACTGGATGGATGGACTGACAAATAACTTTACAGTGGACGGCAGTAGATATTACGAAATATCTGAACACTGAATGCTGCCATTTTTGACCAGTCAGAATTGAGTATTCCAGAGATTCATCTAATAACAATTATGCATAATGTTTACCAATAGCCATAGCTATTTAGGTGCTGTGTTAGCAAACTTTTATTGTTTGGCCTGATTCTGGTATGTGACACTTTTTACAAGTCAGCCAATTCATAAAATCAAATGACCCCTTACATTGCTCTCTAGGAAACATGTATTATTATCAAATTAAAATGTGTTGCAATAAATGGCAAAATGTGGGTATTACCATAAATGTAACTGTTCTATTGTTTCATATAATACATATAATATGTTTTTTTTTAACTTAAAACTAAATATAAAATTTAAAAAAAGAAATAAAAACTTTAACTAAATAGTATCTCAATACTGTTTCAGTGTGAAATTTTTTTTTTTTTTTTTGCATTAATAGTTGAATATCCATTTATTATCACTTGCATATAGGGGTATTGTTGTGTAAAAAAAAGGAAAATAGATTGAAAGCATTTCTCAAGATTACCTTCATATCCAATGAAAGAGAAATGTGTTTGCCAAATCTTCTCAGATAACACATTAGGCGGTGAAGATAATGATGAAGATGTGACGCCAACACCAGATTACGACTACAGTAAGTCATGTTATTCTTGAGCACTGGTGAGCATATAACAGACAGCTGTCCTGAAGTCTAAAGACATTTTTAATAATCGTTTCAATTTCAGATGGCACGCCAATTAACTACGAGGGTTATGAAATTCTCAAAGATACTAAAAATCAAGGAAATACGGTATGGCGGCATAAACTCTCTATTATGTTATCCACAGGTATTTCATTTCTAAAAGCCTGATTAAACACCTTCAGTTTTTGGTACTTGTGACAATTGAAATGAATAGAACTAAACTGGCTTAAGATTGTCATGGCATGAAGTGAAAAAATAAGCAATTAAGCAGATTCCTAAATGATGGAGGACAGGAAAGGGGCAGAGATTTGCTAAAACAAAAATAGGTTTGTAGAAATTTAAGGGACCATCTTTTGAACAAGCTATTGTTTGATGGCTTTGTTTTATCAAGAATGCTGCAGGCCAAAAAAGGAAATCAAAAAGCAAACTATCTCAATATTTAACTATAATGACTGCTCAATGAACTCTTTTTATGCTTTTTAGGATTCGGTGTCAGTGTATATACACTGTGGAATACTAGCAGGACTGCTGGTGCTGCACTTCTGCCAGCAGACATGAAAATCAACTATTGACTAAACAAAAGTGAGTTATTTTTTTCGATGCCTCTTATTCATCTTTCCTCTATGATGCTTTACAGTCCATTCACAGCTTGGAGTGACTGTTATTTTCTTAGAAATGTATTGTTCATCATGCATAAATCAATCTATATGTAGTCACATCTGTCTAGAGACTGATGAAATCTCTATTAAGTGCACCATTCTGAACTGTTAGCATATTATAACAGCTACAGCAGTGTGATCATTTATTATTGTGCTACATGTCAGATAACAGTGTTACAGTCATTTCTTGCATGTTTTGTTTTATATTTTAAAGATGCCGATTTGCTGATGTCTTCTACGAGGAAGGACCAGAACATCCCCTTTGTTGCACATGTGACATCATAACTGAGATTTTCACTGAATTAAAGTCGGGAGCTTTGGAAAAAAGAAAAATCTTTCTACTAAATGTATCTGTGTTGTTCAAGGCAGTTAAACTTTTAATATGTGATTTGAAATTACCACAGATTTTATGCTGTTTAAGATGCTTTACTGGGTCTATGAATTATCCAACAATCATTATCTTAGAAGCCTTTATGAAACTGCAACCAATCTTTTCACTTTTGCATAAAAAAATAAAATAAATAAAAATTAACATGGTATTTTTTACTTATTGCTTTCACAAGTCAGGATGTCTGATTAAAGAGGATATATGATGTTGCTAAAAAAAAATATTTTGTGCATTTGGTGTAATGCAATGTGTTTATGCCGTTTAAGGTAAAAAAACAAACAAACAAACAAACAAAAACTTTTTTCCACATACTGTACATTATTGTTTCTCCTCTATGCCCCACCTTTTTGAAACGCATTGATTTTAACAAAGCTCATTGTTCTGAAAAGCGAGGTGTGCTCTGATTGGCCAGCTATCCATTGCATTGTGATTGGCCTTATACCTCAAACATGTGATGGAAATATTAGACAAAACCAATAAAACCTATTACAAACAAGGCATTTGTAGCATCCAGTGGGGACATAATTACGGATTATAATGACTTATACTGTCTTTTTACGTCCTGCTTTGCATCGTGCCATGTAAACATGAAACCATGTCTGTATTTGTGATCGAAGAAAGGAAAAACAACAAGCGCTACTCTACACTGCTGAAAACTTCTTTATATATTAAAATGTAATTGCAGACTGTGAATCAGCATTATTTGTCAGAACACTGGAACGGTAGGCTACTCTTCCAGGAAACAGTCCTCATCCTCCATAAAATGCACTGCACATATCTGAATATTTGGGTTGAACTCTTCCGGAACAGTGTTGTAAATACAACTTAACAACTAATTTCTAGTAGTATCCTCTTTCGGAAGGCCAAACAAAGTAGTTGTGCTTTAACAATGAAACACACAGTGTCTCCACGACATGGCAGCAGCAACAATACTACAGCGAGAGATTTACGCCTTCTTTCTTTGCGCGAACATTTGGGCGGCATTATGCAAATCTTCCCACACATTGACGTAGTCATGTGGGGGCGTGTTGGAACGAGCTGTTTTAGGGGGTGTGTGGTTGACTCTTAATTTTATAAATCACATCTCTATGGATTTGAGACTTTAGTCTTTACAACTTTACAGATCCTCATTATGCGCCAAGAGCTTGTAACACTCCAAAGAGAAAGGAAAACTTGAAATCACATGAGCCCTTTAACAGCTCCAAGTGCAAACCTTATATATTTCAAAAATTCTTAATGAGGTACTAATATAATAACTGAATAAAATAAACAAACACTCCGGACAAAAATAATACAAAATGATGAGGCTAAAAGCACCGAAGAGCACGGTTATTTTAGTATCAGTTTTCATTTATTTATTTATTTTTCGAAGATAAGATAATATAAACTAAATGAAATGAGAAATGTTGGCTTGGCAACTAGCCTGAAATTAAATATATATTTTTTTTCTGTTAAAGTTTATTTTAAGTATAACAAAAGTTTTAATATAAATAATAGTAATGTGAGAAATGCATATTTGTGCATTTGCAGACTCATCACTGATTATTGGGTGACCAATTTTTTTATAAACAGATTTCAGACATGCTGCTTTAATTAGCTTGAACCATAAATCATATTTGTCTCATCTAATGTGAGAGGAGTCCCAGGGCTCAAGCTGCTCTGCCTGCTGCAAAAATAAACACTAACATGACTGAGCAGACTGCAGTATTCTCTATGTTCTTGTCTCAGTGACATAAGACATAAGATTGCATCTCCAATCAATAACTGAGCCAGGAACAGCACATCACTCAAATTACAGAACTGTTATCCAGTTGCGTGTAATTTTTTTTAATATTAACCCACGTTTGAAAGTTTAATATATTAACAACTGGAAAATATCATTAGTCTATACAAAAATAACTATACTTAAAAAAAAAAATTATTAAAAGTTGCCACTTCTTAAAAATAATTACGAATTAATGTCGTTATTTTGCCCAAAACAATGATTTGCTATTCAACGGATCTCAGTTCGTGTTCCCTGGTATTTGTTTCTTATCTTTTTATTTTACTATATTGTAATTATAAACACACTGATTTGAAGCGCAAATAGTTTTACTGTTTAAAGCGCGTTTGTTATATTTCTAACGTTACTCGTTATCCTTTATTAGCGGCGAATGAATCGGAAGTCTCGCACATTCACAGAAAATAGCTTAACCGCTCTGAAAAATAAGTGGATAATGAAACAAAATGGGGCATGCTGTCACAAAAGAAAAGTACGTTCGATGAACTGTATTTTTTTCTAGACAATAATTGTGGAAATAAAATAGATTTTATTGCAATACTTAGGTTAATGCCCCATACTGAAATAGCCTAGTAGAAATAAAAAAAAATTAAACTATGCTGTACCGAAAATATTAAAGTAAAAAGTATGACAAATGCTAAACGTATATTATAAATGTAAAAAATATCATAGGCTGTAAAATAAAGTAAGAATGAAAGAATCGCTCTCGGATGCCACCCGCGGCGCGTGAAATCTCTCCATTCACGCGCGAGCTGATGGATGAGATAGAAGCGTGATCTCATCATATTCAGTCTCCACTGGAGTCCTCACTAGTAGCACTACTTACAGAACGCCCACCTACAGCACATTTTCTTTGACTTTAGCATTTGAGCACACAGACGTGAGATGTTCGCGGGATAAGGATGAATTCGTCGGCAGTATCGGTGTTAAAACAGCTGCTTAGGTTCTCAGCTCTGGATGCTGCAGATGATTGTGAGATATCACCGACTGATGTGAGGTACCGTGATGTTTCTTTCCCCTAAGCGCACTTATTAGCAGTTTTGATCTGTGACTGAAGATGCCGAGGTTCCAGCATTTAAACAGCACTAGTATACCAAATCACAATTATGAATGGAGCTACGAATACTACGACGACGAAGAACCTGTGTCTTTTGAGGGACTCAAAGCACATCGATGTAAGTGTTTGCTGCATTTAGTCCCTTATACCTTGATGTGTTTTCTCCAGTTTGTCATCTTTTTCTGTAGGATAGTAGTAAAATACTATAAGATGCATGTTTAAATATAAAAATGCTACTTGTGTAATGTGTAATGAATAACAAAAGTTTATCCAGCCCACAGTACAATAACAATTATTCAGATATTTGTGTAAATATAATTGTTTATAGGTACATTGTGAATTATGACATTAAAACGTAGTATATATAGTATAGTATATATATATATATACACACATATATACACTGTACACACACACATATAAAATCACATAAAAAGTAGCAGTCATCTATCTATGCAATATGTAGGAACATTGTCAGTTAAAAATCGAAATATAAATTTATATATAAACTGTATTTCCAGTTTTGAGTAATTTGGGTTAATGCCAGTAGAGTCAGTAGCAAAAAAATCAGTTGCATTTTAGATCACTCAGCTTTGTTTCCTTCTGCAGATTCCATTGTGATCGGCTTTTGGGTGGGTCTTGCAGTTTTTGTCATTTTTATGTTTTTTGTTCTGACTCTTCTGACCAAAACAGGAGCACCACACCCAGAGTAAGTATAGATTTTAATATTCTGTGAAATACCAGTTTTGGTGATCAGGCATTGTGGCAAGGACAGGACAGAACAGACCAAACAAAAGTCCAGACCATGTAAATACCCAGTAGATCAATTCATCTCTCTCACATCTGCACCACAAGCACGATTTACTGGACCAAGCCAGTGTTTCAGCATGGGTTTTCGGTTTCCCGCTGCCTGCGTTTTGCCCACCTAGCTGCCTCATTATCCTTAGCTCCAGAGAGAGCTCTCTCTGCGTGTGTGTGTCCGAGTTTACAGCCTCCCTCACTCTCATTAGCTCTCTGCTAGGTCAGTGTCTCCGATGTAACACTTCTTTAGACCAACAAAGATTCTTTTCAGAAAACTTTGATTAAACAAACAACAATCTGAAATCTTGGTCCAATTAGCATGAAGTCTGGCAACTTTAACCTTCATAAACTCAGAAATACAGGCACTGCGACAGTCATTTCATTTCATGCTGTTTTAATCCAATCAATCCTTGCATCTGTTTTGCCGCAAGCTCATGTTTATTAATGCGTACAAATACCCCCATATGCATGCACATACACAAACACAATAATTATCTCTGTCTTGTGTACTGGTAACCAACCAGAATTCATTTAAAAGCAAATTCATGCCCAATAATGCCCTCTTTCTACATTCAAATGTACTGGCCAAATAATTTTAAGGGCGTTTATTGTTTATTGCATGTAATTATCCTCAGTTATAATAGTGCAGCACTATTAGTCCCCAGCCTCTCGTCTAATGGAGCAGTTGGGAAGCTTAGGGGCCGGTCTGACAGTCTGTTTGATGCTCTTTTAATTAAACTGCTCTATAGATGTGTCATCCATTAACAGAGTCCAACAGAAACCTCTTACACTCAAGATCATTGAAAAGAGAGGATAGGAATATGTGCTCCCACACACACACACAGACACAGGATGAGGATAGAATATAAGATGAGGGTGCTCCCACACACCAGAAGCACCAGTGCTCATTTTACCTCTATTAGAAAAGGGAAATAAAGCTGTTTAAACCTGGTGATGAGGCAATGAGTTCAATATCTGTCTCAATCTCTCAGGGCCACGGAGCCTTATGAGAAACGAATGCGTCTCACAAGCTGCGCCGAGGGTCTGGGCCGCCAACGTGAGGCAGACCCCCGAACGAGTCTCTCTCGCCCATTGCTGGAAGAGTCCCGGTCTTTTTTTCACTGTTACATAAACGAAGAAGAGCGAGAAGGAGGCAGGGCCACTGCTGGTGCCGCCCATGGATGTACAGGAAGCGGCAACTCCAGAGACCAGGTGGAAACGGTCGGCCTAGCTGTGCAAAGCATGGTCATGGACACCAGGGCGGAACGAGAGGCGGCACTCTTGGCGCATTTTAACATCCCCAACTTTGTGAACTCAGAACTGAATTCTGTGTTGGGGGATGAAGATTTACTACTTGGTGATCCACCGATCATCATGGAGGAGGCCCGTCCACGCTGTACCCATCATATCATTGACTAATCCACCCGTTTAAAGGTGCCCTTTTTCACTCAATACCGCTCCATTATTGTTTTCAACTCAGCCTGTGATCTCGAAAAGTGAAAAGTGATGGTATTTTGCTTCAAAAGCTTAGCTTTTGCAGCGCGCGCTTTAAGGCTGAGCTATTTTCTGACATCTGGGGTCTACAGTGACTCATGATGTCAGGCCGCAAGATAAAAAAAAAAAAAAAGGAGGGATTGCACGAAAGGGATTTGGCAACTGTGTACTTGACAGCAGCGACAGCATGCTAAAAGACTGTTGGGAAAAAATGCCAGATATTTCAAGAAAAACAATGAAATCAAGGGAAAGGATGTTGTTTCCGGTTGTAGGAAGACATTCCAGTAGATTGCAATACATTATTGGTTCCAACTTCATTTCAACTATCAGCATGATTCAAAAAATAAAGGAATAAAATAAATTGATGTGCAGTAGGAAGATGCTTTATGCAGCATTGTATTCATGTAACCTAATGGAAAATTTGAAGCGTATTGCCTGGTTCTCTGGCCTTGTGAGCAAATGCCTGTGTAGAAAATAGCTCGCTGTCTGCACCTGTCAACTGAATCAGTGGCTTTCTGCAGAATATCTGGAGTATACTTGTATACTAACTCTGTCTGAATACAGCTGCCTGAACAATTGAATTACAGTTCTGTCTCCCATTTTATTGAACATTTAACATGTCAATAAAATTCCGTTCAAAGCTTCCTGTGGTGAAATCTTCACTTAAATCCACACCTGAAAGAAACCTCACATTATACAGCTTGTGTTATTACTTTTTGACCTGACTTTTAGGCTGACAAATGATAAAACAGGTGACAAATAAAACACACATTTTTGAGGGACCAATATTGAGAACAGAATGTCTCAACTTGGTTTTGAAAGTTGCTACTTAGCGACCACTGAGCAATGTCCTGGCAACCACTGAGAACACTCAGGTGACAGGTGATGAGAAAGCACCACTTATTTCTTCAGAAAATGTAAAAAAAAAAAAAAAAAAAGTCTTTAATATACTGTTGTAATCTATAGTGCAGAACTATGGGATCACATACGATGGTTAAACCTTAAAAACATTCAGTACAGTAATATATTACAGTACAGGTCATTATTAACTATCAGCAAAATAAAAATAAGCACTGTTGAAAATTTTTCCTGGTGAGAAATTAAAAAAAGAAATGACTCATGATTTACAGAGTGACATTATTTAACCTTCTAACTTGCAGACAAATAATTATATATATTTTTAATTGCTTTTATCAAGTAAATTTGTCACTTAAATTCTTTATACTCCACGACTTCTCCTCAGATGTATTCCTGTGTGCCCAATTAAATAATATTTTATCAGGACCCATGGTGTTTATAAACAGTGCTGCATGCTGATCAGCTCTTATCAATCATCACACAACACTGCAGCTCCATCTCCAGCCTCTTACGCAATTTATGTTCTTTAGTAGTTTATTAGCATTCAGACCATGTCCTCTGAGCCCAGCATTAACGAGAGTAATAAATCATGACGTCTGCAGTATTTGTGGTGCGAATGTACTTTTAGGGGTTGAGCTTTTGAGTTCAGCATTTTTTAGAACTCTTGGGTGGGTGGTGTATCAAGAGAAATGTTACTGCTGTTGCTTGTTCAAGTAGCCTGGATTCTGCTCAAGCAGATGTTGCAAAACCCAAAGGAGCAACAAAACAGGACAAAAAGTACAAATAACAATTAACTTTAATACAACATAACATTTGGATTTATGCTACAATTTACTAACACCAAACTGTTTGTATTTGATGTTAGACACCCTGCATGTTCCTTGACAATAATTAAATAATGTTTTTACACTATATTATAATAATAAATATTCCCACAGATTTAAACCAAAGATTAGTTCTGTCACAGGAATTCTGCTAGCCAGAGACAGAGGTTTGAGTGTTTTGAGTGAAGCAAAGACAGCTCAGGAGCGGAGGGGCAGGTATGTGTGGGTGGTGGTGGAGGTGTGTTCTGGGATGGGAATGACTACACCCTGTCTCTGGAGCTCACGAAGCACGTCCAGTATGGAGTCCAGCTCCAGTCTGAAGACCTCCAGCTCTTTAGCCCTGCCTTGAGCGAGTCTCTTCCAGCGCTCCAGCTCACCCTGCTGCTCCTGTTCCACCACCCGCCGTGTGTCTGCAATCACCTGGAAACACAACACCACCTGACATCAGCGCATATAATCAAGGTGCAGAAACTATATACTGTAGTGGAACAAAACACTAGATTTGAACTGAAGTGTATGTATAGTGCATGTATGTGTGTGTGTGTGTGTGTGGGAATGTGTGAGTGTTACCTGCTGAAGCTGTTTCTCACGCTGAGTATAACGGAGCTCCATGGACTGAATCTTCTGCTCCAGGCTAGTGAAGTGTCGTAGTTCAGGACTGTGAGCTTCTTTGGCCTGTTTCAGCTCTTCTAGAAGCTTAGACAGCTGTTGACATACACATAACAGGAAATCATGAAGAGGACCTGAGAAATCCTACAGAATCTGAAACTGAATCACCAAACCTGGGTGGCAAAGTCTCACTCATTACCTGATTCTGCAGGGTTTCCTCTCTAATCTTAGACACAGCCAGAGCATCTTTGGCTCCCTGGAGCTCCTTCACTTGCCCCTTTAAATGCTGCACTATGATCTGAATAGAGAAATTCAGAATCCAAAGCTTTATTATCTGATGCCTTTACCCAAAGTGACTTTTGCAAACAAACCCATGACCTTGATGTTTTTAGTAGCAGGCCAAGGCAACACTTAGCACCAAACAAATGCACATAGCCGTATAAATAGAACTGTTGGAATGACCAACCTCCTGTGTGTTCACTTGATTCGTGAGTTCAGCGACTTTGGAGGAGGAATGCTCAAGGGCATGGCTAGCCAGGAGGCGTTCAATCTCTTTATGATGCTCAGCCTTGACCGAGGCAAGCTGCTCAGCATGCTGCTCCTGAATCCTGAAAAAAAAGAAATTATTTTAATGCATTTAATGCCCCATTAATTGAGATTCAGAGATGACTGATTCTGAATAATGTTACTGTAAATTTATATACATTCTTTACATCCTACAGTGCATTTCAATTCTTCAAATTTTTTATATTAGTATAAAATAAATGTTATTATATTGTTCATATTATTATTATTTTTTATTATTATAATGATGAAAATAAAGCTTAATTATTTTTTTCATTTTATTTTAGGACCAATAACAGTTTACAATTCAGCACATTTAAGCCACTAATCCCCAACTGCCTTTATCTTATTATAATGTATAGAATTTTTTTTAATTTCAGTTTTAAAGTAAAGCTTTGAAGCCACTTGTTTATCACCATTTGTTGTGCTGAATATTTATGCTGAATTAACTGTTGGGGCGATGGGTTGATTTTCATTACTTTTACAATGGCCTTAATGTTCTTGATGAAAAATATAATTATTTTTAAGGAATTTGTTTTCTTTTAATAGGGCCTTGTGTGCTACTGTTCATGTTTTGTTCAGAACACTTCAAGGGTGCTGTAAAAGGTTTATAAAAAACATGACTGAAGCACTCCAAAAGACTTTACCTGAGGAGCTGACTCTGTGCATGTGTGACTGCAGCCTGCAAGGAAGCTTTCTCTTGTTCTTTCTGTATCTCTAGCTGTTCCAATCTCATCCTCAAACTATCATTCTCCAGTTGCACCTCTGAGATGTGTGATCCTGAGAACGCTCCAGGATGGTAGTCTTTCTCATCTTGGGTAGGGGGGAAAGTCTCAGCTGCAGGTTTTTTGGGCTCTTTGGCTGTACCAAAATGCCGCTTGGGCTCATTGGCGACGCGATCCAAGCCAGGACCTGACAGCATGGTTTTCCTCTCCCTCTGCAGGCGCTCAACAGTACGGCTCAGCTCCTGAATGGTGCGGCTCTTGGAGCTCAGTTCCTGGGTCAGTCTCTCAATGCGGGTTGCTTGTGCCGCCTCCGCATGGAGCTGGTGGCGTGAGGGGCTGCGGGCAGGCTTGTCTGTTTGCGTCAAAGACTGGGCCTGACGGAGTTGTTCTTGCAGAGAGGCCACCTCTGCCTTGAGGGAACTCTCTTGCTTCTCATAGGCCTTCTTCACTTCCTCCATTTCTGCGTTCAATCCCTGAGTTTGTGACAAAGTTTCTGATGAAATTACTTGATTGTTCTGGTTCTTCTCAGCCAAACGCTGCTCCAGATCGGAGATCTGCTGTTCATACTGCAACTGAAGATGGAGAAAAGGACACATGCAGACATATTTAATTGAGCTGGCCCGAAATAAACTCAAAAGTAACAATTCACTAAAATGGGACAGTCTGAACTGATTCTTTATAATGAACCAAACTTACAAATTCTACAGTTTTTATGGACTAATACAATTTGCATTATAATAACTACGTTATTTACAATATTGTTTTATTTTCAAAACAATATTCTTTTAGTTTTATTTTAAAGTTTGAGGCCAATACAAATAAATAAATAAATAAATAAATATTTTTATCACTATGAAAAACTGTTACGAAAGATGAGTCCTCTGCACAATCTATTCACACTTCTATTCCAAATGAATGTTGTTCTTTTGAAATTTCCATTAATCAAAGAATTATATAAAAAAAAGATCAGTTTCCATTAAAATAGCATTTTAAAATGATTTCTGAATGTAACATGTAACACTGAAGTCTGGAGTAATGCCTGCTGAAACTCAGATTCGCCATGAAAGGAATAAACTACATCTTGAAATATATTAAAATAGAAAATAGTCTGTTAAACTATTATAATATTTCATGTTATATCACTGTTTTTATTGTTATTTTTTATAAATGCAGCCTTGGTAAAAATAGGAGACTCAAAAACATAAAAAATCTTAATGTCCCTGAACCTTTGAACAGTAGTGTAGTATGTATATAAGCAAATATATAATATAATAATAATAATATAATATAAGTTATGTGGGCACACAGCAGGGTTTACAAATGAGAGAAATGATGCCATTCTGATAGCACACTAAAAGCCCTGCGCAAAATGACTTTAAATAGAAACCTAATTTCCTTGGCAAAGCTTTTTTTTTTCTAGAAATAGATTGATCCAGCTGTGTGCTCTGGTAAAAAACATGCTTGGAAAAAAGTAAGTAGTTTTGAGTTGCTTTCTCCATTACTAATTAAAAACGAAAACACTGTACTTCAGTCAGTGAGCTCACAATCACCAATTTCCAATAGTTCAAACTAATATGGATTGAATGTTTAGTGCTTTTAAACTAAATCCCATTTGTATTAAATCTGAAATTAATACTTTGATTCTGTGATACTCTTGTTCCATCGTTCTGAGACTGCGTTTGGCTGCTTCATCGCGGCCCTCTAGCTCCGCCTCAAGTCGATGGACACGTCTCTCCAACAGAGCTGCTGTCTGGGAGGAATGAGGGGCAGTTGGGGGACGAACATCTGATCCATTATCTTCTGTTCCGGTAGACGCAGCGGCCAAGATCAGGGCTGGCAGGGAGTTTGGATGCCTGCGTTTCAAGAGCTCTTCCATCTGTTTGAGCTGAGTCAGGAAATGGAAACATGAGTGATAGATGGAACAGAATGCAAAGAGTTCTATTGAGGCAGCTAATGTTAATTATTGCAACACACTCAGGAAGTGGAATAGAAACCCAGCAGACAGTGACAGGAACATTTTAAGGGTGTGGGCAATGTTGCAAGCCAGACTCGAAACCTACATGAGCAACCAACTTAAAGAGAACAGAGAGAGCACACTTACCATTAAGCCAATTAAATTTAAAGTTATTAATTTAGTCATTCAGTTGCACATCAGTCAAAGAAAGGAGTTTAACAGAAAGAGAAGGTGGTAAACAGAAAGAGCAGACAGATGGTCTGTTACTCACAGACACGGTTGGATAATTCCACCTCTCAGCAAACAGAGAACAAAGAAGAACGTGCCCTGAATTAGCTGTACCTGCAGAATAAGATAACAAAAGTCTGTGGAGAGTGTGTGTCTGACCTGTCGTTCCAGGTCCTGGATTCTTTTAGCTTCACCCGCTCTCTCTTTTGCCTTTCTTTGTTGCTCATTGGCCCTCTTGCTGACTTCCATTTTTAGCTTTTCCACCTGCTCAGTGAGCATTTGAGTCTCGGCGGTGGCGGCTCGGAGCCTGGCCGCATCTTTGTCTAGTAGCTCCTGGTTCTCGGCATACCACTGCAGTCTCTTCTTCAGCTCTGTGACTTCCTCTCGATGTTTTTCCTGGAGCATCTTTAGCTCGAATCCTTTATCACCTGGCAGATACATCCAGATGCTTGTTATCATTATGATGACAATTACATGGCTGAAAACAGACTGCCACCATAATGTTTCCACATCTGAAGCTGTTACCTGATGTATAGACAGCCTGAACTCTGGCAAGGTCCCGCTCTTTCCTCATCATGTCCAGGTCTACATGCAGTGCTTGTTTCTCCTGTTTTAGCCTATGGATCTCATCTTGCAGTCGCTGCTCATTTTTCTACACACAAAGACTTTTGTATCAGGAGTGCACCTTGTGACCTAGAAAGGCAGCTTACTAGGTTTTGGAAGAGCTGTTGACGTACGTACTGCAGATCAATTACCTGTGCGGCTTGTACCTGACTTGTCAAATCTGCAATGTTGAAGCTTTGGTCAGCAACGTTTCTCCCTCCGATGGTTCTTTGAATGCTGTTCAGGTTCAGTCGGTCCCTGGGAAATTAATATGTATCACTTTTATATGAGCTGCTGCAAAGAACAGCATGAATAGTAACGACCCGCTGTGATATGTATTAGATCACTATACCGGCAAACTTTTAGAGCACTGACCTGGTGAGGGCAAGCTCAGTGAGAAGTCTCTGGTTCTCCATGAACAAAGCCTCCTCGTTTTGTTTGCTTTGAGCTTGGAGTGCTTTAATTTGCAGATAAAGCTTCTCGTTCTCCTTTATAGTTAAAATCATCAGAAAGAAGTTTCAGACATGTTTTCCTCTGAACCTATTTGTGCGCATATGAATACTAATGACAGAAATGCAAATATATTCAGTGCATGTTCTAAACTGTATATAGTTCAAGAAAAAAAGAAAAAAGAATTGGAATTGGTTTCTGGAAAGGCCACGAGTTCTTCTGTAATTACAGAAAATGTGAGAAGTAATTATCAATGCTATTCTAAATTCTGGTAATAGTGCTGGTAATAGTGTCATTTTAATGGAACTGGGTTTAATTACATGCCTCATTATACTGTAAAATGGCCTAAAAAATAAATGACTACTGAGTTTTGTGTTGTATTATTCACTGACATTCGTAATAGCTCACCAAAAGAAAGCATCTAGGAATAGAAATAAGAAAATTAAACCTTTATATAATGAATGCATGTCATAAGAGCCATGTTTCAGAATGCCTCATTCTAATATATGTCAGAAAATAAGCAGAGACAGAGAGACAGACTTACCTGATGGTAACCCTGAATCAGAGTCTCCTGTTCCTTCATCTCTTTCTTTATCAGCTTGAGTTTCTCTTCAGTCACAGGGTCCAATGCTTCGCCAAAACTCCACTTTCGCTTGTTACTGGCCTCCTCGGCACGGTGTAGCTATGGAGAAAGCATTTAACGGTTCAGAATCTAACTTGGATAAATGAGGATTGCTTGTTCAGATTTTAGACAGTTTTTAGGAACAGTAACTAAATATTGAAACTACTAACTTAAATATATTTTTCAATAGCATGGAAATAGATTTTTTTTTTTTTATATTGTAGCTTTTCTATTCAACGTTTTTCTTTTTGTGACATTGCTGTAACATTTGCATAAGCCTTTAAACAGAGTGGGCAGAGATGGGCTGTCCTCCTCCTAGTCAGTCTTTCTTCAATAGCAGCTTTGTTTAGACAGGTCCATGTAAATGAATTGGTTACAAAACAGCAGCAAAAAATAATTTGAAATCATTATACTTTTCACTAAAAATAAAATATAAAATATGTTCCAGGTAAATATGGCTGTTTAATCACAATGATTTCACTATTGTAGGTAATGGTAGTGAAAATAATTTAGATTAATGATTTAAATTTGGTAAATTATTTTTTGCTCATGTCAGTAAAAATGTAAGTTTTTTTTTTTTCCCACACAAATGAAGAAAGTTTGAAAAATTCATCTTCTCTTTATTCTAAATATGGAGGAAACATTTTCATCTTTTCATTCTTTTGAAGCTGGTTACCTGGCAAAAATAATTTAAGACTAGGTAAATGTAAAAGTGAACAGAGCTTTTTGTGTTTTTCGGATCATATTCAGAAAACCTCCCAAGAAGACAGCCAATTTGTAAAGGATGGAGCATTCACGTAACACTGCTGCATCAGAAAAGGCACTTCTGTAGCTCAAACTGTAGAGCAATGCACTAGCAATGCAAAGGTTGTGGTGGAAAAAATAGCCTTTAATTTTATTAGAATCAAGTAACAATAGGAAGTTAAACATGAATGATGATTATAGTTATCTTAAGCCTGATTAGATCAAATAATCATGATTAGGTGGTTATTTAATTTCAAAAGGTCTAATGATGTAGTTTAGTGGCTCAGTAAGGAGTGAGCTGTTCACCATTGTGCCCTTAACCCCAGGTTTCTCCAGGAACAATTGTCCTTCAAATATGTTTATGGTGCCATTCGACAAAAGCACTTTATATAAGAATTATTGTTCCTTAGATCTGTTGTCTATAATCACTATGTATACTTCACCAGAAGGGTAAATAAAATGCTGCATGTCCCATGTCTTATGTTCATTTCGTTTGAATCCAAGGTTGAATTTTGTTGAGGGTCATTATTTGCTTGTGCAACAAAAAGCACTACCAAATACTGAGCACAGCATGGCTTTTTTTTAAACCATACTCAATACTTTGAGGGTATTCAAAGAAATGCCTAGAACAACCCTTACCTAATGCATTTATGCTAAAAGCACAATTAATCATCGCTAAGAGTGCTGAACAGCTTCTTAAACAGCATACAAGTAAAAATCTCCATGTGCAGAGTAGCTACAGGAATTTGTTTGCTATAGACATCATGATAACTTTACCAAAGCATTCACCTGCAAGTAAAGCCTGCCCTTTTTACTAAACACACTTATTGTGGCACACATATAATTTCCCCCACATTCACATTAAGGAGAGCAAGAGTTTTCTATTGATTTTTTTAACAAAAGATACAAGGTCATGAGTGCTTTAAGGCTGGATAAATAGGCCAGGAAAATAGATGAACTTGAGTGGTTTTTAAGTTATCTGTCAGCAGCAATTACAAAGTGGTAAAGCAGCTCCATGAGGTTTATACAAAATCTGACCACATAAAATTACCCACCCTTGAGGTAGAGCCATGACAGAATGATCCCCCAAAGAACAAAAGTTTCTTACATTTAAACATTTTCTAAGTTTTACAGCTATACAGGGGCTCACCTTGCTCTGTAACACGTAGTTCTCCTGTCTCAGGGCTGCAAGCTCTTGCTTGTGCTCCTCCTGTAATTGTTCTTCCCTCAGATGGAGCTCTCTCTCTTTTTGTGCGAGCTGGAGACGGAAGCGCTCCAGCGATGAGCGCTCCTGCTGAAAGGTCGGACCACCATCCACCTTCTCATGCATCACCTGGTGCTGACAGACAAACATAACAGGAAATGAATGAGCTCGGGGTTTTGATTCAATGCTCTGATTCAGTCCCAGTTAACTCACTCCTGTCCCTGCTTCGGATGAGATCCTGTCTGCTCGAGGAGGGATGTTATCCTGTAGACTGTGGGCTTCAACCTGATGCTGTAGGAATGTAGCAAAGGACTGCACAGATGCAACCAGTTCACTGCTTGGTCCTAACCTTGTGTCGAAGCCTGTAAGAGATGCAAAAAAGGTTAATTACAAATAATTATAATTGCATTCTTTGTGTTATTTAATTTTGAGGTTAAATATATGACCGTTTTGGTGACCCAGGTACCTTTGACCGTTTGTGTTTGGCTGAGGGTCTGAGTCTGTTTAGGGGGCTGGTTCTGCGTTTTCCTCTGTGTTAGAGGAGATGGAGGTTTAGCAGCTTGGGTGGTTCTACTGGGTGCAGGTGCTCTGGGTAATGGCCTGCTCTCGGGTTTCTTGGACCTTGCTGATGGAACAGGAGTTTTTCTAGAGTAACCGGATGCAAACGCATTGTTTCTGGCAGGAACCTGAGAGAGAAGTTAATATTTCATTATAAGCTATATAAATGTGATAATCACATTTGATGTGAATAAAAAGCTATCATTTACTTTGCAAAGTCCGTGCTCCTATCTTTCCGTTTTCATTTATCAAAACCCCAGAAATTACAGGATCTAATTTACAGAGGAAATTCATGAGGCAAATGACTCATATTAGCAGAGTCTCTAACCTGGCGCTTCTTGGGCTTGACAGGAGGTGGCTCCACGGAGGAGCTGTCCTGTTCCTGCATCAGCCGTTTGATCTCCTCAGCGATGCTCTTCTGAGTGTACTGAAGAGAGGCTGGATGTTCCTCTCTTGTAACACCAGCTGTATTACCCCCTCCACAGCCCTCATTAACAGAACTGAAAGGGCTCCCATCTGAAGACATCTTTAATGGACTGTGATTCTCGCTGCCTCGAGGCACAGCCTCACTGTAAGACAAAAACGTCTAATGCTGTTGAAATGAGAACACATGACTCATAGTGTGTGAATGTAACTAGTGAACTCACATTATGGGCTGGAGAGAGAAGCCACGGGTGAATCCAGAGTCTGGTCCAATCGGACGCATCAATTCCTCAGCAGTGGGTAAATCTGTGGTGCATAAACGAGACCCTGGTGACAAAAATTTCACCTAGGCCGGAATCATACTAGCCAATTTTCAGTGGTAAGCTTTATTTAGAATGATAGGGATCTGGTGTGCATGGCTGTGTCTCTCTGGCAGCCACCAGTAAGTGGAAAATAAATATTCTTATTAACGCTGAAAACAGCTGTGATGCCTTAATATTTTTGTGGAAACCATGATATTTATTTCAGGATTATTTAATGAATTAAAAGTTCAAAAGAACAGCATTTATTTGATTGTAAATATTTACAAAAAGAACAAAACTTATGTTCTTGCTTTGGCAAGCTTTACATGGATTTGCTTCCAAAACAAGGCACTGAAGAACATGTGGGAAAGAATTAGAAAGAAATGCCAGAGGCAGTAGTTTAGTCCACCACCCCCTCCGTTCACATTCAATCAGGGTGACAGACCTCCAATAGAAGACTTGGATATTCCAGGAAAACTAGTCATTGTGACATCCTCAACAAAATCGAGTTGTTTAGAGTCAGCTAGCGGGACTCCTGCCGCAAACAAAGCCAAAGCTAAAAACCTCACGTCCTTCAGTTTCAAGCATAACTGGAAGCATTTGTGGTGGAAAAGCTGCAAATCAAAAGTTCTAACGCGCAGGCATGCCCACAGTGACTGGCAACAATTAGCTAGGTGCTGATTCTGACCTGACTCCACGGTGGAGGCAGGCTGAAGCGTAGAGAGAGAGAGGGGCGTCCTGCTGCCCTCGGCTCGTTTGTCCTCACACTCCCCTGCTGAGCCGCTGATCTGCCTGTACGCCTCCTGCAGTGCCTCCATCTCACTCCCTCCACTCTGACCATATGATTGAACTTACATATGGCAGAGAAAATGTTAAATCACTTGTTACAAGTTTACTTCAACAATACAAGCTCGAAGCAAAGAGACAGATTCTCGAACCTGCAGGTTCCAATGATGGCATCTCTGTTTGTCTGATGTCTGGCCATTTTTCTGTCCTGGGTGCCAAACTGGGAACTGCAGGAGGCAACGCTCCATCCGTGGAATTGAGAGAGTCATGCAGTGACACTTGGATATACGAACAGTAAGAACAGCCTTTCACCTCCTGATATAACCATTTTCAACATTACACACTGTAAATTGTGGTTTACCTTTGGCCAGCATCCCTTGCCTTTCAGGTTTCTTAAAAAAAAAAAAAAGAAGAGCAGGAAATTGTTAAAATTAGGGGGCGTACAATTACATTATGTTTTATATATTCTAAATTATTTTTTAAATGTATTATAAAGGTATGAAAAAAATCATAAAACAATCAATGTCATCCATAATTTTATAAAAGATCCCATCAGCCCCCCATAAGAAGATGACTGACCTAATGTAGAATAAAACAGCTTTTTCAAGGCCACCAGTGACTACAGTAATTACCTCTAGTCAATTTAAGAATTTGTCAAATTTAATATTAACACAGAGATAAATTACTATTGGCGTTTTAGTGTAAATGTGTTAAACACTTTACATAATTATTTTATTTACAAGAACAAATGCATAAATATAAATAAATGCATACAAATTTATATAAAACAAAATAATTGCAAATATTCATAACACACTCTTTTACGAAATATTTGCTTTGATAATTTGTCCAGCACTCTTAAAATAAAATATTGTTTAATATGAACTCATTATTTCTCAGGCAGCATATATTGCAAGATGTAGATAGGGACCTGCATTTGTATCCATGCATCTCTACATAACTCACGACTGAATTCACCAGTTTTTAAGTCAGAGCTCATTTCATAGGCTTACAGTGCATTAAAAATGTATATTTACCTTCTCTTGAGGCACCTTGTCACTTTTCTCACTGGCCTCTTCCTCAAAATCTTCACTATATGCAGGCGATGCTGACAGAGAAGCAATATACAAGTGTTTTATTGCCTCAGAAAGCAATAACAACAAAACACATCCCTTTGAAATTCTCTCTGCTTTGCTCTTACCAGGAGAGTCTTTATTATTTCTCTGTCCTTCTTCATTTGTTAAATCCATTTCTTCTCTTCTGAAAGGAACACTATATTTAAAAGAAGGGACATATACAAATGCTCCAAAAAGAATCCTAGGAATTAATTGTGCTTTAAGTCACATAATTAAAGTTAAAGTAAAGAAATGTCATTTCTTGGTGCACCTTTGTGGGCTCGTGAGGGTGGATGGCTCCTGTTCTTGATTCACTCTGGGATAGTCAATGGAAGATGATGATTCTTTCTTCAGGTTGGATAAAAACCTGATATTCTCATCCTCATCCAATGTATCCAGCCCTAGAACACCTGTACTTGATACCATACCAGACACCATTACAGAATCTGTAAAGAAGCAATTTACAGGTCAAATAAAGAGAGTGAAGATAAATATTATGAAATGGTTAAAAGAGCCTGACCTTCAGGTTCAAGGCTGTCTCTGCTAAAGATGACTTGGTCCCTATTCCCTTCATCCTCCAAGAATAGCTCCTTCGGCTGTTCTTCATCCACCTCCTTAATGGACGGAGTCTTCCTCAGAGACTTCAGGAAGGACTTTCCTGTTGATGACATCCCTACAAGTCAAGAAAACATAAGTATTGCAGTGGCCATTTTTCCAAACCAGACCTTTTTAAAAAGTACCACATACTATAAAAGTTATTGTTTGTTCTTTACCCTTCAAATAAATAAAACTATCCAGAACAGACTTTTATTTCACAAGCCACTGAATTTCTAAAAAATTCTAAATGTCAGAACATACAAAAGAATGTCTACAGAGTTTAACCGACTTATATATATATATATATATATATATATATATATATATATATATATATATATATATATATAAAAGATAAATTATTATGAGCAAATCCACTGTTTGATATATTGGCCCACTGTGTGGCACATTATTATGCTGAGGAGCACATATTCAATTAACTAGACATCAGAGAAATTACTAACTGGCACTACATGTTCTTCAAACAGGCACTATTCCAAGGATTTGTTTACAGCAAAAACAGCTGCAATTACATATAACCAAAACAACAGCTCTGGTCTATTGTGCTTAATTACGGCATATAATTATGTATTAAGGTAAACTTATGAAGAAATAAAGCCAATAATGGTAAGTAAACTCTCACAAAACATTACAAATCTAAATAACAATCTACTATTACCATCTTCTCTCTCGACTGAATCACTAGCATCACTTTGCACAGACAACTCATCAGAACCAGAGTGAATGGGACTCTTGTGTCCTGATGTACTGGAGGGGTTATCAGGCGCCGGACTTGGTACGCAGCAAGAGTCTTCCTCTGAGACCCTCTGCTCCTCTACAGAGTAACTATGGTCAGGTGATAGCATCTTCTCATTTACTGCATCATGTTCAGGACTCGTGTGGTGGGATGCCCTCTGATTGGACAACTGGCTCACCCTGTCAAGTGCATTGCTACGAGGTTTAGGGGTGGGTTTAATAGGGACTACTTTTATATGGGGTAATGAACAAAGGAAGAAAAACAACATGAAAGAAGTTCGTAAAACAGGTAGAAGCCACCAAATGAGAGTTAAAATCATAAAATGATCAGGAAAAAACTAAATGACACTTAAAGTTTTAACCAGCTACTCTAAATGAGTTGTTTTCAAGTATGAAACCTAAAAAAAAAATAACACAGGACACATGTTGACATCCATTAAAGATCTAAAATAATATCCAAGTAATACTATGGTAAAAGGGTGAAGTGTGTGGTTTTCAATGTTACTATACTTAAAGGAAACCTGTTTGAAAGCAGTATTTTTAGCAATTATGTTGCGTGTACATCATCGACTACTGAATAAGATGTACCCAGAGGAGGGCTTTCTCGGTGTCTGGATTCCACCTGAGGGTCCACAGCTTGGGACTTTGTAATTTTAGTAAAACGGCGTTTAGTGGCTTTTTCTGCAAAAGGGATGGGGGGGAAAAAAGAGAAAGGCAGAATGAAAGAGAGACGATTATATCAAATAGAAAAAAGAAAGGAAGAATTACTAAAGCTTGATGGATAAAATGTGAAATTGGACAAATGACATATTAAGTGGTCCCTGTGGGGCACTCTTTTTCATCTACTGAAATGCTAATAACAGTAATAGCAGCAAATGATACATCTCTGTGCACAGCACTTTAGATGTTCAAGAAAAAGTGAACACAACCTACATTCTTGGAAATATTACTATTTATAAGACACAAAAATGGTTTACTGCTTAAAACAGAACAATGTGTTTACAACACACTTGTTGAACAGAAAACTAGACTTACTGATGTCTCTTAGATCTGCCTATGGAGCTCATTTCTTAAAAAAAAAAGCTAATATATCAGATACACAGTACTGTTGAAAAGTTCAGGGCTTGTAATATTTTTAATGTTTTTAAATATCCTTAGAAAAAACTCATACTCAGCAGAGCTGAATTTATTTAATCAAAAATAAAGTATAAATAGTAATACTGTGAAATATAATTGTTATAATTTAAAACAAATGCTTGATATTATCATATATTTAATATATCAGTAGTTTATTCCTTTGATGGTTACTCCTGTCTTCAGTGTGACATGATGCTTCAAATCATTCTAATATACTGATTGATTTGGTTCTCAACAAACATTTTTGTCTAATTATTATTAATAATGTTGAAAATGTGTATCATAAAATCTTTGTGGAAACTTTTCAGAATTTCCTGATGAATATATATTTTTGATCAGTTTAATGCATCCATGCTGAATATAAATATCAATTTCTTTCAACAAAATTTTTTTTGACCTAATGACCACAAACTTCTTAACACCCATGCAGACAATATTTAAAACTTTAAAAATTCCTCAGACTCAAAATGCATTGAGAGGAAAAGCAAAGCAATACACTACTGCGTGTAAAAATATCAAGAATAATACACATACCTTATAATTTCAGAATGACTGAAAATAAAGATGTCTTATCTCAGAACTACAGAATGACTTTGAGAAACAAGTAATATGTTTATGTAGCAAACAACACCATAATCACTGAGGGATGGTAAAACAATGCACAATTAGTTTAGGTATTTTCTTTTTATGGCACACTTCTTTACTGTTGTTCAGATATAAATGCACTTGTGACAGACTTTCCCACAATATTTTGTGTTAGGTGTTGATATTAGCACCTATCATAAATTGCTTTACGTCCCTCAATTGTAAGTCAATTTAGATAAAAGCATCTGCTAAACGACTAACTGCAAAGTCAATTTACATGCAAGCAAGTGCAAAGGCACTGGGAAACCCAAATCCCCAAAAAACAAAGCAAGCCTATTAAGAGCATGTGATGAAACAAGAAAATGGCAGCTCTTCCATCGCAGAAGTAATTAGGCTGCCTAGATGAATAACAGCAGGTGATGACTTAATCAAGTGTAATAATATCAAAAAACACATGCATCAGTTGATATGTAGATTTGAGTTATAATATGTAAGCCAACAACATAACACAACAACAGACGGCTATTCTATTTAATTTATTCTAGTCAGAAAACTAACAAAACAAACAAAGGCAGTGCAACTACTGCTTTGTGTTTGCTGCCCTCAAGTGGACAAATTCTAAACTACAATATTTGATGCTTGAACCCTCAAGATTATTATTAGACAGATACACCTTCCTATTCACACGTACACACACACAATACATTTATTACTAGAAGAGCATGCGTCCCTGGAAATTTGAGATAAAGTATCTTGCTCAAAGGAGATCTCTGGATTTCAGAAACTCTTTCAAGGTCTGAACTGTAAACCTTTGGGTTTCATATCCAGGACAAAGATTATGCTAAAGATTTGGCTGGAGATTTAAGCCAAGCTCCTTTTGGACTCCAGCACTCACCTGGTCCCTCTTCACTGTAATCATCATCCTGCCACCACGGCACAGACACTGAAGCCTTCTTTACTGGCCTGACAGGTGCTTGTCCCAAACTGTCAAGAACACTAGTATGCCTGGTGCCCAAATCAACAGAGTCATCAGAGACAGACTGGAAAAAAGCATACACAACAGAATAAAATGTACCTGGAATACTTTGCTCAACAATAATGTAACGCATGTTGTCTTTCAATTAATACACTTCATATAGAAAAATTAGAAAATAATTTGAAAAGAACACGTGTCATATAACAAGAAGCACGAACTTTCACATATAATATGAGCATATATACATAGTTAAACAGAAAACTGTCAATAGTTAACAAAATATGGTACCTCTTTCAAGAACTGTTCAAACTGCTGATCCAGCTCCTCTTTAGTCAATCTATGAGCCATAATTCACTGAAACATTGCGAGACAAACATCAGAATTAACTAATAAGTTTTATAAAACGTTAACGTACAAGTGCTATATAAGAATAACTGCATACAAACAAGTAAACAATGCTAAATCACATTTAATACACATCCTAAAAGAGTCTGGAAGAGAGACAGAAGCGTCTATTCGCGCTGAATTATAAACAAACAGGCTGTTACTGAAGAAAGAGAAAATGTTTATATTGTGTGATTCTAGGTTTCGTTATTAACGTTAGCTCACTAACGTTAGCTTGTTTGTTATGGCAACCGAGCGAAACGTTCAACTGTTAGTCAAAGTAATGGAAAACAGGAAGCAAAAGACTCACCCATACATAAGGAATTGAAAAATGAAAAACGCTATGCAGTAAATAATTTAATGTTCACATTGTTTTGGTATTGTTACTGTTTATCATAAAGTTTCCCGCTACAATAACCGGAGGATTACTGACAGTTTATTGGCCATGATACGGCTTCTTCTTCTTCTTTGGCTGCTTAACGGCGGATGCGTACTAACTTAGCGCACTACCGCCACCCTCCAGATAAATTGTGCCTGATCATCACCATGGCTTACATCTTTGGAAATAATGTAGCCTGCAAGCTACCAAAAAAATAAAATGAAATAAAAAGCAAATAAATAAATACATAAAATAATAATAATAATAATAATTAAGAGCCTTGTCGAAATCAAAGACCACAAGTGTGAGTA
This sequence comes from Carassius auratus, assembly GCF_003368295.1. Lineage (NCBI taxonomy): Eukaryota > Metazoa > Chordata > Actinopteri > Cypriniformes > Cyprinidae > Carassius > Carassius auratus. The sequence goes on along the minus strand of NC_039258.1, from coordinate 7,758,501 downwards.
TTTGGACAAGGCATAAGTGAAATGGTGAGCGAGAGAGCGAGAGAGAGAGAGTCAGAGAGAGTAAATTATCCTCAAAGTACAGAGGAACACTACGACCAATGCATGCAGGGTAGAATTAGACCAAAACCCTCTACTAATGTGCATTGAGAAATGAGCCATCAAATTTTGGAAACCCCTAAAAATGAGTGACCCCCAACTCTACTGACCTTAAAAGCCATGAAATGATTCCTGCAAAAGTCCCCTGATTCAGATGCTCCCGAAGCTGCAGAAACAAACTAACATGACTAACAAAATCCAGCATCAGGACTCTGAAATATTCATCCACAATAATCGGCCTAACCAAATGATAAAAGCAAAAAAATAAAATGATCTAACCTATTGGACTGAAACAACAGAAAAACAAAGTTAACTTGAATGTTATTTGGCCCTAAACAGATATTACACTGCAGTATATCTGAGTACAGTGAAAGACTGTAAATTAAGAAGACAAATGTTGAGGTACAGACTGAGCAGTCATATTCTAATGATAGAGACGGACAGATATCGACAGCACTGGCTGCCCAGATACAGCCGAAAAAACAACTTCAATATATATTATGTGTGAAAACAAGATTGTATCTTACTAGCTGCACAATATATTGATGCCTGTCATAAAAGAGGGAGAAGTCAACAAAACAGGGATGCACCTAAATGCATGCGCGCACACACACACACACACACACACACACACACACACACACACACACACACACACACACACACACACACACACATTACATATATATATATATATATATATATATATATATATATATATATATATATATATATACATTTGCATTTTTCTTAATACGTATCTGTTTTAGATTCAGTGTAAACATGCTTTGACAATGCAATTTGGTAACACTTTAGAATAAGATTCCATTAGTTAATAATAGTTAATGTGTTAATTAACATGAACAAACAATAAACAATACATTTATTACCATATTTATTAATCTTTATTAATGTTAGTTAATGAAAATACAGTTATTCATTGTTAGTTCATGCTAATTGACAGTGCATTAACTAACGTTAACAAGCACAACTTTTTTATTTAAATAATGCATTAGTAAATGTTGAAATTAATATGAACTAAGATTAATAAATGCAGCTGAAGAAATGTTCTTGCTTAATTCGTGTTAAATAAAGTAGTTAACTATCATTAACTAATGGAACCTTATTCTAAAGTGTTACCATTTATTTATATATCGGAAAAAATAAATAATAATAATAATTGACTATTATTTAACAATCTTATGCTTTTAAAAGGTATTAAAAGCATTTAAAAGTATGCTTTTACTTCTGGATAACAGATGATCAAACACCACCCTCCTTTTTAATAAAACTTTCATGCACCATAGCATTAATCAATGCATTCCAAAACCACTTACTATTCAGGCCCTCTTCTGACACTGTGTCCTGTACTGACCACGAATCACCTCCAGGGGCAGTATTGCTGCACAAATCAGCCACTCTTACCTTGTCAAGTCTTGCATACAGATATTGGGCTAGAACATTTGTAGACAGCAAATAATAGTGTATCCCCAACAATACACAGAGTCGCAACTGCTACTACTGATACCATCTGAAATATAATTTCATAATCGAGCATATGCTGTATGAATGAACCTTAAGTGAGGAAAATCATAAAATTCCCTCTTTCATCGAATGTCATCTGCCTTGTCATTTCTGTTGCATTAGCCCCCTGATGGGTGCCCAAATGGGACAATCAGCAAAATCACTGCCGGGAATACAGAAAAACTAACATCTAAGAGCATGGTTCACGCTCATCTTTGTCTCCGATTTTTCTAAATCAATGCTTAATGCATTTTAATCGTGACCCTGGTGTCATCAGAGCTCTATCTGACTCTGACTGAATGAGATAAGTGAATGAGTGATTAGGATGTGAATGCTTCCCTCCTCCCTCTTTTCTCATGTAAATGCGCCCCATCGTCCACCAAACGCACCCTATACCTTAATGAAGGCAGTGTCCTCTCCTGTCGACTTGACATTGGGATGTTGGTGTGCTAGCTGATAGGAGCCGGACAGGATCACCCCGTCCACCCCACCCTCACTGTAATTCATATTCATGCAAGGGCCTGTTAATATTTTGGTGGGGTGGGCATCTCGCAAAGGAGGGGCTCCATTACAGATAATTGAACTGACCTTCAGTTGTATTTCAGCGTAATACAGTACACTGACATTGACTGTCCTTCTGCAAACTTATACATTTAAAATCCACATGGAGTACCTTTCATCAGGCTCAGCTTTTTTGGAGATTGGAATGGCTCTGAAATGAATTAGTTAGGTAAGTTAGAATACATCCGTCAGATTGGTGACCAATTCTTTAGATTCTATAACAATATGTAGTGCTGTCCTTCTAACTTTGCTGTCCTGTTATACTGAATTGTTTTCAGAGATATAATTGTGAAAAAAAACAGCCAAAATATTACCACTATTACCAATATTACCACTGAAACTGAAACATAAAACATAACATAAATAAAATAACATACTTGAAATAAAACATGAACTGAATTAAAATAAAATATATAAAAACATTATATATTGCAACATTTATTTGAATTTAGTTTTAACTTTAACTAAAATAATAAAAAAGACATATTAAAAAAAATACTAAAAATGTCTAAAACACAACAAAATGACTAAAACTAAAATATAAAACAAAACATGAAATCAAAACCTGTTTCAAAATATTAATTAAAATTATAATACTGTGGTATCTCGATACTAAAATAACACTGCTATCTTTTTTGTTGTTCAGTCATAGTGTGAACATTACATTATAAATTCATTTAGATTTAAAAAACAAAACAAAAGCAAAACAAATCTGAAAAATAGTCATTCATAGTCAATTTCGTGTCCACCCTCCAGTCTTAAGTTTAAAGAAAAGAAGGATATAAATGTAGATTCCCCCTTAAATGCGGTTTAGATAGATAGAGAAGTGGTGAAGAAAAATGAGCCTGCACGTGTGAGAAGAGATGAGGCCCATTAGACACTAAGGCTGGCAGTCTCTCAGACATCATCTCTTCACTCGTGCTCTTCTCCTAGCCGATCAATTACTACTGCCTCCTGAAACGCTTTGGCGGGGGACACTCAAGTCTGGCAGCCCGCTTCATCATCAGCTTTCTGGGCTCGTTGCCTCAGGCCCATTTCTGCCACAGAGAGGAGGGGAAGAAGCTGTTTATGATGGTATGAGAGGGGACTTTGGCCATTGAGACGTGTGAGTCTGCTCCTGACGTGACACTAAGGTCTGTGGTGCGGACACACACACACACACACACACTCGTAGAGCTTCTTCACTGTAATTCCTGCCTGAATAGACTCATTATCTATAAGTGTGATTCATGATCTAAGTTTCAATAAGTTTCAGGCCCTTCTGTTCAGTTTTGTTGAACTGCCGTAACATCTGTTGATGAAAACCAAGAGTTTTGGGAGAATAAATGGAGGATTATGAGGACTGGGCCGGGAGAACTTTAACTTTTAATATCCAGAGATGTCATGTTTAAGTGCACTTGCTATTGCCTTTCTATGTAATACAAAATTTAGGCATTAATATTTAATACCAGCTTTCTATCATGGTCAAATGGTTAAAATTTAATAAGCGGTTGTCTAGGGCGATGTTTTCAAACAAGGGACACAGAGAGAGGGCTAGGGGGTCTAAAGGAAAGTTTAGAGAAAAATGAGGTTAAATAAAATAAATGAATTAAAAGTAAATATATGGGTAAATAAATAAATGAAATGATAAAAAGAAAGAAAGAGAAACACTATAATGAGTAAGATATTCCGTAATAATTCAATGAATTGAATAGAAACTAATAGAAACTACTAATATTTTAGACATATAACTAAGTTCTCAGTGTAAACTGGGTCTTTACACAAGAAACTGTATGCCTGTTGAATTATACAGGGCCCCTGGCATATGTGATCATATTTGTTCACAAATCATGGTGCTCTTGAGCAAGACACTGAACCCCCAACTGCTCCCCGGGTGCCGCAGCTTAAATGGCTGCCCACTGCTTTGTGTGTGGTCATGGTGTGTGTGTGTGTGCACTTTGGAAGGGTTAATTGCAGAGCAGGAATTTTGCAATTCTGAGTATGGGTCACCAGACTTGGCTGTATGTCGTTTTACTTTCACTTCCTCTTCTCTTAGGTGGTTATTGCACAATATTCCACGTATGAAGCAAACAGAGTACAAAAAAAGCCTGGCTAGGCTGGTGAAGCTGGTTATAGCTGGTTGTTGTGGCCAAAACCCCTCTAAAACCAGCCTGCTGACCAGCACTGATCAGGCTGGATGGCCAGTTAGAACCAGCCAAAATAATCTGGTTAAGCGTTTATTTATTTATTTTTTTACTTTGTAGAAACAAACTGGTGTGAAGAAGAAGAACATTGTCCAAAACACTTTGGAAGTGTTAAAAATTAGCAAACTACTTCTTTTAAATCAGTAATTACTTTGTTACTAAAAGGTATGATAGCATGAACGTGTGTTCTCCAACATTAATTTGGTAGCTGCCATTCGCAAATCCTCTCCCATGGCCACATGCGATTAGAAAGCGACCACTGGATGCAAACTTTGTAATTTTATCAGAAGTTGTACTGTTGGTCAACTGATTATTTTTGGTCTACTGTTTTATTTATGTAATTTCATCCGTACTGTTTTCAGAGTCTGTTTTTATAGCACAGAAGTTTGCATGTGATGATGCAGCCTTTATTTATTTAGTCTGCTTGCGTGGGAAAACTGCACATACAACATATTCCAGAAGGGGGCAGGATTGCTCTATGGAAGTGTTTTCAGCTGTAACAGCCCTCACCACTAGAAACAGTCACACTTGGCTTCTGCTCATCTTTCTGCCCTCCTCTATCTATGGGATTTCGTTGTAATCCCCTGAGAATACAAACCTGCCCTCTAAACTCCTCCTTTACCGACCAAAGCCCACTCAAGAATCTCAAGACCAATACAAAGGCGTCCACACTCTGTCAAAACAGCCTACTATGAGAAAACAGAACTGCAATATTCAATATCGCTCATTATCGTCACAGAATCACTTCATCTCTCAGAGGCCCCTTCTCCAGTGAGCTATCCTACCCTAAACGTTTCACAAGTGCTGGATTTTCAGATGGCACATTATCGTGTCTCCTCATTGACCGGCACTTTGCAGCTCACTGTCCCATCATTCCTCGGTTAAGAGTGAGATGGGCTGCAAGGCGCAGAGGTGGAGGGTGGCCCTGACTCCGGGAGGGACTCTGCACAGTAACTCTGGAGAGGAGGGTGCAAGAGGCGCAGACGCACTGCTCTTCAGAGGAGAGGAGGAGAGGCACATTAATCATCCCAAGACATCTGTTCTGTCTGCTGCTTTAGAATTCTGTCAAAGTACTCCTGACTTCCCCCCCTATAGCTGCAAAGGAAAATGTAAAAAAAGAAAAGAAAATGGTGGTGGTGGAAAAAAGCCCAAAATTGTCATCTTTTTGCCCTAGACATACTGAGCGAAATGTACAATCAAGTCTATGATCTTCGCATCTAATTAAATTAGACACATTAGACACTGATGAGCTATCTTTGACGCTGAAGACATTTAGCAATATGTACTGTAATCTTGGTTTTTATGTCTCAAACAGTTTTGGGTTTTGGTGGCAGCGTTGCTGTTCAGAGACCAAAAGTTTCACCCAAATCTTTGATTTTCAAACTATTGTATTGTACATGTTCACATCTTTTGTCCCATGATTGAAATCCACTGTCCACTTACACCTCTACAGTGAATATGTTGTACAGTACTTGAATTGAGTGAGGTTGAGACTCTTTTTCCTCTTACTAAATTAAAACAACTAATGGAACACTTATAAGAAACTTCAAGCATTTTTTGTTGTTGTGTTGCAACAGTCTTTAATAGTCTCAGACTGGATGCATTTACATAGCACGTCACAATGAACACTTTCGTCTGTGCATTAGTAAGCATTACTCATTATCTGTCTGTTGCTTATGCATATGCATATACACATGTTTCAACACATTATTCAAAAAAAGCTGAATCACAGTTTATTGTCAGAAGTCTTCCTTTTTTAAATTTGGAGTAGTGAAATTGTCTTGCATTTGCATTAATTAAAGCAGAATTAATGAATGTAACCTTTCTTCAAGGAGCGATTTTAATAATCTGAATTACATTAGAATTAAAGGTGAAATGTGTAATTTTTCCACAACACCAAATGGATTTACTAATGTTTTAAGATATTTGAATGTTCCCTGAATACTCCCCTACACTGATTGAGCTAGTGTTGCTGTTGGGCTGGTTGTTGTATATGCTTTCCCGGGAAGATCTACCAAAAATACTTATAGTTGTTTTTGTATTCTGCAATGTGATTTTGTTCGTTTAATATGTATTGGCGCTTCAGAGGTACGATTATTGCCATGGATCATTCCAGTAACTTCAATCATTACAGATTCTGCAATGGCATCAAGTTGATCAAACAAATTTGCCAAGCTTACCAACACAAAGTTAACACTATGGACCTTTTGCTCTGCAAAATTTTACAGACATTTTGCAATTGCATATATATATATATATATATATATATATATATATATATATATATATATATATATATATATATATATATATATATATATATATATATATATATATATATATATATATATATATATATATATATATATATATATATATGAGAAAGTAATCAGGATAGGGGGAGGTTTAAGGGCTCATCATTTAATCATAAAAAGAATTTTTTTTTTTAGCTGTGCAAGTGTAAATATGGTTGTTTAAGATGCTGCCAGTTTGTATGTATTGTGTTTTCAGTGTATATTCGAATATAAAGAAATGCAAACGTAAATTCTATACAAATACCTATGAATACTAATGAGATCAGGCTGCATGAGTTGGGATAGAAAAAATGAAGAATTGCACACTTCACCTTTTAAGCCCATCTTTATAATTGATATGACCAAAGGTAGGCAGAATTAATCACATTGCCGTAAACTGTTAACCTACCCAGATCTAAAGTCCACATTCAGCTTCATGTAGGAAGTTACTAAACTGTTTTTTGGCATGTGATGAAGAGAATAAAAAAGAGAAGTGGTATAAAATAGGCTGTACAGAAGAAAAACTCAGAAGTGAAAGTTAAAATATCTAGTAAACTGAAAGTGCAAAAAGGCGCAGCTGTGGGGAAATAGTGGAAGCAAATGTGGTTATACAGGATTTTTATTTTATTTTAATAATGGAAGATCTTATGTGAAATGTTTTGAGAGTTCTGCCGCTGTCTTAAGTCACTGATGAGAGAGGCTCCTAACTGAAAAGTTCTTTGAGGTGTATAGTGCTCTGATATGTAGATCTCCTCGATTTTGTTCTTGTTCCTGTTGAGCTTGACAATGACTCTGTCCATGTTGCTCATTTTGTTATGTGGATCATAATATTTCCTTACTTCATAGGGAAGATCCTCAGAGTGGGGGTAGTGGAGGTTTCCTATGGTGAAGTACATATACGTGCTTTTGTCCTTCAGTGGAGGGAGCAGGAACCCGCTGTTATGGAACTCATGGAACCCAAACTGTCCAGTCAAAGGGTCACAGAGAGCCACCATGTTATTGTCAATGCACGCTTTCACATACCACTTTATTAAGGCAAGTCCATGTCGGGGAGGTGGATATCCAAATCCAGTCTCCTTCAGCTCTTCTTCAGTGTTTAATGTTTGAATGGCGATGACCAAGATGGCAATCAAAAGGCTGAAATGATTTGTCATCATTGGATAAAATCTGCAGGGAGAACGAAAGCAATTTAAGATCAAAACAGCTGGAAAATAATGACTGAAATATAAAATTATTTTAATTTGCCATTTTTTACTATGCACATCCAAATATTGACTAAAGACACATGATCTAATTAATTCCTAAAAAAAATTAAACTAAGGAATGTACCGATAATAATTTTTTTTGCCAAAACCAATTACCAAATGACACAATATTAAAATTCAATATTATTTTGTCTAAATCAAAATAATATAAACATTAAGAACTAAAACCATTTAAAATGCTAAAAAGTTAATTTAGGAAAACATTATAATGAACAGTATGAAAAACTGAGATTTGGATATAATAAGAACTACTAAAGATAATGATGTTAATACATTTATAGTGTTTTTAAAGTAAAATGAGCATGTTAGTAGCTCTTTTAAATGAAAAAAAAGCAGATCAACAATTAATATACAATATTGGCTGATATTAATCTAACATTGATGATTACTGATAGATTTGAAAAATTCTTAAATAAACTGATAGTTAATACTACACCTATATATTAAGCATCCTTAATTTTTCAATCTGAAACATGTCAGAATTTGGAAATACAAATTATTAGAAAATGCTGTTTCTTGTTGACTTTAATACACTCTTTTTAAAAGCTCAACATTTTTAGCAATCATTTTTTCTATCACCTATTTTTATAATGTTGGCATGAAATAATGTCTTGTACCTGCTTCTCCTGTTGGTATTGTTACATATCCAGACAAACTCTTTTTTTCCCCAACTTAAACAGGAACATAGACACTTCTTCTAAATTTCTAGGTGAATAAAACACTTGCACCTCATTTACAGTTTTGAAACCTGTGCTGAGGTGTTTAAAGCAAAGAATAACAGTGAAAATAGCATTCTCGATTAAGCGGTATTCATGTTAATTTACCTGAATGAGTCAGCAGAACGTGGGTGAGGAATGTCTTGAGGAGGCAGTGGATATTTTGGGACAAACTGTGTGCGTGTAGAGTCTGTTCAGAGTATGTGGGCTCTTAGTTTGAGAGCTGTTTTCTGCAGCAATTTTTCACCCTATAAGAGGAAGTGGTTAAATATGTGAAGCCTACCTGACAGATGTGTTCTGCCCTGTTGCCCGGTCTCAGTTCCGGATTATGAATTATCAAAATGCATTCATCTTAATCCTAACAGCTCTGATTCAATTCAAAACACGACAGCTGTGAAATTAAAACACATAATGTGCAGACTGAAAAGAGAGAAAACACATTTCTTCTTCCCTACAGAAAAGCAAATATGGCATGCAATAGCCTGCAGGTGATCTGTGCTTTGAGATTTTTTTCTCAGAGAATTTTTGCAGGTGGAAAGTACAGTTTCTGCTCACAGATTATGTCCAAAGTTCCTCCCTTTAAAGTCAGTTCACTCATGACCATTTTGGAAAACCCCCAGGCAGCTATTTTCAGTTCAACTCTTGAAATCAGCATTAAAAGTGTCAACTTTTTGTCAAGATCATGTTTCAATAGCATCTTCAACTAAATCTGACAACAACTGTTTCAGATTCATCTTAAAATACTGCATTTTTTCCCAAGCAGGTCCAGCTAATGTATAATTCAGACTAAACAAACTATTCAAAATGTGAATGTACTTGATTTCACGTCAAGCACATTCCATGATTTCCCTTTACTTTCACTATAATGAAATGAATAGGTTTAGCATGTGCCTTGAGGTGGACAGCGACCGTGATGGTTACATTCCTGTACACATTGCATGTAATACAGAAATGTGGCTTTTCTCTTGACTGTTCCCTCGTTCTAACTCACAGTGTCATATCAAATGCTTCCTGACTTCATTACAAATAAATTAGACTTTTAAATGATCCAAGCATGGCAAACAAGCTCAGCTTTTAGAGGAAGGTATGAATAAAAAACAGAGACAGGAAGGCAGCGAGATAGAGCAGGCATTAGCGTTTCATTTTTACAGATTTAACACCAAATAATGTTCCATTTTGCCGCTTTTATTTATTTATTTTGCCATCTTCCTGCTTACATTGATGCACACATAAAAGCTCGCTGGGCTAATCTCCCTGGCAACGTGGCACTCTCGCTCTTGGGTAGTTTCTTTAATTCCTCTGGTGTATGTATACACGACTTTAGGGTCACACCGTATTAGTTCCCCCTGCCTCTGGGTGCTATAAGCTATCCAGAGCTGCACTGAGTGTAAAGATCAGTTTCTTCCATTCCGTGCTGAGTGTGACCTGAAGTTAACCAACTGAGTCTGACTGAAACGACTTGGTGGAATACAAACTATGGGGCGAATTCACTAAAAAAGAACTACTGCCACTAACAGTAGGCCTATTGTTTGTTTCGGTGTGTGTGCTGTCTGCATTTTTAGTGGCCAACTCATTAATAAAATAATGGAAATTAGGTAACAATAGAATTCTTGACAATTTTGTGTGCTATAGTTTGTGGTAAATGTAACATGCTTCCAAGTGAACTTTATTATATAGCTTTGCTTTATCTCTTTAGCCCCTTTCACACTGCAATTCCGGCAAATACATGGGTAAAGTGCTGCAGCAATTGTTCCTGGGTCACTAGATTTTGCACTTTCACACTGCCAGTGATTACCCGGGATATGTGCGTGCTCTCACACACAACCCGTAAAGGTCCTGTAACGACACGTGACATCACGGCGTGACGTGTAATGTATGAGTCGAAAACGTTAGGCACGTTATACTTTCACTGAAGCTGGTGAACGTTCTCGGCGTCAGCGCGAAAAGTGAGGAACCAACTGATCTCTGCTTCATAACAGTTTGCACATATTTGTTTGTCGCGAAACGTTGATCTTCCCTTCAAACCAGCCGGTAAAAGAGTCGCGCGATAACATGCGACATCACTACGACACACATTAGATCTGGCTTTTGTTCACACATTGCTCGTCCCGGGATTGAACTCGGCAAAGTTACTAGGTCCCCGACCCGGGTTCAATGCTGGAATCAATCCCGGCAATGTTCAGGCAATTTGCCGGGTCCAACGTGCAGTGTGAAAGGGGCTTTTAAAATATATTTCATTCATATTTTAATTGTGTAATATATTATTATAAATTATAGATACTTTAAAAAAGTCTGTAGAGGTATATTCACACCTGTCTTGTTTGGTTCAATTGGTCCCCTTTTGGTGCAGACCTTTTTGGTAGGTGTGAATACAGCAATCACACTCGGGTGCGGACCGAACAACCATACCAAGACCCAGCTGAAGCAACAAATTCTCACTCCCAACTCGTCATATATTGACGCTTGGTCAGGACACTTTGACGTTGCTTTTTGACGCACATGACACCCCCTTTAGTCTCATTTTTCAATGTTCAGGGTCCTACATTGCTATGAATAAGAAACCCTTAGCATCAATATGCTGGTGCTAAAGGCTTATCGTCATGATAAAATTATATATTGGGCAATAATATTGCCATTATTGCATAAACAGGTGCATAAATTAGTGCTCCATAAATTAGAATGTCATGGAAAAGTTCATTTATTTCAGTAATTCAACTCTTCAGTATTTCAGTAATTCAACACTTGTGTATTAAATTTAATGGACACAGACTGAAGTAGACTGAAGTCTTTGGTTCTTTTAATTGTGATGAGGTTGGATCACATTTAACAAAAACCTCAACATGATCTCAACATGAGTCAGTGTAGCAATGAAGTTGATGATCCTGACTCGCCATCTCATCATTGGATGCTCTTTTAGAAAGAAATATTTTTTTATGGATTACATAATAATACGAGTATTTGTTTTGGATTTGAATTATTTCATTTTGTAGTCATTTGAAGCTTTCTATATTCATCATGTCTGTAAGGAAAATGTTTGCTAAGTTTCAGTTCATTTTTGTAAAGCGCTCCAGTTCAAGACAGAGATGGCAGGTGCACGCTAATAAAAATAGACCCTTTACAGTTACGAACGAAGTATTATTCTAACCTTTATGTGCAAAAATGATGCCGAATTTAATTGGTTTCAACTGATGTCTGCTCTGCCCACAAACAATTGGATATGCACCTAAAAGTGCACATTTATATAATTTAAATGTTTTAGATGTATAGAGAGAGAGAGAGAGAGAGAGAGAGAGAGAGAGAGAGAGAGAGAGAGAGAGAGAGAGAGAGAGAGAGAGAGAGAGAGAGAGATTTTATTTTCGGCAAGTCATAGTTACAACATCATATGACATTGTCTCATATGATTCTTATAAATTTCTTCATATTGCATTAGTATCTGATAACACTATAATCAGTAAAAGAATAAAAATTGCACTGTGAAAGATCTTCATGATTAGCCTGTTTTTCCACTTCCTGTTTTTCCCAGCTTGAGAACTTCTGTCCAATGAATAGATGACCTTAGCACAAGTGTGGTTTTGTTTACTATTTCTGGTCCACTTGCAAAAAAGGTAAGTGTGAAAGTGAAACTGCAAACATTTTATTTAGTCCGGACCAAAGCAAGTGAACTAGAGGACTTTCCTGGTGTGAAATATTTGGAAGATACTTTACAATGGCAAAGATACAGCAATTATATAATATCAAAAGTGAACATTATTATACTTGACTGTGTAGAAAAGGTTTGACATTTTACAGAAACCTATACTATCTATCTAATAGATATATTTATTGATCATTTTTTGTATATTTTATATGTGCATCCCCTACTAAAACACAATCAGTGTAAAAAAAACTGAACTTATTGTGTACATTATTCATTTAAACTAATCAATCAAGAACTGCAACCATTTTGCATTTAATATATGATTCACGCTTAAAAAGGGTGCGGGTGTTACTGCTTCTCCATCATCTGAAACAGCTGGAGGACACTCAGTTAGCAAGGAATATAAAAGTTAGTTTAGATCACTGTGGAGCTGAAGTGTTTGATACAACAGTAATGAAGTGATATTAAGAAGATGTATGTTGTGCGCTCAGCGACCTAATGTAGTTCCAACCAGGAACGTCTTCATCTGATGAGCCCACAGAAGAGTGAGCAGAGGCCACTTCTTGTTGTACTTTTGTGAACGTATATTTATATCTCTGATGAATTGACAGCCGAGTCCCACTGGGGCACAATAGGAACACAAGCTGGTAGATCCTTTAGTGTCTGTCTGCATTGACTGCGGGGGCTAGAGAGGCAGTAAAAACTCTCTTATAAGCATGTTTGACACTTCTATCACAGCATTGCCAAGCGCTCCAGGGTCCGCTTTATATTTTATCCTCTCTCTGCAGTGTCAGCCTGCACGGGAAGGCACTTTTTAAATTGCTCTGCACACTCGATTTACACTGTGTTTCTCCCCAATGAAACGGGTCTCCATCAAACCCACAGCAGAAGCCATGTATAATCACTCTTACATGTAGTTTCTTATAATGAATCTTGAGTGCATCATCATATTGCATGTCTGATGTGTGCTTATGCAGAGACAGGGAATGTAGGCTTGTAATAATTATGCAATGAGTGTAGGGGGCTAGAGAGACAAACTTGAAGTTAGTGAATACAGCTTGTCAAGAAGCGCTATCATTTGGGAAGTAAAATATCTGTTAGCAATCCTGTTTAGAAGCCATAAATCAGGAATAATGCTGTCAAATTGCAGAATAGAAGAAAAAGAATTATCCTCATGACGGCTAGTTTTACACCGAATTGAAGCACAAATTCAGAAAACAAACTTTAACAACAGGGGGCTGTTTGATTAGTTTGACTGAAGCCAGGTGTGCTGCCCAAAAATAATAATCTACAAACTTTTAGAGAATCAAAGAGTAATGACTGAATGCATTATCACATGGCAGCTCATTTTTAGGGGCGAAAAGAAAGTTTTTTGCAATCATTAAATTCAAATGAGAGCTCATCCAACATGTGATTTCTATTCATCAAACCGCACTTTGCAACAGGCCAGGATGCCATTTGAACAATCTCGTAATCGTCTACGTAATCAAAGGAATACTATAATCTGTGCCATTTGGCTAATAATTATTAAAGTGCATCAAGCTGGTGAACATGAGATAGCGAAATGAAGTCACAGCAAAATAAATAAAAAAGTACATTGATGACACATGGCAATTATATTCCTTTTTATGGTGGGAGTGTTTCAGTCCAAGTCTGTGTGTCCCTGTTCCAGCAGACCATTAATTGATGGACTTTTTGTGTGTGTATTGGTGAGAGAGAGATGTGGCGGAGTGGCAGGTTGCCAAGCATGTCGATGTGGGCAGATAAAAACAATGGGAGGAAGATGGGAGCGACACCTCCCTGAGGCTAAGAGGGAGTACGCTATAAAGAGATAAATAAATACTAATGGAAAGATGATTGGCATCGAAGATGGGACACAAATGGAAGGGCACGAGGCAGGGATGAAGAGTGATCATATAAAAAAGGCTACAGCACTGCCCTTGTAGAGGTCAGTGTAAAAACACTACACATTTTGACTCTGATTTGGCCGTGGCAGCTTGAATAACAAGGTGTTTTTAGGATAAGAATAAGAAACCCTGTAGAACTTATTCTTTGGCTCACCCACCTGGAAAGATGCCGAGCCACCTGACAACAGTTTTATTGGGATTTGAATCTAGGATCCTTATATCGCCATAACCTTTTACAATTAGTGTAAATTACAATTGCAGTGACATTTTTTGGTAATTTTTAAGTAATTCATTTGTAAATGGAATTCTTTACGCTGAACTATAGTTTTATTGATTAAGTACCACTGATATATTAATTATAGTTTAGAATAAATAAATCAATAAGTGATTATTTAATTAATTAAAAAATAAATTCATATTTTTAAACATTTTATAGTTTAAAATGTTATTGTCATTTAATTTTTTTATAAATAAGTCTGTTTACTATATATAATACAAGATAAAATAGAAAAAAAATCTCATTTTCATTTAGTTTAAAATAACTAAAACTAAATGAAAATGACAAATGTTTATTTCCTTTTTTTATCTTTTATTTTAAGTAATGAAAGTTTTTTATATTATTGTTTTGTTTTAGTTTTAGTCAACTACAATAACCCCGATACATATAATATTTTAAAATAAAAAGATTCTTGAATACTTTGTAATAAAGACTTTATAAATAATAAAAAATATTCAGAAAATATTATGCATACTTACTTTTAAAAATAGCAAGCATCATACTGTGTAGTGCAATGCACAGTAGTAAGCTAGTGTTCTACTCTGAACCAGGGGCGGAGCGGGGGGGTGGCTAATGGGGCTTAAGCCCCGAATGTTTTGTCAAAAGCCCCGAATCTTTTAGCTTTTTTAAAATAATTTCAACTTTGTTTCATTTCCTCTCAGTCTCTCAGACTGGAGCGGCAAAAAAGAAACAAAAGCTCTATTACTGTGCGTTGTGGCGGACGGTAAAGCATCACGCATCACTTCGCTTGTTTGGCAACTGCTGATAAAAACTAACGAAGAAGAATATAAATCATCTTCTCCGTCGTTGTCATTAGGGGCTGGTGGGCTTTTTATTTCACCGCCGTCGTAGCGAGCTCACTGACTAACCGCCTGAAATTAACATTATGGACATAATTTTTTTTTAAAAGGAACTCGTAACAGCAAACCTCACCGGCCAGAGAGAGATTCAAAAGCAATATATCCCAATGTATCAAATGCTAAGTTATTTCAGGGCATGTTTTACAACTGTTCTCGGCACATTAGTGGGATAAGAAGATAGATTAATTGAGAAATATAGCTGGAGAACAATTAAATACAAAATAGTTTGTAGGCTCTACTGGGTGAATATTTTTTTTTTCTGAGTAACCATCATTTTCCCAGATAGTGTATAGATTTTTAGGCATTCTGTTATCTCAAACAGCCTGAAAAATAGTGCATTTAGCTGACATAAATGGGGGAAAAAAATCTCCCCTGCGGAGTACAGCCCTGCAGCCCCCTAGGTTTGGGCTAAGCCCCGAATGTTTACATCTTCTGGCTCCGCCCCTGCTCTGAACAGTCATACCCTTTTCATTACTATCAAATGTTGCTTCTCCATGCATAGTGTGCTGACCCAAATAAACTACTGAAATTTGTTTTTGATTACTTTCATTAACCTTTTTAACGATTAGCCATTGCAACCTTAATTTATTCACAACAGACCTATTAGAAATCTACTGTGAAATTATATTTTTTGTTCTTAGGCAACACATGAGTGTTTGAATTGTTATATGTGAAATGGTGTATTTAAGAATTTAGATTTTCATAGCCGTTATATTGAATCATTTTCCCACTCACCCTGCCCAATTAATTTCCACTCCAAGGGTCATTTAAGCAGTGGGGTCATTTTTAATGGCCATTTGAATGCTGGGGCTTTTCTGAGCACTTTGTTTTGATGGCTTGAGAAGAGCTCCACGGTGTAGCAGTCATTTTAATATTTCTTTAAGAGGAAATTTATTACAGTAGATAAAGGGGTCACACATTAGAACTGAAGTGCCTGTTCAAATGGCACTTGGTTTATATTTATCCATTTTACCCCCAGAAACTTTATTAGTTCATCCATGATCTCTTAACAATTCCCATTTTTATTATGAATTGGCACTAAGACTTAAAATTCATTATGGCACTGGCAAGTTTTCTGATGAAAATGGAATCTGCTGCATTAATTAATAGCATAGTCACCCATCAAAATTAATAAAACCGGTAAAACTTGAGGTTGGTAATAGGAAATGGTGCTGTAATGGTAATTTTTACAGCCTGGATGCATTTTTTATGCAGACTTAAGAAGATCAGTGGAATGCTGGTTAGAGTCTATGTTTTTGACAAATTGGAAAAGTTTTTTTTCCCCATACTGGTAATGGCCATTGTTAAACTCATCAGTAATCAAATAGAGTAATCTAATGTGCTGTCTTTACGTCTAGGTAATTCCAAAACCTTTTACAGTTTCCAAATGTTTCATTCTACTGAATACTGCTTAATCAAAGCTAACTCAACTACAAAGATGTTGCAGTAAGTGATTATTTAATTGTGGACTGTTTTGGTTTGGTTTGTAAGCTGTAAACACTTTAACTATCATGATCACTACAAGCACACACAAATCAAGCAAACAACTTGACTTAATTTACACACAATTGTATTGCTGACAACATTTTGGTAGAACCCCTGCATATCTCTGAGTATTTCTTCATTACATTTAAACTACATTTTGCTACCTGTGTGCTTCCAATCCCTATACCAGTTACTTTAAGACAAAGCCTATGACCCTTTCCCCCCTCACATCTTTCCTCTGTAGTATCCTCCTCTCTTCCCTCAACTTCCCAATTCACATCTCTGGATATTGTCTAGACAATATTCGTCCTCTCTCCTCGAGGCCAACACGGGTTGCCCTTTCTAACCCCTGGTTATCCAATGTTCTGTGTGAGCTTTCATCTTTCTCAGCTGATGTCCATACTGCCAAATCTTAATACTTCTACAACAAGATCAACAGCACTCCAGACACACGTAATCACTCTTCAAAACATTATATTCTCTCCTTTGTCCCCCTCCACCAAACTCCCACCACTTCTATAACAGCTGATGATTTTGGCACATTCTAGACAAAACTATCAGTTGTCAGTTCTCAGCTCCCAACACACAGGACTTCAAACCAACCAGACTCACTGCTAATACTGCCATCTTCTCCTTCTGTCCCCTCACTGAGGCAGAAGTATTAAAGCTTCTCCTCTCCAGTTATCCTACAACATGCCCTCTAGACCCAGTCCCCTTACACCTTCTCCAAGCAATCTCTCCTACACTCTTATCAGCACTCACACACATCATCAACAAATCTCTCCTCACAGGCACCTTCTCCACAGCATTCAAGCAGGCTCAGGTAAACCCACGCTAAAAAAAAAACCTACATAAAATGTTTCTCTTATAGACAGCTACAGACCTGTCTCACTCATTCCATTCATTGCGAAAACCCTCAAATGAGTTGTTTTCAACCAGGTATCATTGTTTCTTTCAGAGAACAACAAACTGAATGCTAACCAGTCAGGTTTCATGTGGCCATTCAGCTGAGAATGCACTACTGTCGGTCACGGAAGCCTTGCGGATTGCAAAAGCTGACTCCAAATCATCAGTTCTTATCCTGCTGGATCTATCTGCTGCTTTTGACACTGTCAATCATCAGATCCTCCTGTCTGCCCTCTCATCATTGACATCACATGGATTCCACTTAGCTGAACATCACCTACCTACAGCTCAACCTGGAAAAGACTGAGCTTCTTGTCTTCACTGCCACTCCAACTCCACAGCATGATTGCACCATTAAGCTGCGTTCTTCTATCAATCTTATTGTAATCTTTGATGACCAGCTGACCTTCAAAGACCACACTGCAAAGACTGCTCGATCTTGCACAACATCAGTAAGCTCAGGCCCTTTCTAACGGACCATGCAGCACACCTTTTTGTCAAGGCCCTTGTCATTTCTAGGCTGGATTACTTCCATCAAGCACTATCAAACCTCTACAAATGATTCAGAATGCAGCGGCAATTAATTTCCAGAACATTCTCATTCACCATTCCTGGCTGGTGAATGATCTTCCTACCTCTATCCGGAATGCTGAATCCCTGACAATTTCAAGCGACAGCTGAAAACTCATCTCTTTCGATGCTACTTGACTTCATCCTAAATTAAAAAAAGTATTTATTTATTTGAACAATGCTTAAAACTTGGCATTATGAGCATGCCTGTGTCTGTTTTCCTCTTTAAGAAGAATAGCTTTATATATTCCCCAATTGTAAGTCACTTTGGATAAAAAATGATATGGTCTGCAAAATGATTAAATGTAAATATAAATGTTTAGAAGACCGTGCAAATTCTAAGTGACCGTATCCTTCTAATCCAGTTGTCAATGCTAATTACATTCATTGTCTGTGACAATAGTGGATAACACAGGATGAAATGGCCTAACCGTAAATCAAACCAATCAAGACTCAAGAGGTTTCTTCATAAACTGTGACAGATGGTCTGAACTGGGATCAGGACTGCAGGTGCAGAGAGTTTGCCCTGCAAAGAAACACATTTAGTTTTTTTTTTAAATATTATATATCATTTTTCTTTGCATATTTTCTTATATAAAAAGCAATTCTTTATTATTGTTTTTATTATTGTTTTGTGTTACTAGAACATAAGCCACAAAAAGGTTTAGTAACTACAATAGTACAGTATATTTTTGGGCATTTGTAGGTACCATTCATAAATTTATATTCAGATTTTTTAAAGGGTTAGTTCACCGAAAAATGAAAATTATATCATTAATGACTCTAATCTAACTCGAGAACGAGTCAATCTTTCGTTCGTTATCTGGCTCGGCTTTGTTCATCTTCAGTTCTCTCTTCACAGCAGTCCAGTCAGTGTACTGTTTGAGTAAATGAATTACACTGGGATATTGGTTTGTTTTAACTCAGAGGGAGTGTCAGCCACATTAAAAAAGTTAACAGCTTAAGTCATTTGTGTATTAATGCTTATTGGAGATGCAAACCGTTTCAAATGATTCAGTTTGATTTGGTGAACTGGTTCAAAAAGATCTGGTTACATCGAATGATTCGTTCGCGAACCAGATATCACAAACTGCTTTGTTTTGAACTCTCTCACAACAGACACGGAAGAGAAGACAATGCTGTATAAAGTGGTAGTTTTTGCTATTTTTGGACCAAAATGTATTTTCGATGCTTAAAAAAATTCTAACTGACCCTCTGATGTCACATGGACTACTTTGATGATGTTTTTCTTACCTTTCTGGACATGGACAGTATACCGTACACACAGCTTCAATGGAGGGACAGAAAGCTCTTGGACTAAATCTAAAATATCTTAAACTGTGTTCCGAAGATGAATGGAGGTCTAACAGGTTTGGAACGACATTAGGGTAAGTCATTAATGACATAATTTTCATTTTTGGGTGAACTATCCCTTTAATGACATTTTTAGCTTATTTTTGTATAATGTTGAGTCACTAGTTGATATCCAATGTAAATATGGTTCCTGACTAAACCAGTTGAGAACCATTGCACTAAACTATAACAAACTCAAAAAGTATTCAAACCATTCCCAGTTTTACTTAAATTAAATGCCATTTCCAAAATTTCCAGTTAAATTACAAGAGTCTATTTTAGACTCTTACATCGGTGGTGAATTACAAAGACGAGGACAGCTGCAGATGAAAGAAAGATTATTTTTTCCCCCTTTTGCCCAATGAAATCCAGCACAACTTAATGATCTAAGAATCCCATCAAAACTAAATGGCCTCATCCATCGCCTGCTCTTTCAACACATTCCACACACTTTTTAACATTAGATTAAGCGAGAGCTTTCTGAACAAAGTCTGAATTTACAGTCCAAAATGAGAAACACATTGATTTGTTCCTGTCGTTGAGCCTGGGCTTTGAATTTATTTTTAGAGAGAAGAAAAGGAATGATGGTGGGGGGGAAATATGAAAGTGCATGAACAAGCGACAAGATAATAAATTGTGTCTATCAGGGGGCTGAGACCACAGACGAGGGCTTCTATCTTCTGATTCAAGGTTAAATGAAGATAAGGAAAGAAAATGTGTGAAATAACGAAGGAGGGGGGAGATGGTCTTTTGCCGCTAGGAAAACCTATCTGGTCCATTGAACATTTGAACTTCATCTTTGTATCTCGCTTCTGGACCATCAATTACTGTCGGACTCTGAAGTCCCCTGACCTCTGGGCAGAAGTGACCTTAAGTTTAAAATGAAAGTTTCAGGGAGAACCAAGCATGGATAAGACAGGATTAATAAAACAAAAATAAATCAAAGCATTGGGTGAGGAAATAAACGTGTAGCGTAGTGTAAGACTTTAATGGAACATCAACCCTGGAGCTGAGAAACAAATCAGTTCTGGTTTCTAGGACCGTTGCTAGACTGTTTATTATGGCTTTGTGTGCCTACTTTGTACTCATCTTCCAGTCATCGTCAATTTTGGGCATTTTAGGCTGGAGATCTGTGGGGGAGATTATCTGAATCCCTGCAACGCAGAAACTGTCTTTGGCTTGAAAAGTACAATATGCAAATATCAGACGTTTATTATCTGCCATTATGACTAGATGTTACATTCAGTCAGCACACCTGACTTGAAAAAGCAGAGAGCTAGTCATAAATTAAGAATGGGACACACGAGTGCAGAATTGAGTGCATTATTTTTCATGCAGTATATGGCATTATTAGTATTAACCTACACCAGGAATATAAAGTCTTATTAATATTTTAGTAATAAAATTCCAACAAAGCAGAAGTGATAAAATACTTCAAATGAGAACAATAATTGAAGCATTTTGATACAGCGCAAAACCCTCTTGTTAGACCTAATGCTTTGGTCCATGAAGACACTAATTATTATTATTGTATTTTTGTCTATGTTTGTACTTGAAGAATGAAAATCAAAAATGAAAATGAAATGCCTGATGAATGAAAAGTGCTTCTCACCACTCTGAACGTCTCCAGTGTATTGTAGAAGTATTCATGAAATCAATTTGGCCAATGTTCCAAGCTGGTTTAAGGTGAGGAGTAGGAGAGAGGAGTTTGAACAGTGGGTGATGAATGAGATATGTGGGCTAAATTTCAGATCAAGTCTGTTTATCAGGGCAACATAATGTACCATAAATTCCACCTGCACTTTCTGGCTCTTAGATAACGTTTTATTCAATTTAGTTGTGATTCTTTCTTTTGATTAAAAGCTACTCAGCACAGTTTGACTTGTGGAGAAGGGCTCTCCTTCTCTTAATGTCTATAAAGTTTGATTTGTCTCGCATCCTCCTGTAGAATTAGGAGCAATGTACCCTGTGGCTTGGCAAATTGCCTGTCTGTAGACTTCATTAAAGTTTAACCTCACATGACAGGATATCTCTCAGAGGTAATATATTGAAATTAAAATCAACTTAAGTAGATGTCAACAAACTGTGAATGCAAGCTGAGTCTGATAAAGTTGAAGACATTTGGTAAAGATGGGCTAAAACTATTTATACCTTTCCAGAAGTTTGATTTCCAGCAAAACTACAATACCCTCTGTCTATTAAAATACTTGAAGGAACTGGTATATGAAAAAGTATTATAGTCTTTACTTATCTAATATTAGTAATAGACAAATGCTATAATGCTTTTTCATCTACTGTCAGCATTCAGGATGAACACATTTATATTATTTAAACAAGTCTTTGAATATTTAATAAACATTTAATAAAAAACAAAAACAAAGTGTGCATCAGTTGACCACTACTTATTGTTTTACTGAATGACTGATCGTTTATATGAAGTAATTTAGTACACATTCACAATAGAGTTTTGTTGTTAATAATGGCATTGTTTTTTTTTAAGAATAGGCATAGGAATAGAATTTTAGCATGGAAAAACTCTGCTTCTGATGAGATTAATATGCAAATATTTATGCTTGACAGTGTATTGTAAGGGGAAAAGATGATTTTGATTTGTGCAAGGCAAAATTTAACATGCTAATTCTGATCCCCGCTGTGTAAAGGAAACGAGATCACACAAAGTCAAAGACATGAAGGAAAGTAGCGATTTTCCTTCCGCAAAGTCGCTGTATAATAATTAGTGGAAAGAAATAACGGGTGCAGCTATAGATGAGAAACATTCACATTTATCATGAGGCACACCTGGTAAAAAGAAGCATGTTATTAAAGCTTCAATGGAATGAATGAGTAGCGAAGAAAAGTGTTCGGAAAGAATAGACTCAGTGAAAGGGTTCAGATACAAGTGGCTCTGGATGTATTTCAGGACCACAATGATAAATTCAAATAGTTGCTCATTTTTAAGAAGTTCATTTAAACTGGAAATGTTTTTTGCTGTGACGTTGACAAGAACAGGTGTTTGCATGCTGACTTGACAGAGAAAAATACAATTGAAATAATGCAGTGAATGGAGCTGGAGTTTGGTGGGTGTTTATGCTTGAAACCTTTTAACAATCTGTGGTGCCCTCAGTCCGTAGCTTACAAAGAGTTAGAATTGGCATCATGCAAACCTTGCGCAGGTGTGCCTGTCAAACTCTCATGCTAACCTGCCATCATTAGAGAGCACAGACTTCCAGAGCAGACAGTCTCAGCTTCATATGAGGGACTCAACAAACCCACACAACAGCAGGCAAATAATTGACTTCTGCTTAAGGGACAAAAAACACATGGTTTGGTATATCAAAGTCTGTCTGTCTGTCTGTCTATCTGTCTATCTATCTATTTATCTATCTATCTATATCTGCCTGTCCGTCTGGGCTACTTTACAACTTTTTAAGTAAGGAATAATGTACACCCAGCCGGTTGTTATCTCAGAATAAACCCCAACAGGATGATCAGGACCTCGACTGGAAGCTACGAGTTACCAGTTTGTTAGTTCTCTTATAATCCATTACAGTGTACAAAACCATGGGAGCAAAATGGCAGCAGCTGCGTTTGTATGAATCGGAAGCGAGTCTGTGATACCAGGATAACATAATTAAATACTTGTACACCATTCTGAATCGAGTTTCAATATTTTATTAGCTAAACAAACACAAAGCTTCCACCAAGAAAAAAATAGTTTAAGCTGTGTTATAAGCTTTTACCAGTTGTTATCAAGGGATAACATACCTTGACTGACCAATCAGAATCAAGTATTCCACAGAGCCGTGTAATAAGCTAATTTACATGTTGGCTTATTAGTGTTTAAGTGTTTAAGTTGTCAAATTTATTTAAATTTAAGTTTAAATTTAATTTTTAAGTTCAGAATAAAATTGGAATTCTTTTTGCTATCTCAATTTAATGTCAATTCAAATTAAGCAATTCAATTTGAATTTGAGATTCTGAATCCAGTGCTGAATAGTACACAACCCTGCACAGAAAAAAAACGTATTGTTTTTAGTTTCTAAACTTCTTTTCTTTTCCTTTTTTCTTAATGTTGAGAATATTAGGAAACAATTGAAGTGTGATAGTTCATTACGTAAAGACACTTTATTGCCCTAGATGACATGCTTTCATTAACAGTTCTTCTTGGTTTCTTATTGATCTCTGTCTTTCCTATTAAAACAAAGCCCACAGGCAGCATGTGAACTGAGCGCAGGGAGTTGATCTGTTGTCATTGTTGTGTGTTTATGTCACAGTTTTTTGACAGTGAAGGCCCTGTGCTTCACAAGTCTTCTTGTGTTGTATCAGCTGCCTTCTGGGTCCAGTATTACTCTGTGTTACGAAATCAATTTAAACGGTCTATTTGATAGATCAGATCACAACGTAAAACAGGAGTTTTTGATGAGCAGTGTCTAAAGCAGTTTCACAGTCTAACTTTGTTAAATGGAGAGACTGATTGAGATGGGCAATAAAACCTCTCTCATCATAATTAATATACAAGTACACATGAACTTTGAGGACAAGAACCAAAACGAAATCTCCAAGGGTTTATCGATCCATCCATGACAGACAATCAAGACAGATATCATTCACTGTGTATTTAGTGATATACTGAAACACCATTAAGCAGTTTTAAGATGTGATGAGCCAACAGCAACTGTCAGCATTAGTTTCTGAAATTGCCTTTTCAGACTTATCACTTGACGCAATCGATGAGCTGAATAAGAGGAGATTAATTGGCTTTTCTACGCACTAAGAAACTTAAGTAACCTCACTTATTCTCAGTCATCACAGCAGGCTGTTGCATACAGGCAGTGACAGCTATTATAAATGTGTTTGGGCTGAAAGTGGACCACCGGGATGCACCACTTATTGGTCACAATTAGGAGAGAATAGAAATCTAAGCTAATCCAGTCTGTTTCCCCCGATTTCACATTGTTATTTTTCTTTGATCTTCAATTTGTCTAAAACCATAAACTTTTGAAATGATATAACATTTCTAATAATAGTAATTATGTTAAAATATAATAATATAATGCAAAAATATAATTTAATAATAATGTCTAAAATATTAAGGTTAAAATTTGATCTTTTTCATGTGGTCTCAATCCTTTAGACCCACTGTATGTAGATATATATTGGTGCATAGTGTAAGATTGTGCTTTGATACTAATTTATAAAGAGAAGCTTCATTTAATCACCTTTCACAGACTACAAGGACCACATTTCAGCCATGGCAAATTTCTCCTCATGGCTGATTCCCCTCTGTGCACGGCATATAATTTGAATAAAACTTCCATCTGAGCTCTCCATGAAGGCCATCATCAGTTTGAATACAGGCAGGATATGGTGATGTCACAGTAATGATAGATTTGCTATGTTTCTATGGTGCTCTGGAGAGGGAAGGAAGCTGTTTGTGTCTCAGGCCTAGGCCGTTCTCTTGGATCGTCATTTGCGGTCATGTCTATCTGCTTATTAATAAGGAAAGGAGCACACTTAACGACTGCGCATGGGCGGAGTTGAATGGTTGTAAGCAGAGGGTCAAGTATCTTTAAAAGACCTCTAATTCATCTGGTAATTATTTAATCTCCTTCCTCATACATCTCAAAAAATCTAAGAAATATTGCCTAGCATTACTGTAAAATTAATCTACAGATGGGCCACTTATTGAGGAGGTAGTGTAGGGTCACAAATGTGCGGTAATGGAAGCAGGGACAAAATAAATGACTTTCTTTTTTTAAGTACAGTATGGTAAAAAGACCTTTCATTTTCACTCACTTGGGCTGGGCAACATGGCCAGAAATATTATCCCAATATTTTCCCCATGCCATACAAAATCACAATATTCCTAAACCAATAATGGGTAAGGAAATGTTTTTTGTTTGTTAGACCTTGAGTATGAATGAATGAATATAACATATCAGGGCCCCATGAAATCCATTTTATTTTCCTCTAAATCTTGTAATTCACTTTTTTTTTTTTTTACTGGAATCTGTGTTTTATGATTGGCGTTTTGATGAGCTGACAAATTTATCATCAAAAATGAAATTAATTAATTTCATTTTAACAATTTGATGAAATGAAATATGAAAAACGAAAATATAACAATTAATTTACCATGAAACATTATTATTATTTTTAAATTATAAAAGTATTATTAACTAGTACATTCTGTCATAATTTCTTCAAGTTAAACCAAACTTTTATGTGCTCATGTTGAGATGGCACTGAAAAAACTTTGAGCATGAGTTTGTGTAGTAGATGAAACTCTGCCACTCTTTCACACAAAGACATGCAGAACATGCAGACTTTGTTGGCTGTTGTCAAATTTATTTGATAGGCTATTAAATTAATTAATTTCTAGTAAAATTGTCCAGATCTTATCATTGCTATTGTCATAAATTTGATCACAATCTTGATATGATATTGTTTATTGCATAGCCCTTCGAATTGTTTTCTATACACTTGTCAAAATTGTTATAATTAAAGAGGTTAATATTATAATTATTTTTTTAAATGTTGCAGATTTATATAATTGTATTTATAATTACGAAAAAGTGTTTGTGGGGCTTTGTGCTGTATTTTTATTAGTTTAATTTAAAACTGATTTCTTTTAGAATTTTTTCTTATTTTAGCACCATTGGCACCATTGGACAAAAATAGTTTGGCACATGAAGTCCAGACAGTATAGACAGACTATTTTGGAAGTCGAGATGTTGATGTAAAGTGCAGAGACAATGTTTTTTGTGGTAGACAAGTGATTCAAAAAATCAATTTCTGTTGTCCTAAAAAAATTTAATTAAAAAAAGTCTGTCATTGTTTGTCATGGGGGAAAAGAAAACCCTCTTTTTTATTGTGCTTCATGTTTTGCAAGTCTCTGTTGCTTCAGACATGCTGACAGGATAAAACGTAGGGATTTTGAATTTTGTCATGTTGACTATTGGGACTTTCAATGCTTTGAGCCTCTGGATGGAAAAAGAGGGTCTGTTTAAACGAACTGTTTGATAGATTCACAAGAGAAATAGCTAAAATGTTTTCTCTTACAGATGCTGTTCTCTGTGGAGACTTATTGTTTATCATTTGTTTGTGTGTAAAAAGCTTTTGCTCAACCCTCCTGTTAATGGTTTTATTGGCACTTTGTTTCTGTTTTTATCCTAATCTACCTGCCACGCGAATGCCATCAGCTTTAGTTCGGTAGGAAGCATCTGCTGAGAGAATAAATGCAAATAAATATGAATATTCACCAGTAGGGAGTGTCTCATTAGAAGACCCTGCTGTCTGTCAGTGTAACTGATTCCCAGATCACTCTGTATGGTAGTTGGAAGCTTCGTCTTTCATTCTAATCTCTTTTAAGAACTAATCTTTTTAGTTTTTTTAATTTAGATTTGGGGCGAGTGTAGTCATCAATCACAGCAGCCTCCGCTTTCTCATAGCAAATTTCAGCTTTTGAGGAAAGACACGAGATATTCACAGCTGACTGGCCAAGCCAAATATGCACTGTCTCAACTGACAATGACAAATGCAGACGATATAGAACTAGTCCTGATCAAAGCCATCACAGCATTTGGAAGTGACAAAAAAGATGCAGTATTTTCACGGGGTAGGAATCTCCCACCTGACCAAGGGTTTTATAGTTAACTAAATCTAGGACTACATTTAAAAAAGAGACTATTAAAAATTACAAAAATATTATAATTTACACATTATTTATTCAAAAATTATATAAATTAAAATGCTAAAATAAAAATCATACTAAAATAACATTGAACCTGACAAGATTGCAAACAAACTATTGGTATTGGATTCATGTTTTTTTTTTTTTTTTTTTTTTTTATGCACATTTCCAGATTTGAAACTGGTTAAAGTTTTCTTATTGTTTTGTTTTTATATAATTGTTTTTATTATATTGTTATTTGTCACCCATTATGTCTTTATTATTACATTATTCTAAAATATATTTAACTAAACACACTAATAATAAAAAAATGTAACTAAGACATGACGTGCAGTTTATGTCTTGTAATTTTGATTTAATTTTTGTTTGTAACTTTGGTAGGTGTCTTCTAAGTATACTTAACTTGTCAATATGAAAACACGTTCTACAGACCACAATATTTAAACACTAGGTTTTAAACAAGGCTTAAACAGCAATAGTTAATTCTTAAGATTTTTTTGATAATTTTTGAACAGCAAATTTCTCAGGTCAAGTCTCAGATACAGTAAGGTGTTGTTGTAGATTTACAAGAATCATACAGCATACTTCAGAACATCAAATTATTATAAAGAAATATAAAACGATAATTTGACTGTTTATATTTGATCTCTGTTCCTCTCACACATTTTTCTTTCACTATATGTTAAACACTTTATTTTAAAAGCTGTAACTATAAATTGACTTTGGGTGTATTACTGTAAGTACATAGGCCAAAAATATTATCACATATTCATGAATTTTACAAGCTGGTGCACCTTTGAGGTCCTCTGGGTTAAATGCCAAATCTTACGCTGGGTTAAAGTGCCACTCACCAATATAAATAGCCAAAATGCATACTTAATATGTCAAAGATTTAGACCTTCCTGGGCAATGTTGCTTGATCTCATTTGCCTAAGAGAGTGCAAATTAAATGACAAGCCCGTTTTAATCCTGAAATAACCTCTCTAATCCTCCTTCAGTGGTCCACTGAATCCAGCCAACAAATCTCCTTGAAATCAAATCAGAGCGGTCTCAGTAGGGACCTCAGGGACTGCTATGCTGTGCAAATTTGATAGGCAATTAGGTGACATGATGTTATGATTGTAAGGTTGTGAAAAATAATACCTGTGTGTTAGGTGTGTGAGCTAAGACTTAAGATGCAATCTTACAGCATTGTATTTCACTGCCTATTCTGGCCTTTTAAAATTACTCCTGTTGACAGTATGATTCGTTTTCCTGCCCCCCCCCCCCCATTATGAGTAACTTAGAAGCTTGAAGGAACGTCAACCTTTATTTGCAAAATGATACCTCAGACATCACGATCGGACTGACATGAGTGTAAAGAGCCTGAGACCAAATGAAGAAAAATGGCAAAGATTTTAAGAGGGGGAAAGAGGAATGGGAACAGCACTGCGGGGGAGTGAACACATCAGAGAGACCGTGGGGATGTCAAAATGCTCTTATTTGTAGTATCAGATGTGAATAATAGTTGGAGGCTGACATGAATCAAGAGAAATGTGTGTGTGAGAGACACTAAAAGTAATAGTGACAGAGAGAGAGAGAGAGAGAGAACACACCTGCTGAGCAACTAGTTGAAAAACTGCTTTCACATATAATGTTGAAATTCACTGTAATAATGATGATGATGATGTTGATCTTATTAAATCTGATTCATTACCAAAAGTCTTAATATACATTTAAAGAAATACTTCACCTAGAAATAAAATGAAATGCATCCATTCTCCAGCCATCAAAGATATAGATGAGTTTATGTATTCATTCTGACATATTTGGAGAAATGTAGCATTACATCACATGCTCACCAATGGAGCCTCTGCAGTGAATGGGTGCTGTCAGAATGAGAGTTGAAACAGCTGATAAAAACACACAATAATCACAATAATCCCATACAATAATTACTGTCTTGTGAAGTGAAAAAGCTTATTACTGTTGCTTCCAGCTACAATTTTAATGATGTGGAATGGAGGCGGAAAGCCCAGTGAGATCATGTGTTGATGTGTTTCCTTTGTGCTGCATATGCCTCTGAGTGCAAGATGTGTCATCAGTGTTTTTGCTCTGTTTTCCCAAAGGTGGGAGACTGTACAATTTAAATCTGTATATCTGTATGATATTTGTCAGCTTTGACAGTATTTGAAAACTTTAACAGGGTGGTTTCATAGAAAGGGACATTTTCATTTGTTGAAAGCATTTGATTTTTTTTTTTTTTTTAAATGTGTATGCTAGTGCTGGATGAGTCATCAATATTTTGGTCTGTGTTTATAGGTAAAGAGAGACTGTACATTTGTGTATACAGTATATGCTTAAAAATAAATAGTCAACATTTAGGAATACACTAGCATATAAATGATCTCCAAAGGAACCCTCATGAATTAAACGGCATAAAACATTGACATAACACATACTGAATTTAAACAATTCTGAGAGCTAACTAGCAAATATATGTAAATGTATTCTGGCTAAACTGTGAGAACGTAACAGACTCTCCATGGAGATCGTCTAGATTGCGGAGAGGTCATGATGAACACCACCACGCGTGAAATAAACAAAGACTGGATCAGCTTGAAATGATTTTTTTTTCTCATACCACTGCCCTTCTGTTCATAACCATTCAGCTCGTCTGCATGTACTGTTATTTTCATGCTTGTGAATTCTGCGGTATCCCAGAGCCTCCAGCAGCTTGTCTAACTCCTCTGAAGTGTGAACAACCGCTTTTGAAAGATGAGGCATGAATTTCCGCCATGGAAAGGGCCACAGACCGCTGGATTATGATTGCTGTGGGCTTGCTTTACCACACTTTGTTACTGCAAAAACAAACTCAGAGGCCTTCAGCAAGAAAAAAGAGAGCAGAAAACACACAAACCAAGTGCTCCGAAGGGAGAACAGTGTAAGACCTGTGCTTTTACTTCACACATTTTTGAAAATGCTAAATAAGAGCAAATCCCAGCATATTTATATTTATAATATTTCAATATTTAACCAAAATTCAATCTGAGCTAGACAGCCAATGAGTACTTTGCATTTTCAATGACATATTGGTGTGAAGATTGCACAAAGTTTGACTAACTTGGACTGACTGACATGTGAATAAGTGATTTGTGCCACTGTAATGAACCCCCCCCCCCCCCCCAAAAAAAAAAAATGTAATTTCCAAAGGCTAAGTTGCATCTAAAATCGGGCATATCTGAATGGCCCTGAGTGCTAAAAACGTTTTTAGAAGGTTTTTAGGAGCTTGGGCTATTTACTGTAAATGTGCACCATTTTTGCTCTTTTGTAAACTAATTTTTTTCCCCCCATTGTTTGTTATCTTTCCTATGAATGATGTCTGAGATTTTCAGGCAGGCAAGGACACAGTGTCTTCAGTTCATTTATGAAGACAAGAAATAGGCCCTCACCAGTTTGCGATGCTTTATTGTTTAAGATAAGCACTACTAAAAGAGGGAAAATTGTAAATACAGATATGTTGTTATAGAGGCTTTCGTCCTCTCTAATTCAAATCATCAAGTATGTGCCAACTCACATGGTCTCTATTGCCCTCTATGTTAGGGCTGATGGTTTGTTTTGCTGTATAATTTTTTTTTATATTTGAGTTGTTTTGCTTAAGTAAGACCAGACTGAAAATATTTATGAACAGTAAAATATTAAGCAGGACAGCTGCTTTCAGTATAATAATAAATATTTCACCAGTAAGTATTCTGCAGTCCAGATTTTGTAAACACTACAATGTTCTAATGTATTTTTCCAAAAACATGCTGGAAATGGTTGCCTTCTGATTCACATGCATAGATGGATTAGTACTCTTTCAGATAATCACATCAGCTGTCCCTATAGTTTTACTCCCAGCACCACAGCTAGTTGAATCAACCCAGAGTCAATTCTTTGTTTCACTCTTGGTCAGTGCCTCGGAAAAGGATCTGTTTTATTCTGCACAGAAAAACCTTTATCTGATCTGCTCACCACACTCTGTTAAGACTCACACTATACTGCTGTTATTTCCTCCCTATGTTAGCTGTTGTGTTGTGGTGCAGCCTGAAAAAAAAAAAATAGCTGCAAGGAAATTGTCAGGTTGCTTTTAACATCAAAATGCAAACAGACAAGCATTTACATACAGAGCAGAATCAAGGTAATGGGAGCAAATATTGACTGTTTCAGTCATGTTTTGAATTATATATAATATAATATAGTTTACCCCTCAAAATAGTACCATCTATACGTACTGGTCTTATTTAACATCACTGAATCAACCTAAATTCATTAATATATAGCGACAATACTAATTTATCCACTTTTACCACTTTTTACAGTGTCCATATGAGACAAGCTGATTGTGAGCTAATTTAGCCTATATTTGGCCAGTGAATTACTTGTCTTGAAAAATGAGGTTACTAACAAGTAGCTAAATGGGACTGCAGAAGATGCCTGGAACATTAAACATCATCAAGCTGAACAAGTAAACTCATCTCATCTACTCACTAGTCCGCTTTCAGAGCCTCACATTTATAATTACACAAAGTATTCTAACTCAGACTTTAATTGACTAGTTAATTTAAATTAAAATTAATACGTTTAGCAGACACTTTTATCCAAAGCGACTTACAGTGCATTCAGGCTATCAATTTTTAGCTATCATGTGTTCCCAGGGAATCGAACCTCCAACCTTGCGCTTGATAGCGCAATGCGCTACCAACTGGGCTACAGGAACACTCATTTAAAGCTTTTGTACAGTTGTATGTAGTCTTCAGGATTCATAAATTCATTTGCGAAAAATTATAATGATGAATTAAACACGTTGAGTATCATAAACATTTGTTGGTCACAGAGCTTTTTTTCTGCAAAAATCCAAAAGTTAGTGGAAAACACCTTTAGTGTTTTAACATTCAGATTGGCCTAAAAAAATACAATATCACTCCAGCAATTATTGTTATTATTTCCTGGTAATGTACTGGTAACTACCTGATGTTACCTTTTTATAAACCTGTTAAACAAAATATATATATATATATTTTTTTTACTTAATACATTCAGGTCAGCTGAATTTTTCAGCATCAATTACTGAAATGCTGAATTTTGTACTAATATTCTTCAGAGTAGAACTGTTTCAATTCGACAAGAGTTTTATGAAACGTATCATTTGGAAATATTTTAATTGCAGTAAACTTAATTCTTTAATATTTGGAGATTAAGTGGGGGTTACCTTTTTACTAGTAGATAACATAGCAGAGCACATTGAAAAGCCTAATGGATCATACTATGCTCTGTCAGCTGCTATTGCATTCAAGTACTGTGGGCGTATCAATTAATGTGAATGCACTTGATGTGAATACAGTGCATGATATTTGCAAAACAACTCAAATGTTTCTCACTTGTTTGCCCTATTATTGTTATTATAACTTTATGTAATTGAGTTTTAAAAAGTAATACTGGCCATTTCATTTTAAATGTACACACTTATGGAGTTTTCCTATTAATTGAAATTCAATGATCTAGCATATTAAACCTTTACAAAAAAGAAAAGAAAAGAAAAACCAAATAAACCAGAAAAGACTGGTTGCTTTAGAAGAGATTTATACAACCTCGATAATGATTGCAGCATTACAGTAAATCAATAAACTTGATGCGACTCCAGCTCAACAATACAAATGTGTTTTTTCCTTACATAATAATGCTTAAGTCTCTCAGCAGCCTGGGCTTCAGTGAGAGTAGCTGTTTTTCTTCTCTTTCTGCTGTAGGCTCTCCGTCCTGTTTTGATTATACAGATTATAGAGGAAAAAAGAGGCCAGGAGATGAGGGCTCTGGAGATGAGTTCTTCACTCCCCAATTCAGCTGGTCACGTCGATTAAGATGTGAACTTTTAGAGTTCCAGCAGTTCACATTCAGCTCAGGGGGCCTTATCTGAAATTAAAAAACCCTCCCTTTTCCTTCCGCTTTGAAGTTTCTCCGAGCCACTCAAACAGTTTCAGTCAGAGGATTGGAAAGCTGAATGAAGACTTTGATTTCTGGTGCTGGTTTTGGTCGTCGCTTTGAGTTATGCACCGGATGATCTGACGAGGAGAAACACGCATTTCACCGTTGCTTTAGCAGCCCCACCTCTTTATTACTGTCCACAGCCTCAGCTGTTGGTTGGATTAATAGCCACATGCTTGTTAAAAGAGGTTACTGTAGTTCAGATGTCAGAGTTGCATCTTAGTCAAGAAGTTGTATCTTCTTAGAACCTTGTCAGTCATTCTTCTCAGAAATCTTATATCACTGATGGACTTGTTTTACCAGTTACTGCTCAAAGCATTAATACATTACAATGTATTCAGGGACCAAAATTAACTTTTGCTA
Source organism: Carassius auratus (assembly GCF_003368295.1). Lineage (NCBI taxonomy): Eukaryota > Metazoa > Chordata > Actinopteri > Cypriniformes > Cyprinidae > Carassius > Carassius auratus. The sequence continues at coordinate 7,724,811 of NC_039258.1, read as the reverse complement.
CACCTACTAATGGTAAGACAAATTAGATTATTATATTATATTTCTCACCAGCCATGAAACTGTATTTTGCATGATTTTTTTTCTTTTTAATATAGACAGGATTAGATATGATACATTATGATTTTTTCCCGCTTTGTGTTGGTCCAGCCACTGATCTATTCTATTAAAGCTCCAACTGCACAGTAACTATTTTATTTACTCAGCAAAGCCAATTTGTTTAGTCTTGGCGTATTTACACAAATCATGAGCTGCTTCAATTTGAAAAAGGAAAATACATTGATTTACGATGAATTGCTCTGTACTCATCCATTAACCAGCCGCTAATAACTAATCTAAGATGACATTGACTCACAAATTGACAAGTTACAGGTAGTCCATTGCAGATCGCTAACCAAAAGTGTACTTATTGTAGTAATTACAATAACTTCGTAATAGGTTCTAACCCTGAACCTATAACTGAGCAGATCATCTATGGGACAAGCAGGAGTCCACCAAAGCTTATCATTATAAGTAGTGATAGGCTGAATTGCAAATAGGTAGCCTAATTCTAATACACGCAATGACTATCCATCATTAAATTTTTATATTTATGTAGCCTACACAATAATATTATTTTACACTGTAATCCTTTTGTTTTTAATATTTGGCATGTTTGTGTGATACGCATCCCTGTGTGTAAAAAGCAAAGTCAACGCGCACTGTGTACCCCCCAGAAGTGCATTTTCTACCATCTGCTCTTTAAATAACAAAAAATAATTTCGCCATTGACTTTAGACTTTAGACCACGTTTGAGTTGGTCTATGGCGCAGTCTATTTTTTTTTTTTTTTACAACAAATGGGTGCACAAATGGGCACAAATGCATTTGCTAATTAAACAACGTGGTGCTGGAAGGGAAAATGCAAACGGCGCCGGACTGAAACTAGCAAACACACTTGCGTTGCGCCTTGCGTCACATTGCGCCGGGTGTATGATAGGAACCTTTAAGAGCACTGTATTTACACATACTGTAAAATAAAAAGTAACAAATCTATCTACAGGTAGGCATATACATTTTCAAACCTTAAAGCTGCATACCCGTAACTTTTTTTGTGTTAAAAATGTACAACATTTCCATAAGCGATTACACCATGAATCCATTTTCCAAACAGTGTTTTAGGCTTGTCCTGAATCACTATGGTAGACCTTTAATAAGTGTTTTTATATTCAGACTATTTAGACTGGTTCGGGAAGGTACAGCAGCGGAGTAGCCCAGTACCTGCATGATTCGCTCCGGCTACAATGTTCTACTGCAAGATGCATACAGTTCGGTTTATTAACTTCTAGAACGCCAAAAGTTATGGACTGCAGCTTTAAGGCATTTTAAACATTCAAATACAATTTCAATCAACCCAATTCATTTTATTTGATTAAAAATTGGATCCTGTTTGCTATTAAAATTCAGAAACTGAGTTGAAATTTAACAGGTATTTTCATACCATACTCACTCATATGTGAACAGCAAACAACTCTGCTGTTCCAGACCAATTTCGATTCCAACTCTTTTCAAAACTGGTACATATGCACAATCAACTTGAGTTCCACTATAAGTACAACCTGAATCTGTTAGAGTTTTATACAGCAGGGAGTAGGAGATCGACACACAGACAGCAATTTTTCCTCTATCACAACAATATTGCAGGCCTTGGCAGAACACCAGGTAGAGAAAATGTATCCTAGTGGAAAACTTCAGTGTGTGAATGCTCAGAAAACAGATTCTTCTCCAATTTCCTATTTTCTATTTCATCACCTCTTTCAAAGATACCAATCCATCTGGAATGGTGCGAGATGCTATTTTGAGAAATAGGAGAGAGACATTGGACAGATTGGTTTAAGTAGATCTGCAATAGCCTGAGGGACAAAAAAACCACACCAGCAATTGGTGGCCTATGGAACCCATGCAATATGGCACAAGAATTTTGGCTGGCGTCTATGAGCAGTACAGTGCATGTGGTTTGTTGGGGACTAGACTATTGGAAAGCAACATTCACATCTCAAGGACACTGAGCTCGCTAATTACACTTAACCATTGCATTTGGCACAATCCAATGAGAATATGGTGGCATCAAGCCACCCTCCCAGACAACAGGAGGTACCGGTCTCTGAATGGTTGATGTCTCGGTGTTCAAAGGGGGAGAGCGTTTGGCTAGGGAATGTCTATTGGGACCTTCTCTAATTATGGGCAGGCTGCCCTTAATCGGTGGTGGTATACTGGCTGTCCTTGCTTTGATAGCTTATCTGGGTGAACTCTTGGTAAGCAGGGCCAAATCCAAATGTCCAGCTGTGCTTGTAGGAGGATATTAGCATTAGCAGTAGTTTATGTCCTCTAGGGATGTCTGCTAGATTCCATGCTTTGTTTTAAATCAGTGGAGGTATGTACAATGATGGATATGTAGCACCTGCCAATCAGATGACTGCAGCTAATCAAATATGTCATATGCCAGTCATACATGATATGACCTACTGTAAATAAAAATGGAATTGCCAAGATCATGTATGCAGAAGCCAGAATACAACCATTAAAACATGTCATTAGGATTGTTGTCTCAGGCTATCTCCTCAATGCAATCCAGAGATATCATGTTGCAAATTTGTATTTATGCTAGTTTCATTTGGTTTTGAAAACATTTGAAATTTAAGGATGTCAGGTGCTATAACAATCACTAAAAATACGACAATTATTTGACCCTCAAACTCTAGCACTCTCTATTCTAATTCTATTCTTATTTTTTTCCCTTTTAGACTTGCACTCTATTCATTTACTAACTGCTTGTTTTGTTTAAAACAATCTAATCTTTTTGTATTCTATCTATTTGTTTTCTTTTTATTGATTATACAATTAAAGGGGTCATCGGATGCCCATTTTCCACACGTAAATATGATTCTTTAGCGTATTAATAAAAAGTCTGTGGTTAATATTTCTCAATGGTAGTATATAAAACACTTTTTTTTTACCGTCAAAAACGTCTTGTTGCATTTTCTGCTCTCAGACAGACTGTTTACTTTAGCTGCATTCAATGTGAAACTAGCCAATTAGCACATTATCAGGAAAGGCGATTTGCAAAGATTTATTAAAAGACCTTAGACTCCCTTCTTCTGTAGGTGAAACTGGATCACGAATAGGGATGCATCTATCCAATACTCAGGATCGGTATCGGATCCGATACTGGCATTTTCTGCGGATCAGGTATCGGTTTGTGTTATTGCTGAGCCCCACGAAAGGCACAAAAACATTACCAACACATTTTTGTGCACTATATTTTAAGTGTTCTGAAGCTGTTCCATAGTTCAGCGTGAGGTACAAATTAATATTTAAGTCATTAAATTCAAGTTCACCTAAACTCTTCTTTCCATTGTGGCTGTCTGTCGTGTTGCATTCGGTTACTATGGTCAAAATGATGAAACTCTCTTCAAGAGCACACAGTAACTGAGGTTTAAAACTGTTCAAAGAAAAGGCTCAATAAACTAACACACAGATTTATAGGGGAAGTCGTGGCCTAATGGTTAGAGAGTTGGACCTGCGATTAAAGGGTTGTGAGTTTGAGTCTCGGGCTGGCAGGAATTGTAGGTGGGGTGAGTGAATGTACAGCGCTCTCTCCACCCTCAGTACCACGACTGAGGTGCCCTTGAGTAAGGCACTGAACCCCCAACTGCTCCCCGGGCTCCGCAGCATAAATGGCTGCCCACTGCTCCGGGTGTGTGTTCACAGTGTGCATGTGTTCACTGCTCTGTGTGTGCACTTTGGGTGGGTTAAAAGCAGAGCATGAATTCCTAGTATGGATCACCATATTTGGCTGAATGAATGTCACGTCACTTTAATACACTATGTATCAATATATCTTCCTTTTGTACAAGTGATGTCCGGTTCACAAACGAATCGTTCAATTTAACTGGGTCTTCTTAGTGAACCGGTTGAACCAGTTCACCAAACCGGACTGAATTGTTTGAAACGATTCGTGTCTCTAGTAAGCATTAATCAACAAATTACTTAGGTTATTTACTTTTTTAACATGGCTAACACTCCCTCTGAGTCAAAATCAACCAATATCCTGGAGTAATTAATTTACTCAAACAGCACACTGACTGAACTGCTGTGAAGAGAGAACTGAAGATGAACTCGATCCGAGCAGCTTGTGTGTTGTACTCACTTTTCTATGTGGACTCATAGGGCTGTGCAGCCTGTGCACTGTGACTCTGTGTTGTTTCAAGCTTATCATTCTGCACACGGGACACGCATAAGCGCTCTGTGCCTCTCTGTATTGGCGCCCTTATTATTATAATACTTTTCTGTGCAATCAAAGACTATTAATAGTCTTTCTTGCTCTGTCCTGTCTTTCACATGTTGCTGCCTTTATTACTGTGCTATACATTTGAAAGAAATGTCTTTTCGATTTCTATATAAATGTATACTTGTTTTTTCATGAATGTATTTTAAAACAACACAAAGAGCAATGTGCAACATTTACCAGATTTAAGACTTATTCACTTTAATTTGTAAATGAAATATTTTACTAGATTTTATAAACTGATTGTGCACCCTAGATTTTTTTCGAGAATCTAGAGTATCCTTTGCTTCTGAATTATCCACTAACATAGTTTATAATAATATTTCTGTCATAGATTATGACTATATACTTTTAAATTTGTTATTTTTTATTAAAATTTTAACACATTTAAAAGTTTCACACATTTAAGTTCAAACAACTTTTAAAGTAGCATCCTTTGACCCATTTAACAAAAGCAAAAAAGGCCTCTAACCCTAGCTTGCTCTATTCTTTTTCCAATCAAACTGTTTTCTTTCTTTCTTTATTTATTATATATAATAATAATAATAATAATAATAAAAACTTGCTATGTGTTAAGCTGCTGTTTATAGCACTTGCATATCATTGCTCTTTTGTTGATTTTGATTGCTTCCATTGTCCTCATTTGTAAGTCGCTTTGTATAACAGTGTCTGCTAAATGACTAAATGTAAATGTGTGTGTATATGTATAAATATGTATATATATATATATATATATATATATATATATATATATATATATATATATATATATATATATATATATATATATATATATGTATGTATGTATGTATGTATGTATGTATGTATGTATGTATGTATGTATATATATATATATATATATATATATATATATATATATATATATATATATATAAATAGATAGAAAGATAGATAGATAATGTAAAAATACACAGTTGTAAATTTTTTAACAAAAATATTTTTATATATTTTATATTTTTATGTATTTTTTTTTACAAATAAAATCAAATTATTACTTCATTTATTAAGTTCTGGGTGAGTTGCACTGCATGACAACATACAACGTCAACTAATCTTTTCTTGTCATAAAATGTTCAGAATTACCATATTATGAAAAATAATAATAATAATACACATATGGGTGTGCGAGGGTGCTCTTTACAATTTCTTTCAAGAAATAAAGGAATTATATGTCAAACTACTTATTTTCTCAAGTTTAATTTTTGTTAATGAGGCTTGTTTTCTTTATTTTGTACAATATATATATATATTATACCCCGACATTTTTGTAAAACCATCATAGAAGAGACTTTTTAAAGTCATTATATTAATAAATATCTTTTTTTTTTATTAACCAGTTAGAAAAAAATTGCATCATGCCACTGGCCCACCTTTCACTTTTTTTTTTTTTTTTTTTTACTTCAATGTACATCTAAACACTGAGAGCATGTTAAGATAAGCTTTCTACAGCTGTGTCAAAGATTATAACAGGCAGAATGAGATCCGATGAATATTAATAAACGTCTGCGGCCCGCACCTAATGCCAATTCTGAACCGAAGCATCATGGGGAAGTGCGGGTGCTCCATAGCAGATGGAGACACTGTCTGTCTGTATAGCCGAAATCATGAATAAAGGAAAGGACATAAACAACTCTAGTTTGCCCTGTATTTTAACTCAGCCAAAGATCCTATGCTGGTCGAGGCTATCCAAACTCAGCAGATCAAATAGTCATTAAAGAGATAGAGTTTATAGGCACTCCACATTAACGAAGTGTGGAAGGGGAGAGCATCTAGAAAGTAGCAGTCTTAACCTTCTAATCAGAGCCTGAGTCAGACGCACACTCTCCCTCAATGTTTATCAGACACGTTGGAGCAGGCTTGGGCCCCCTGGACATGTAGATATGCTCAGGTAATTAAAGAAGCGGGGGCCACAGGCTCCAACTCAGCCTTCATTAACATTCTCCCATACCGTCCTCCGAACTCGAAGCCTCTCCAGCCAGAACAATCAATCCCTAATCACTCCTCCCTCCCTCTGCCTGCCAGCCAGACAACTCAATCCATGCTAAGATATGCTAATGGCATTCCCGGCGATGATTACACTGTGTAGTCAACATCGATTTTCAGTGACCTCCCAAAATGATCCATCTTCAAAAGCAAGGCTAAAGGATACAGTGGTCTCTCTGCTAAGCAGTTAGAGCCAAACTGTGTCTTATTGTCATGCATGTTTGCTTCCTTGTTAAGTAGGCACTTCTCAGACTGTTTTATGTAAAGCAACTTACAGTACACTTAAGGGACAATCCCTCTAGAGTAAAATGAGGTTAAGCGGTTTGTTTAAAAGAACAGTTTAATGGATTATAGCTTTCTTCCTGTATAGGAATCAGACCAGCAAGCTTTTGGTTTTTATTGAGGAGCTTTAGCCATGCAAGTGGCTCCTCTATTGTTGGTCTAATTGAATGTTTAATTCTTCTTGGTAAGCTGATGATCACGAAATTGTGAGTTTGTGTTCTTAAAAGGATAGTCCACCAAAAATTCAAATTCGGACAATTTTGTTACCCTCATGTTGATCGAAACGCGTGATGTTCTTATTCCGTGGCATTGGGAATCTTTTGAAAATGTCTCCAAGAGTTTTTAATCCATTCAGTGGTAGTTAGTGGGCTTTTTGTTGCATTTTTTTTTTTGTACAAAAATAGCTTAAATGTTCTTCAACGTATCATCTTTTTCCTCTTTGGGTAAACTATTCCTTTAAGCATTAGACTTGTAGACTAAATATTATGATTTATAGAAAAAAAGAGAAAACCTGCTCTTTCAGGTTCCTCTTACCAATAGATGGCACTGTGCCGCCAATGTTGTCAGCTCAGACTGGCTGTAGAGAGTGGAGCCCGTTTAATGAAATGTCAAGACATGGTAGTATCTCAGAGTGTTGTTTGAAATGCACAATGAGTCTGAGCAGAGCAGTTCTCAAAGAAAACCTGTGTTTTTGACTTTTTGTAAGCAGGAAGTTAGAGTAATCCAGTCTTTAAAACATTGTGTGCCTGGATGAACTAAACTCTCTTTTGTCATTCAAAGCATTTTAAATAAAGACAAGGCTCAACAAGGTTCCTTCCCCGGGTTTGATGGCAAGGATTCAACTTCCTTCTGAGGGTGACTTCCTGCTTGTTTAGGCTTTGACACTATGAATGTACATAAGTTTGACTTGACTAGCTCATTAGCGCTAGGCTTTAGTCTCCTTGTGGGAAAGAGGTCAGTGCTAAATTGCTTTGACTGCCACTCAGTGTCCATCATGTCTTTCACTCTCTCTCTCGCTCTCTCTCTCTCTCTTATACATACACTCTTAATGGCTAATCAACTATGTTGCTAAATGTTCCTTTGTTCTCCATAAGTGTGTCAAAAACCTGGCCTAATTCCTTTTTTGACCTCAGTAATTGAGGGTATGTATGGATAAATATGTGTGTTTTAGAGAGGGGGAGATTGAGTTGCTGTGCTGTAGTGCTTATATGGGCTTCTGGGAATAAAAAAAAAGTCATTAATTTTGTCCATAAAGAAATTGATTGTTAACGATTCTGTGTAAACTTTACAAGACTAACCTACCATGGGCCCTGAGGTTATGAATAAATTGTATAAGCTTCTGTTGAAGCCATCAGTCAGTGTAATTTCAACTAAAAAAAATAAAAAAATGGCTACATTTAATAGCTACATTTTAGGTTCACAATAGAACTTTACATTGTCTATTAATGCTGCAGAGATTAATGTAGCTCATTTTTTCATAAAAATCATATACAGACTGTATTTACATAATATTTTGATTTATATTATATTGTATTAAAACCAAAATACACTTCAAAAGTTTTGCATCAGTAAAATCTTCTTTCAAAAAATTAAGGATTATTCAGAAAATATGTATTAAATTGATCAACACTGACTGTAAAAACCTTTCTAATATATAGCAACAGATTTATATTTCATAAATACTAATGTTTTGCACTTAATATTGATCAAAGAATCCTGTAGAAATGTATCACTATTTCCACAAAAATATTAAGCTGTTTTGAATGTTGATAACACAAATAAATGTTTATTGAGCGCCAAATTATCAGGAATAAATAACATTTAAAAAAATATTACAATAGAAATCTGTTATTTTAAATTGTAATACTTAAAAATATTACTGTTTAATTTTAATTCAAATAAATGCAGCCTTGGTAAACACAACAATCAAACACCATTATATATATATATGTAATGTTGTGATTTATGGCATATAACTCTTTATTAAAGAATTATCGCTATGGAGAATTTTTTTTCTTTTTAAAAACTACCAGAACCAAGACTAGCAAAAAGGTAGGCGGTTGTACTCTATTATATTTAATAGTGTATTATATTTCAGCACACATCACACATGTCTGGTTTAGTATAATCACAAGCAGCTGGACGTGTTTTTCAATTTATTTCGAGACACCTGCGTGTGGCTGTATTAGTTGTCTGATTATAAGGTTTTACTGGCATTTAACCTCACATACACACACCAAAGAAGATGTGTTCAGCAATTTTAGTTGTTTGTCTCCTCGCCCTTTCTTTCAAAGGACAAACGCTGCACCAAGGTTGACCCTCAGCGATGCCCCCATCACTGGCCACCATGACCACACACATCTCATATTTTATATCAAGGTAATACCCAACAATTGACTATTGAATTGTTTTGTTATTGTTAAGCTAAAAATAACCATACCTCCTACAGATACCTTTTGACACATTTCATGATAAATAACACATTATCATGATGTTTTCTCACAAAGTATGTTGTATGGGTATAGGGTGGTCATTATGGGATATTGGTCCCTATTCGGTTCCCACAAGGACAGACTCATGCACACACTAGCCTGAAGTTGAATAAGTCAAGCACAATCCCAGGCCTTTATTTCTCTCCATCATGATTTCCTCTTATACCTCTATCCAAACAGACAGGAGCCTCTTATTATCATTGGTCCACTGCAGTTCCAGTGTCTATTTAATGTCTGCTCAACTGTACTCTCGAACGAATTTTCTCTCATATTTCACGAGCACATTACTCAAGCATCTGCCTTATTCTGCATCCTGAAGCACCACTCATTCGGTTAATGAACCATGCAATCAATTCCCACAAAGGAGAAGGGAGCGCCAAGTTAAAAAAAACAAAAAAAACATACGGTCACTGATAGTATCTGTGACCATTTTGGTCCAAGACTTCCTGTAACGCCCTGGCAAATTAAGCATCGGTGGGTCATAAACCTTTCTGAGAAACACTGGGATCAATAAGAGGCCATTGTGTTTGTTATGTGAGCTTCACACCTAATCCCAGAAGACATCAGAGCCGCCCATTGTCTCAGGAGCTTCCTATAGGTGCTGGATAACAGAGATATCACTCACTCACAGCGCTGGTCTGTATGTATGTACACATATTGCAGCCCATGCCCATTTATGTCAGATTGTGCTGTATGATATTGCACATGTTTCTGAATCTTGCTGCCTGTTGGATAAAACTGGATGAACGTTCAACATTATATAATGCACAGAGATGTAATCATTTTGAACTGAACAGATAAAAGTATATTTTTACCACTAATCCCACAACGGATTAGATAAATGATACCAGACTTTCATACCTTAGGGGCACCATGTTCCTCAGTCTCTCTGAGACCGTCGGTTTACTTATTGCCCTTGGCGCTTATGTGCATTTCCCATTTTGTGTGTGCGTGTGTGTGTGTGCATGCATGATTTATTCAGGAGATATGCAGCTGCTTTGGCCCCACTGTTTTTTATAGATAGTCTGAAGCCAATAAAGAAATGCACGCACTGCAAGCTGGTCGTGAGGCAGTTAAAAGCAGAGTCAATAAAAATGATGAGCTTTTGCAGAGCAGGAGTGGTCCTGTAAATGCCTCACCTTCTTCTATTTCCACATTGATTTTTATTGTGCTCGATGCACCTGATTATTCGCTGGTGGCCCTTGAGCAGTAGGGGCCACGGACGCCGGTGCAAAGGGTCTCCCAAAGCGCTGCCGCTCATTCAAGCTACATCGTCATGTGCTCTGTGAGCAAGTGAGAGATGCTATCAGGTAGGACTAAATGGCTTTGATATGAACTGTGTAGAGTCGAGAGGTCAGGATGGAAGCACTAACAATCCCATTCCCATCATCCAATTATCGAGGCCAAGGGTTTACAAACTGGGGTCCAGGGACCTCTAAGGGGGCCGCAAGAGGGTGCTAGAGGGGAATTTTTTAGTGTTGTAAAAACTTCTATTGTGAAAAACTTCTATTGTGAAACCTCATTTTATTTATATCTTGTAACAAATTATAAATATTTTAGCAAGACCGGTTTTAAATTGAGATTACAATTACAGTAATTTATTTTATTAATATACTTAATTTTTACCAGCATGAAAAAAAACAAAAAAACATATGGCTGATAAAATAAAAGTGCTCATTTCTCTTTTCGAGCTACTAACATATGTTTGTGTTGTGTTGGTAAAGAGCAATATTGGACATCTTAATCATACTCTGTTCCCCTATTTGTTCATTTAGATTACATTCACCATCATTTAATGCTCATTTAAAGCAATCTGTAAAACTGTTAAATGTTGCAAAACGTTTTCATTTTGTACATTATAATGATGTGATGCCTAAATTCGCATGTAGCATTAAAAATAACTTATTTTAGTTTCAGTTTTTTTTTGTAGTATAAAAAAAAAAAAAATCAGACAAAAAATAAGTACTAGAGACTTTTTTATATCAGACAGAATTTTAACGTGGCCATATTATGCCTTGTTGACTGTTTCCTTTCAAATAAAAACAAAACAGAGTTTGCTCGCAATCGCCGAAACGAGTCAGGAATTTGAATCTTATTCTGTTACGGCTCTACGTCACGAAGTAACACATTTGCGCAATGTCTGCCCATGTTTTAGGTCACCTACTTGCCTGCCCACAAACACAGTTGTCTTTTAAATATTGCATATAATATGTGATAAAGAAGGGAATCATATTTGGTGGTGCTTGGTATCAAAAAGTTATCCAGCAAATGCTAAAAATAAGGAAGTCCCCCACTAGGGCCTACGTCATGGACAACTCTAGGGTTTTAGCAGGGATGAGAGGAAACCTCTGGAGTGTTGCTGGCTTCCTGAGGGGAAAAATGCCTTTGTATTAGTGGCAAAAATGAAAGAAAGAACCCAATTAGCACCGATGGGTGCCGGTAATCAAGAATAACAAATGGCTGAAATTATCTACCCCCCCATTCGTCTTTGTCTAAACATCTCTATTGTGCAGCAAACGCAGGTTGAACGGCCAGTGAATTTAGCTGGTTGCTTTAAAAAGATTTGACACCCTGAGGTGGCGACCCTGCTGATTTCCCTCACAAAGCATGCATGCACACAAAACACAAACGCGTACGTAGGAACTACAGAGTGATTTATCTTTTGTGTTCATAAATGAATGGGTAGCTTTTATGTTTTCAGTTTTTTCTCCATGGTTCTTTTAATGACCAGTGTTAAAGTAGCTCCATTTATCGCCTTTCGCTGAAACCTCAGAGCGCAAAACGACCACCGTTAACAAGAATGTGGGGAGAGACAGGCTTTTAGATAAAAATGAGCGGATAAAGGGAAACTGGATCTTGCTTTTGCTCTCTCTCGCTCTCCCCCTGTGTGCAACACAACTCTGGGATCAGATCAGACACCATGTTCTTTTGGTAGATAAAGGGAAGCTCTTACTATTGTAGCAAACACACCATCTTTTGTGACTGGCAACACCCATATGGATGATTACAACCCTGTCCTCTACAAAGCCACTCTGCTGTCAGAGATCACAAAAACGTACGCATGTCAAAACCCTTCTTGGCATGACTTTATAAATAAACAAGGCTCTTTTGAATAAAAGCAACAACAGATTACTTAAACAGTAATTAAATCATCTACAGTCATGAATCCATTGTTCCTGCAGAGTACAGTAACTATATTTAACATAACTGTGGTGTCTGGATGCCTCATCATTATCATGTTTAGAGTGATGTAAATTGTTCTAAGAAGCAACCTATGGTCAAGAGACTGCCATATTTGTATAAAAAATTGCCACCTTAAACATTGGACCCCAGTGACTTTTGTAAGAAAATAACATGACCTTTTCAACGTCTTTTTGTTTTGCAAAAGAAAGAAAATCATACAGGTTTGGAACAACATAAGGGGGATTTCAAAATTACTGTACTCAAGCTACATTAATTAGTTACATTGCATTCATAGAGATGGCTTTATCTAAAGAAATTTAATTTGCAATCAAAGTATACGTATTAACAGTCCATTATGTTCCCTGGAGATTGAACCCATGGCCTTGTTACTAGTGCCATGTGCTACTGTTTATGCTACATGAAAGTTTTTATACAGTATGCCATGTCGCCGGAGATTATTATGGATGAACTATCATGGATATTTTTTTTTTCTGATATATGTGAGTTTTTGCAAAATTGACGTGTTTCCATTGGGCATAAATTCACTATTTCAATTTGTGCAGTTTGAAGGGTAATGGAAACACAACTCATATTTTGTTTTTTGGTTTCACTATTATTCTTACTTCCACCAAGTGTCATTACTATAAAATAATTTTCAATTCATTTCTTCAAGGAACCAAGAGTGTAGTTCCTCTTGATATTGATTTATTTCAGTGTGTGAGGTTAAGGACATTTTGTACAACTTTGAAACTATGTCGAGTTGCCATTTGTTGTTGTCAATTGTAAAATCCTGTTCCTGAAGTAAACCAATTGAGGACCAACAATGTTGAGGCCTTAGCACCCCTGAGCCTGTCTTTCTAGGATAGAACATGATTTTAGCTATTGTTATTATGGTAAAACCCACATATTCATGAGAGAGAAACTAGTCAAAGTTAGCTTAATTTCCAAAAGGGAATCTGAGAAGCTGCTCGCCATGGAAATAATGTTTTTCCACAGCTGATATCACGTACAAAGGAGACGGGAAGCAGATGTTATGCTTATCGCTCATGCTTGAGTTTGGCCGCAGGCCTTCAAATTTCCAGTGTGATGAGTATACGAGTGGCTTTTTTGCCTCGTGCCTCATTCAGAAGCATTTGAATATTTCATCCCCCTTCACCCCACAATGGCACGCCATTTCACTCAGTGCCCACCACAGATGTGTCACTTTATATTACTCTTTCATTCTTCTATGTTCCTTACTTCCATATTCCATATTCATGATGCTTTAGTTTCTGCAGGATTCAAAAATGAAGGCACCAGAGGTTAATTTACTCCCTCTGTACACCACCACTGTTGAGGAAGTCCCATAAGATGTCTTTGTTTGGATCAGTAAATGTTTAAGAAGCTGCATTGTATTTCAGACTCTGGCGAAACATGGAGCGATCTTAAGCTGGAGTGCTCTGATGGAGTCACGCATCGAGGCGGTGGTGGTTGTTTTAGAGCAGGCTGGCCTGTTCTATTAGTAGATGGTGTTGTGGAGGTCGTCTTTGTTTTTGTGTGGGAAAGATGAACCCAATCCAAACAAGCATCTTCCATGTGCAGGCATAATCAGAGAGCTGTGGGCGGACAAGGAGGAATCACTAGGTAGCCACTGTACGAGGCTCTTTTAGCTCTTGAGATTGCATTTGTTTATGTGTATGCGGGAATGAAAGATGGAGGAGATTTGTTGTCTAATTATTTGATCTATTCCTGATGGTCATCAGTTTGAGTAGATCTAGTACACGTGGATAATAATAAAACACAGATGCTACACTGCAGTACAATATGTTTTCTTGGATAAAGAAAAGAGAAATAAGTAAAAGCCTTTATATGTATTTTTGCAAGCTATAAATGAAAAGGGAAGTTCGTGGTAGTTAACGCTTCAAAAAGAACAAAACAAAAGAAAAGTGTTTTCAAAATGCAGGTTGTGCATTATATTCTAAATTTTCTGGATTAATTTAATAGATCTGTGTGAAGAAAAGACTAAAATTAAAGTAATTTTTCATTGTTAATTTTCCCCTCTGCTGAGCTATTAACCACTGCAACTGAATCATTGAGTGAGTTGAACTGAGTCAATGAGTTGAATACAAGAATGATTTGGTCCAACTTGGGAACAAATTATTCAGATCTGTTTTCCAGTTCATTTGAAAGATCTGTCACAAAGTAAAGATTCTTTGCAAATCAGTACTTATTTTCTATCTATTTTATCTTATGAATTACAAATGGCTTCGAAGAGTTGCATTGTAGTACACAAATAATACTGTATGGACCATTTTTGTGATACTTTTTCTAATTTCATGGAAAATATCATGTATTTTTGGGTGAACTATTCCCATGAATAAAAAACAATCAGTGGCATGATGATAAGGAAAGCCTGGTCCATCACATCTTTCCATGTACATGTCTGTACAAGTCAAAGAAATAAATTCAGCCACTATTGATCATATGACACTAAAGGCCAACAGAAAACACAAAATGGTCAGAGAGTAACATTCTGCTGTATTACTTTTTTTTTTTTTATGCAGTAGACAATGTGACTGGTGGCATCCTGTTTATGTAAATTAGGAGTGGATGCATATGTGGATCTTCAATGCAAAATTGCAGGTTAGTGAAGCTGTGCAAACATAAAAGTGATATTTATATGGCAATATGGCAGCTATAGTTAGATCTATGACTGGTTGACAGGAATGTTGTTGTACGAATAACAAATGATGTTGATCCAAGAGCATGTCATACTTGTGTAAATCATGTTATGCATGTAAAAAGATGCATAAATTATGATGTGTGAGGGGCCTTTCTTGCGTGTCGTCCAGATGTAAAACTGTGGCCAAAGCTCTCTAACTTGCAATTAACATCACCCCAGTACTGGCTGTCTATCTGTCTCTCCTTCTCTTGCCCGCTGTCTGTCTGCTGCTGTTCTGCAGTGAGCAGTGTCAGATTGTGTTGAGGAATCGACTCAATGATGAGATGGGATCCATTCCAGTGGGGTGGGTTTGAACCCCTCGCAGCATGGAGCACATAGCTAATCAAGAAACATGTTCTGACACAACAGTAACAATTAACCCTCATTAGGGGTAATACACTCTTCTCTGTCTAATCAGACACACATGCAGTGATACAGATGTGTCAAACACACACACAAACAGGCGCAGTTGGTGGTATGGGTGAATTTGATAGGGTCTTTGATGATCATGATGACTTCGATGTATTTCTAATTTGAAATCATAATATCCCACAATCCTTTGCACACAGACAATCCTTGAAAAGATAATGCACCCTTTAAATAGAGTTGGAAATATATGCATGATCAATTATACTGCATTGATCTTTTTGCAATAATACTGTAATATGTAACGCAAAAATTAAACAATATTGCAACCTGTAATCTCTGCTTCCAAATTCGGTTACTATAATTTCAGTCTTTGTGGACAGAAAGGGACTGCAAAATAGCTTAACCGCTGGCCCAGTGACCTCATAAATCTAAAACCTAAACAGACATGTGGTGCTGGTATAATCTGCTTGAATCAAGTGATAATATCTGTCATTCAAAGCTTGTTTGTGCCGTCTAACAGAAATAAAATGATTGCAGACAACAAACACTATTTAAGAGGATTATGGCTCTAAATTTGTTCCAGCTGTCATCATCAAACACACAAAAACCTGAGCATCCACTGAAGCGAGAGAGATTTCCTTTCCAATATTTGCTATATCTTACACATAATCTCTGTCATACAGCGCAGAGAGACATTAAACTATACAGTAGGACCATAAACGATGAACACGTGCTCTGTGTGCTGGTCTGCAGGGTGGAAACACATGGTGGGAGTACAGTATGTGTTTCTCTCTTGAGTTGCCTATGTGCTGAGGTCACGGCCATGTCTCTGATATGACCTGGCTAACGTATATAGCAAGAAAACCAATGCAAGAAACCTGCCAAGAGGATGGCTATTGTGATAGATTTATGAACTTTTATTTCCAGAGAAATCTGTAGGGTTACAGCATAGCAGCATATGCATATTTATGTGTGTATATCAGCATTGGGGAAGCTACTCTAAAGTTGAAGTAGTTGCCTACTCATAAACTTGTTAAAGGTGCAATAGGTGATTGTCTTCAGAAACGTATTTTGTTATGCTGGTTAAAAATCTCTTCACATCCCGATAGCAATCATTAAGTTAAGTGGTCTAAATGTATTTATCTGTATTAATATATTCTGTGGAAGGCGTATGAACAAGAAATGTTTGTCCAATCAAAATGCTTGTTCGTATAAAAATAATTAGTATTAATTTATATCAGTTATATAAATAAAATTATATAAATCTAGAGTACAGACATATATATATATATATATTCAGAAACCAGATATAATTTTTGATATATATAGCAAAACTGTAATAATGTGAGAAATGTTGAAGGTGTCTGAATAAAGGTTTGATTGTATATTTCATTTTTACATTGAAGACTATCCAGTGCTGTTTTACATTTGATTATTTGGTTTCTGTACCTTGACACCTACAAACTTGAAAAGAAAAACTTAAACATTGGTGTGAAACAGGAGTAATGTTGTTTGCACCTTGTGCAATGTGAAATTAGTTTACAGCTTTTTCAAGCACTTTGTGATACATTTTGGAAACAGGAGATGAGCCCCTTTTCTAATGCACCACCTAGCTTGATAAACCCCTTCTCAAAGACTTACTGTTTGTCAATTTTATTTGGGTAACACACATATTCTGAATGCCTTCGGCAGAATTCGAATGAGCCATTTTAATCTAGATTAATCTAGATTAATTTCAAGATCACAGTGAGATTAATCTAGATTAAAAAAAGTATCTATGCCCACCTCTAATATATATATATATATATATATATATATATATATATATATATATATATATATATATATATATATATATATATATATATATATATATATATATATATATATATATATATATAAATATATGTATATATATATATCTTCTGCATGTCATGTGATGGGCTCTGAAGAAAAAATTCTGTGCAAGGAACAGGATCAATACACAACTTAGTAAAACAACAACAACAACAAAAAACAGTAATTAATTATCATTTTATTTTTTTACACAAACCATTCAAATGAAGAGATTCACTAGCATGAACAAAAATTCTCCAGTGCTAATGCTCGTTAATTTTTAAATGCTGGTACTTTTAGTTAGTCACTTCCCAACAAATGTGTTTGTGTTGGTTTTGGAGAACGAAGTTATTTGGAAGTCAGCATTGAAGTGGGCTTCTGTGGCATGCCAAGAAACCCCATTAAATTTTCATGAAGGTTCAATCATGCTGAGAGACGCAGTCATTACGGCTTGTTTTTAATTTTGTTATACCTATAAAAACTTTATGACAAAAAGATAGAAAGAGATACACTAAATTTTACACCGAGTGGTCTGGTTTGCGAGCCAAGAGAGGTCAAAGATGTTGCTCGCTCTGTGCTGAATAAATATTTCATCAGATTTTCCCATGCGTCACTTCGGGTAACATCACAAGTGCATTTACACTCCATATATAACAAGTCTTCTGCATATTATCATCTGTTCTAATATATGAATTCGGCCGTGCCGTGTCTGCGGGAGCAGATGATGATATATTGTGAGCTGTAATTGGCACTGTAGTCAATGAAAGCTTTAGAGCAGGAGCTGAATTGACGTGGGTAATAAGAGGTGGGGTGGAAAAAAGTCCTCACGCAACCCGCTCTTGATTAGCATGTGAATGATATGTGGCGAGCTGGTGCAAACCTGTTAGCAGTGATATGTCATCAGCCTTACCTCAATAGGAGGGCCCATTTGCATTGAAAGGAGCCCATCTGCTGCCCAGGCCTGTTTGGAAACCTTTGCTTTTGTGGAGCGGCGCAGCCACTTAGCACGCAGAATATGGCTAATTGAATTCCTCCACAGTCTCAATTAGAAGGAAGAGTAATTAAAACAGATGTTTGTGCTTGTGTGTGTGCATATGTGGTGGGAGCAACATTTATTCCCATGGTGAAAGCCACATGCATCAAAATATATTTTGGCAGACGATGCAAATGTTTCTATTTCTCATGCAAACCTATATGTCTTTCAGATGGGTTTCTTTATCTGATGCATGCATGCACTGCACACACAAGCACCAATGGACTCCATATGTGCATGTTATTCTCAGGTGGGTCTAGGGCAACTTATCCTGTGACCCCCTGACCCCTATATGTCACAGAGCCATTAGCTTTTCCATCAGCCCTTCTGTTGGGGCGGCAAATGTCAGGCTTGCATAAGGAGCCAGAAAAACACTTGCCAGGAGGTGGAACGGCCCAGTCCAAACAGACTAGGATTCATTCATGCTAATTAAAAATGCTGTGCTCCCGTCTTTACCATCTGGGCCTTGCAGGCTGGTTTCTCTGACGGGGTCAAAAAAGGAGTATACATAAGAAGTTTTGGAAAGATAGATGAAACATTAATGTGGAATGCTCAATACAGATCCAGACTGGAGAGCCGACTCACTACACTTATATTGATCAGTGATGGGGGAAATGTCCTAGACAAGCCAGCTGAAGGAATAGCTTGTCATCATTTACTCATCTTAGCATTCCAAACCTGCATAACTCTAAAATAGATGTTGAAGCACCAAAGGTTTTATGTTTTAAATATCATGTAATATCTGCCGTATCTTTATTTGGTGGATCAACTGATTTGTTATTGAATCAACTGATCCACTCAGATTACTTTAAAATCTCAGTCTGTTAATCACACTAAAAAAAAAAAAAAAAAAAAAAAAAACCATTCAAAGCTTCAATGTATGACCAGTTTTTGCATTTCTATTCAACACTCCACTGTTCATAAAGTATTAGTTATTGTATTTTTGCCACAGTAAGCTTTCTGGTTTAACCAAAGCATGAATGTACATAGTGTTACATTGCATCCCATGTGCCACTTTAGTTTTGCACTTGTGCAGCTGTTCCTGTTTAGCTCTTTGTCTCAGGGTTGTAACCTCCAACGGTGGGCACCAGTCTTGGCTGTCAAGCCTGGTTAATTAACACAGTAGATGAGACAATTAAATCAATATGTGAGTGGCAGAAACAATATTACTCCATGATTGAATATCAGAGGGGATGAATACAGCCCAGAGAATTTCTGTTTAATTGTGTTGGCTTAATTAATTCTCTTCCTTTTTTGCGATCAATCATACAGAGAAAGCAAAAAAGCAAGCAATGCCAAAATGGTCGGTTCTGAGCGGAGCAGATTTCATCTCTTAAATGCTTCTAATACCTTTTAAAATCTGTGAGATGGACAACTCTCTCAAAGATAGAATTTCATCTTGTCTTCTATTGGCTGTTGTGTAGCTAATACTAATTATATAAATCCATACCTCATTGGAATTGTCTGAAATCCAGTGCCTTTAGTGGATAAAAGGCTACAGAAGCCAGCGTTTCTGACAAAAGAGGATGAGGAAGATGTGCAATGGGCTTCTAGTCATGCTTTTATTGCTCGCGATGGTTTGAGAATTACCAGACTTGGCTGCCTGTAAATGTCCTCTGGCCAATTTCTCAATGGGATGGACGTCAATGTCATTGCCTCAAAGCACTATTCTCTCGGTCGGGCCCTGAACTTTTTAGAGCGATTATATGCTGTGCTTTGTTGAATCGGTCTGCTGATGTTCTGCCTAGCATTTATCCTGCTCTGATTAAATGTGCAAAATTTGGGAGAAGCACTTAAGCCATGAAAAGAATCTCATTTCCACAGGCTGTTTGTTGAAGTAAATTTTGTGTGCATGTGTGTCTGTGGACATTGTCTGTGTTTGTGTGTGTGTGTTTGTATGTGTGTGTGTGTATGTGGCATTGTTTATTTACTTGTGTGGATTGCATTTGTGATTTTTAGTTCTTTGATGTGTTAATCAGGTCTAGTCCCTCTTAAGGGAGCATTCGGGTTCAAAGGGAATTAAATCCCTTTTTCGTCTATTTGTTTGTGTGTGTTTGTGAATATACTTCATAAAACGACTCTAATTGTCAGAGTACTGTAGCACAGATGGGCCTGTTGTCACAGAATTAATGTCGCTGGTTCGACTGTTGGAAGAAATGCTCAACAAATAAACCAAATATAATTCCTCCAAATTTGTGTTTAATTGTATGTTTTTTTTTCTAATTTACCATTCAAAATAAAAAAAAAAATGCATGCAGAAAAAATAAATATATTGACTTTTAATGACATTTTTTTTTTAAATGTCTATTCAGGGCTTTACTTAACTGCCACAATTTAACATTAAAATTATTTCTATCTGGGGCCTTTTCTTAGCAAATATTGATATGCATTTGCTTTTTCTTGTGCTCTTACAATAAGATGAAGCAGAACAGTCAGAGCCACAGGAAGCAGGTGCCCAGGTGTTCAAAATGATATTGCAGTTTGTCCTCAGAACAACATCTTAGCACTTAACACTTTGGTTTAGGATTAGCACTCATATCTTTCTTGTCAACAATACAGGGTGGTTAATGATGCTGTCATGTTTGGCAAGCTGGATCAAACAAGGCCAGATACAACCGAGAGGACCTCTATTCTGTAAATACTCTTAAAACTTATTTTAAATATTATGAATACAGTACCCCCTTACATCCCTCTATGACAACAGAAAAACAAGTTTGATGAGCTACTGGGCTAATGAGTATTAATCATGTTGTCTGCTTTGATTTGAACTTACTAAAATCAAAATATGGACAGTAATCAATGAGCACTAGCCAATGCGCCAGATGCTTGGGCATAAGCTCAGCCCACTACTGAAGAAACCGGCAGTGTCTTCTGCTTGTTCTTCAAGGCTGAATAATTCCAAACAAACATGTAGCGTGCAAATTACTTGTGGTATGCAAAACTCTCTCACTTTTTGTCTTTGGATTTGTGTGAGAAACACAGTTCTCATAGCCAAGCGACAATGGCCGAGATGCCGAGTGAAACTCTCCAGCGCTCAGAGGCTGAAAATGTGTAAGAATAAATCTATACTTAACTTATTCTTAGCTTTTAACCCAAACATTGCTGAGCAAAATTTTACAATTTATTATCCAATGGCTAACTGTAGACATTATTTAGTTGCCTATAGCTCAAAATTTAGTCGCATATGCATGATTGAATGAGCAATTGAATTGCAATGTAAAAGACTGCTACACCATATAAAAGTTTTCCAATTAAATAAATAAATAAAATATGATGTAATGCATTTATGATTATTTATTTTAAATATATTTGATTTGGATATGCTAAGAAAAAAAAAACAGATTTTTGTTCAGTCTGAACAAAGCTAGTCTGTCCGTGCATAAAGCATTCCACCCAGAGAAGTGAACTTTCTCATTTAACTCAATTATAGTGATTAAAATGCAAAACTGGAGAGAGCTTGCACTTATAAAGATGAGATTCATCAGTTGCAGTGACCTGAGCCTTGACTATTAACAGTGACCTTTTAAGTGAGAGACACAACACTTTTTTATGATCTTGACTCTGTCAAGTGGATGGAGTCATAAGAGGATCCCACAATGCACCCTCTGCATGTTCATGACTGCACAGATTTATTTATTAGTGTCTGCAAACATGGCACAGTTCCAGAAAAACAAACATGCCAATGTCTGTGTATTTGTGTGCATGCCAATATCTTTGGTGTGTTGCAGTGCCACACATGGACAGTTTTCAGAGTTTCAGAAGACAAAATTTGACATCTCGAATGAGTTCACTGCTAGGTGGAGTGTAAGAGGTGCAAAACAAGGTGACCTTTTACATTCTCCCCCACACACACTTTTCCAGATCTTGGCTCACAGTCTGCCATGCTCATTATAGAAGCACTGTACCGCTCGCACCTGACAGTACTCAGCAGACACCATGGACATTAACATGCACCCCAACGATTCCTTCTCTAACAGCTAAGTGTCCACAAAGCTTTGGTCAGGGGTGTGTCAATGGCTAGACTTACATGCATCCTATACTGTAATTAAAGCAATACTGCAATTTAGTTGGTGCTCATAGACTACTGTGATTATGTTAATGTGATTACGCTCAGTAACCATAATTGGCATACAAAATGTGGACTACTGCTGTTTTAATTGTTGTATAAAGGCTTGTACATGCTATATAATTATGCATGCATGTATGATCACATTTCCTCCACTTTTTGCACAGTAGTGTATAGTATATAATATTGCAAAGTCCCATGTGACTGCACCATTCTTTTTTTTTTCATATGTATAATAAATTAGATTTGTTAGTTGTTCGATTGCACATTACTTGTGACCTTGATCATGCCAATGGTTTAAATTAACGTTTATAATAATAATAATAATAATAATAATAATAATAATAATAATAATTATTATTATTATTATTATAATCCTTTGGAGTTAAGAAACATTGTGGCCATAAAACATATGATTATTATTATTATTATTATTAATGTTGTTGTTGCTGTAATTATTATTATTATTTATTTAACTAATCATTGTCATCATCATCATTATCATCATCATTTTTATTATAATTATCATCAATATAAACCTTTGGAGTTAAGAAACATTGTGGGCAGAAAACATTTTATTATTAAACATAATTATAATCATAATTATAGTTTTTATTATTATTTAACATAATTTTTTTCATAATCATCATAATCATCATCATCATCATCATCATCATCATCATCATCATCATCATCATCATAATCATAATTATTATTATCAATATAAACCTTTGGAGTTAAGAAACATTATTAATGATAACATTATCAACAACAACAACAACAACAATAATAATGATGATGATTATTATTATTATTATTACACTCACATACCACTGCATGCAAGTCTCCACAAACAGGTGGAATGGAATGTCAAAGGGGAAAAAAATTAATAAAAGGAGAGACAGAGAGAGAGAGAACAGAACAGAACAACTGCAAAGTTGATGGTCATTATGGAGTGCCATTCACAATAGGAGTTTTGATACCTCTCTCCATCCAGGCCAGCGGTAATGGCTCTGAAATTGCATGGCAACAGTTGCGATTACAGTAGGAAACTGTTGCCCCTGTCAAACACATACAAACAATCCTCCTCTCAAAAAAAAAAAAAAAAACACCAGCCTAATGCCTTCTCTTGCTGTCATCATTTTTTTTTCTTTTTTGCAGAAGCAGTAAAACTCTCTGGCAGCAAAACTCTTATCAACAGCAGCAGCTCTCTAATATGAATCAATAACATTGTGCTGACGTGGACCTCGGCCATCAAACGAGATGACCTCCTCATAAATGACCAGTTAAACCAAAAACTGTACCATTATGCCATATGTGTGTTCCATAAAGAAGCTAAACACCTCACTGGGGAACTAAAGTACACTTGCCAGGGTCCGTTCCCCATTTGGCTGTAAAACATTTTCAAGGTGAGTCCATTCTGCTCGTCCATATGCAACGTTGGCAATTATACCTCTTCCATGCTGTTAATGTCTCACCAAGGTCTCGTAGAGGCAGCAGTCAGTAATGCGGAGCAGCTCGGCTGCTTGGCCATGCCCTGCACGTTAAACAGCACGACGCTGGCATCAGCTAAACTCAAGGCGACAACTCGTGCGGCGTCTCCATCGAGGCAGACGAAAGCCTTACTCCACTGATCTCAGATCTGACAGTAGCAAGTCGTGAGCATTCTCTCCAGAAGCGGCACTGACTCCAGAGCTCCCAGAATCCCTTCCATGCTCCCTTCAGTCTACATTCCATGAACTGCCCGTCTTCCCGCTATATTAACTATGCCATTGACTTCACGGGAGGGAGAGAAAGGCCTCAAACCCCATTAGATCCCGTTAAATTCATTTTCGTTTGACCACACATCAAGTTCCTCCCCTCAGGCAGTCACAGTTATTTTTCTGCATATCTAATCAGCGGTCTTGAGCCCCATGCCCAGGCCTCGGCCCCGTCCTCAGCAAACATGCGACTTGCTAATGACGCTCCATTACAGGGCACAACCTCAAGCATGCAGGCATAACCATCTGCCTGACATTGCCATAAATCAACCCAAATTCTCCTCTCCCTTCCTTCTTCCATTTTTATCCGGCCCGACGAATCACTCCTGACAGAGTTTGGCCTACAGTGGCATTACGAAAGATTAAAAATCCACAGTAACTCGGTACAATGCTGCCACCCAACCATATTTCACAATTCCTCAATTGGCCACACCCCACAGAAAGTTGATCTATCCGTCTATCCATTTATGCATCCATCCATGCATCCATCCATACATCTATCTATCCTTCCGTCAGAATCAGGATACACAGTTTTGTTTTTGGGTCACAGAACAGGTCAAATGCTCATAGATTGTGTCTATTCTAAGCATTATGGATACAGTAGGGTGATTTTCACAACAATTTTACCAAGGGGATTTTGGCATAGATTTTTGCACATTATATTCTCAGCTCATCGGTGTAGTATCACTCCCCTGATACTTTCCACCGTAATGAACCAATATGCTGTTATTGTGAAAAATTCTTCCAAGAAAATTACCTGGCTTACCTAATTTATAACTGTATTAAATCTACAACATAATGTTTATCAGCCTTGTGGAATCTGTTCTAGGGCACATGCATCCTTGGGGTCTGCGTCTTCTCAGAGCGCATCGATGCCTTATATATATCAGTGCTGCACATCATTGGCTGTGCGGTGGCCAGGTGGATGGTTAATGTTCTGCAGGGAGTTGGCTACAAGAATGAGTTGTGCCAATTCATCACTCCCAAATTAGCATCAGCAAAAGCCACGTCGGTCTTCAGAATAAATCAGAAATAGATTTGATGCAGCTTGTCCGGACCTCTGATCAACTCTTTATTGCACTCTTGCCTGACATAATATCAATCTAATCTAGAGTTATGAGGATTTATATCGGATTGAGGTCATAAATGTAAATTTGGTGCCGTGCACAATTAGGGGAGCCCTTATTCAGACCTCACGGAGTCAATATGTTTGGAAGGTGCCAAAGCTATAAGCTAATTTACTGCAGCTCTGTTTGGCTATTTGAATTGTTAATGTCTATTGTTTAGTTGTGGCAATGAAAAGCAAAAAACATTTTGCTGTTTAAGCTCAGTATGTGCTCAGTATGCTTGCTGCACAATCAAAAGCAATGTGTGTAGTAATTTTTGGTCAAGCTACACTGAAAAAAGTCAAGGGTAGTTTGTTATAATTTTTTTAAAACGTGTAGTTACGGATCTTGAAGCACCTCAACAAACTTCAAAGTAAAATTCACTAATAATTTAAATAACCTTACTTTACTTACCTCCAGGCAGTGTGACCTTACCCAAAAATCAGTGACCCATTTGTGCAACTGAGTGGTATTTTGAATGCATCCTATTTTGTGTGCGATAAACAGAAGTTTACAAGAGTTTTGACTAACAAACGTTCAAAACAGCCTTCCGTGTTCCTCCTAATTTCCACCCTGGCCTGATCGACCTTTCTCATTTCTAATTTGTCAGTGAGGTTCAACAAAAGACAAGCATTGACATTAAAAGGTCATCTCACCTGTCGGCTGGAGTTTGATTGAAGCTCGACAGGGAAAGTTGTCTAGGGTTGGGATGTGTCTGACATGCTATATGTCAGCTTCTGCATTACACACGTCAACCTTAGACTCAAAACATTTACCCATTCAAGGCACTTTAAGAGAGGTCAAAAACCTCAGACTCTTAACAGACATGCACAATTACAGGAATAGTTTACCATTACAGAAATGTTTTCCGTATGACTTTCTATCTGACGCATTTTGAAAGAAAATCATACCATTTATTTATTTTTTATTTGAAGATCTTGATTTGACATTGAATATCAGAAGTCATGGGCCCAAACTGGTAAAAACCATACTTTAAAACAGAACATATAACAAAAATATGCTATGTATTCAAGTGCCACACTGATTGAAGTTAAAATATTTGAAATAAAACCATAATAGTAAAGTCGAAAGCTTAACGGTGCTTTAAATCCTCTGAAGCATAGTGAGTGTGCTTTAAATCCTCTGAAGCATAGTGAGTGTGAAAAAGCAGAACTCTATTGTGAACCAAAGTAAAGATTTGAGAAGAGGAGAAATGACACTGAACCTTTAAGAAACAACATCTTACATTGTGAGTGACTTTACCTGGATCTCTCTCTCTTTTAAAAAAAATCTATTTCTAGATCCCGAGGTTGGACTTCACTCTGAGTGATTTCCACAGATTATGGCCTTCTGCAGAAAGACCAACGAAATACCATTGTGACGACTGCAAAAAGCACTATTGTGAGGTGAAAGTTCACATAGGAAAGAGTTACAGCATACATTACACACTATTGTGGAATTACATATAATTGGGATGGTGGGCAGGTGCACATGTGTGGCCAAGATAAAAAATGTGCTGGGTTAGGAGGTACAGACCACTCATTTGCATATTGACAGGGTTGACAGCTGTTTTTGAACTTTAAAACTGTATATACGATTTTTATTCAAACTAAAAGCATGACTATGCTATGCTCTGTTAGTTTCAGAGCAAAATACAATAAAATTCATATTTCATTCACTGATGCACTTCACCTGGCAAAATAAATAAAAATAAATTTCTGATTTTAGGATTGAAAATGATGAAAATGTAATAATAAAAAAAAAATACTGTATTTTTATTTAATACTTTTTTATTTTAAAGGGGTCATATGATGCTGTTTTAAAGATCATTATTTTGTGTATTTTGAGTAACAGAATATTTTGACATGCTTTAATGTTCAAAAAACACAATATTTTTTGAAATACTGTACATTATTGTAGGTCCTCTTTGCCCTGCCTCTCTCTAGCACGTCGTTTTCTACAAAGCCCCTCCTTCAGACAAGAGCAGTCTTCTCTGATTGGCCAACTGACCCAGTGCATTGTGCTGAACACCGCAAGCCCTTGTCGGAAATGCCCCTTTAATAATGTCCCACTCCCAGGTCCCAGTTTATTATAGTTTTACCATCAGTCCAAGCCCAAAAGGGGAACAGAATCGCATGACAGACACAGTGATGAAGCTTGTATGTGTTTGCAGTACACAAGCCACAGACGGTTAAGAGAGCTAACACTGTGTGACCCTCTCTCTCTCTCTTTCACACACACACACACACACGCGTGCGTGTGCGCACACGCACACACTTGCGCGCAACGTGACATTCAATAGAAAAGACTTAAACTAATAACTAAAACATACTTACAATAGGTGATTCGAAAGTGCCAGTTTGTCGTGCTTGTAACACTTCAAAGAGAAAGGAATGATTGACAAATTGCATCATATGACCCCTTTAAAATATAATAATTATTGCTTTATTTACTGTTTTAACTAAAATTGGAATAATAGTATTACTATTATTAATTATTTAAATTAACACACACATACACACGTACGCACACATGCACATAAACAGTTTCTTCATATTTGTATGTATATATTTCAGCATAAACCAGCTTTAAATCATTCCTCTTTTTAAATAAGACACTTAACATTTAAAGTTGTTGAGCCAATAATTCTGTTCCTAAGATATGTGATATCCAGGATAAGATGTGACAGCCAGGGACAAGTGCTATAAAAAAAGTGCTCGAGGAGGCACGTGGCCACTCAGCATGTTGGGTGATTATTCCTTTAGGCAGTCCTCAACTCATTACGGTGTGCAGTAATAGAGAAAAAGGAGAACTGTGCGGCAAGATTTACAAGTTAATGGGCGAGTGCTGCATTTTCAGTATGCTTCTCTGTGATTAAATCAGAGGCTCGATAAATATTTACATTCATCTAAAATGAGATTAGGCCTCGCCAAGATGGCTGGCAGTCCAGCCCGCCGCCTGAGGACAACAACGCCTTCGAATTCCAGATGAGATGCGTCAGTGTGAGATTTCACGTGTGCTGTTAGACCCACTTTAAAACTCAATCTTCCCGGAATAAGGTCTTGCACACATTAAATGTGTGAAGGTCACCTACAGGTTGGTGATTGTTATCAGAGTCAAATTTGGAAATGAAAAAACCCCACCACAGAATACAATCAACCTTAATAGACTACAGTACATCATTTGTTTAGTATAGTTAGCTTGAATTTCTAACTGTCTGTATCCAGTTTATCCTTCAATGATGACATAATCAGAGTTGGCATGTAAAACTGTTTGTTTTTACCCAAGAGAAAAGGCTCATTAATAAAGCTGATATACTGCACTGACAGTCCAATATTTGGCAAGTCTGGAAAAATTGACAGAAAAAAAAAGACTTATTAAAATACTACAAGCTTTATTTGTCCTGCCTACTAACAATGGGCAGCACAAATGACCGTGGAAACCAATATCTATCAACGCTTCATTTAAAAAATCCTCTAGCAAACTCACTTTGGCCCGAGATCTGCTAGAACAAAGATTTCCCTCAATCTATGAGTCTCTTTGGTGTAACAAAATTAGATCCACGTTAAAGCTTTTCTCTCAAATAGCAGAACAAAGATTGATCAGATCGCGAGAGTGACTGATACAGAGACTTGCATTTATCGGCTAAATCGGTCCAGGCAGTAAGGGGAGTGCATCAAAAATAATAAGATCATCGATTAGGAACAGAGGTGTGTAGTTTGAAATGGGTTCTCAGGAGAAACTCGCTTGCAAACACACACTCAAATGTGCCGGATTGGTTCATGGAGCAAGGAAAGCATTTGAAAGATGTTTGAGTTTTCCATAAAAAGATCATAAAGCCATATCTGATGAATAAATATGAGGTATGGGGGAGGGCTATTGCTGGGTCATTGTGGTGTTACTGCTTCAAGTTTATTTGCGATTATTATTCAGGCTTGAAATCTTCCTCTCGCTCTCTTACTTTCTCCCACCCACTGTACTTCCTTTAGCTTAAATTATCTACTCTTTTTTTCCCATCCTCTAAAAATGTCAAACAAAGCCATGTGATGACTGCGATTGTGCTTTTTTCCTGGCCTCTCCTGTCCCATTTCTGGAAAAGTGCAATGTAGGATTTTTACAGTGGCTAGGGTGGAAGTAGAAGTAAGTTTTCTAATTTAGATTTAATTGTTCTACTCTACATTTGACCTGAATCGATTATTAAATTTGAATTGAAGGTCTGGTGGTAAGGTTATATTGCATGGAGTGCAAAACCAAAAATAAATAAATTATTTATAGATAACAATACCACTTAAAAGTTTAGGGTTTTTTAAATACCACTTAAAAGTTTTTTTTTAATTCATCAAATAATCCTGAAAAAAGAATCATAGGTTCCAAGAAAATATTTAGCAGTACAACTGTTTCCAACATTGATAATAAATCAGCGGATCATAATGGTTTCTGAAGGATGATGTGATACTGAAGACTGGTGTAATGATGCTGAAAATTCAGCTTTACATCAAAGGAATAAATTATATTTTAATGTATTAAAACAGTAATCCTTTACTTTATATATAATATTATAGTGTTTTTCTTTATATTTGATAAAATAAATGCAGTATTTTTGAGAATAAGAGACTTAAAAAAAACGTACAAATATTACTGATCCCAAATGTTTGAATAGCAGTGTATATATATATTTATATATATTGTTTTAAATTTTTTGCACATTTTTTCATATTTTTATTATTATAAAAAAACAAATTATAGGAAATATGTCCATAAACTGGGCATTGGTAAAGCATCCACTTAATAATGAAAAATTAGCATATTATATCAGTTGAGAAACATTCTTTTAATATATATATACTCTATATAATTTTTTTTTTAAAGCCAGCTGGTGTATAGGACATCGACCAGCAGCCACTAACTAGGCCATACTTACCAGCCAAACCTTGACCTACACCAACCTACAAAAGCAAATCAAATATCCATTTTGCCGTGACAAGGTCCATTCCTATAATGGACTATTTTATTGCCTCTCTCACCTTTTTTCCCTGCCCCAGATTCCCATATACCATGGCACAGGTATAGAAAACAAAGTGTGTTTGCAGCCATAACCTGGTGTGACATTTATGTGCACCATTGTAAACCCCAAGAGTAAGTGTGCTTTTCTTAATAGCCATTTTACTCTCTAAATGACACGTTCCAGTTTTTTTCCTGCTCTTGAACCTTTAACTCCGTCTGTGCAAATCCAATCAATACCTTATTATTAAGGTAACGGGCGAGGGCAGGCAATGAGCTACTTCAGCGTGCTTGTAATTTTTTCCTCTGCTCCTGTGAACGGCTTGTTTAGTGTGACAGGGAGATAATAACATTAATGTGTCACTGAGCATAGATTTCTGTGGTGCTTCATTGTGCCGCATCCATTGACAGCTCATCAAAATCAGCTCCTGGGAGGAGAGTCTGAACTTCAATCTGCTTTCCTCGGTATGACGGCTCGAACCTTATTGTCTAACAATGACCTCTAGGTCCAGGCCATAAAGCAAAAATCCATATGGTGTTGACGCATATACAGTTTCATTAAATTGGAATTATTGATCAGGGTTTGCTGTTGTTGCCTAATACTCAGTGACGCTCACTGGACCGTAACTGCTGTGACCAACGGGCTTCATAACAGTTTTATCAACACAGCAGGAAAAAACAGGAAAAGAAAAATTACTTTGAGGTAGTGAAGCATTTTCCTTGCAATCATAAAACTGGAAAATAATATGTATAGTGTTGGTAGTCTGCATTGCAGAAATGTTTTTGAACACAAGGACAAAGCATTTAGAGCATTATAACCATTGAATGTATTAGTAATATT
Source organism: Carassius auratus (assembly GCF_003368295.1). NCBI lineage: Eukaryota > Metazoa > Chordata > Actinopteri > Cypriniformes > Cyprinidae > Carassius > Carassius auratus. Next base: position 7,693,814 of record NC_039258.1, on the reverse strand, counting down.
GTTCATTAGGCATATGACAGAATTAAGAAGTATTGGTGTTACTATTTTTCCTCTAGAAGCCATTCTTGCCAACCCCATTCCTCAGAATAAGGCCACTATTCCATAACACAGCAGTGCAGATTACATCTTGATTGGCCCCAAAGATGAGAACACTTCCTGTCTCAGCAGGAAGTTAGCTCTCCACTGAGACCCAGCGGTGTTCTCGTGTGGCTATTCAGCCGTGCAGTTCCCCCTGACCTGGCTGTGCTGATTAATCTCCTGCCGTCAGAACACTCAGTATAAATGAGTGGTGCTTCTTTTGTCTCTCGATGATGGAAGATGATAGGGAATTCAGCTTAGGCTTTATCCCTGTGGTGGTTCTTGCCACAGAGCATGTAACAGTTTGGGGTTTGCTAGATCTGAGCTTCTAAAATGTTCTTTTGGATAGTTGTATTGGCAGGTTAATGCACTGTTGACTCTGTGTGTGCGTGTGTGTGTGTTTGAGAAGTGGAACAACAAGTGCTCTTGAGTCTCAGCGGTGGATGTACCAGATGTGCAGCAGAGGGAGATGGAGTATGTTATGAGTGGAGACTAATCAATGAAATTATTAGATAAAGCTGCTCTCAGAAGATGCTGTTGGGGATTAAGAGATGCATAAATATGAGGTGAAATGTGTGAAATGTGCAGTAGTTTTGTAGCTATGTATTAGTATTATTTATAAGCTATTATATTATTTATTAAAATTTTGAATTAGCTTTTATTTTTATATTCTAAGGTTTATGCTTTTATATTTTCAGCTGTAATTTTAGTAAAATTAATTTTATTAAAATGTAGTCTTTTGGCTGCTTTTTTTCTTTCTATTATATACTTCTATATAGCTTTTTTTTTTAAAGTATTTTTTTCCTTTCTTTTCTTTTCTTTATTACCATTAGAATATAATGCAATGCAATACAATACAATGATGGAAATAACAATTAAAGGGGTCATATATGATGCAATTTCAAGTTTTCCTTTCTCTTTGGAGTGTTATAAGCTGTTTGTGCCTATAAGAGCCCTAAAGTTGCAAAGACTAAGGTTTAAAAACCAAAGAGATATTCTTTGTAAAAGTTAAGACTCAACCACTACTTTCTAAAACGCCTCGTTTAATCACGCCCCCACAGTTCTATGTGACTTTGTGGGAAGATTTGCATAACACCGCCCAAATGTTCACGCAAAGAAAGAAGGCGTAACTTTTATTCTCTGTGTAGTATTGTTGTTGCTGCCACCTTGTTGTGGAGATGCTGTGTTTTTCAGTGTGAAAGCGAAACCACTTTGTTTGGAATTCTAAAAGAGGACAAAACTAAGCAGTTGTTAAGTTGTATTAACAACACTGTTCAACCCAAATATTCAGATTTGTGCAGCGCATTTTACGGAGGACCGTGGCCTACAATGCCATCCACAAACAAAGGTTTCTATAAAGTGGGGCAGTTCCAACTTTGTAAGGACAGTCTGGCACTTCTGACTCACAGTCTATAAGTACGTTTTCATATTAAAATAATTTGCCACTGATGATTCAAATGCGAGTTTTGAGCAGTGTAGAGTAGCGCTTGTTGTTTGTCATTTCTCCATTCACAACATGGTTTTATGTTTACGTGGCGTGGTATGCAACGCGTAAAACAACAGTATAAGTTATTATAATCATAATTATGTCCCCACTGGATGTAACAAATGCCTCGTTTGTAATGGGTTTTATTTGGTTTTGTTTCGACGCACCAGGTCATGGCATCACACTATGGTAAGGGGCGTAACATTTCCATCACATGCTTAAAGCATATGGCCAATCACAATGCACTGGATTACTGGCCAATCAGTGTACACCATGCGTTTCAGAACGATGAGTGTTTTAGAAAGGCAGGGAGAAACAATAATGTACATTATGTGGAAAATATGTTATGTGTTTTTTGAACCTTAAAATGCATAAACACATTGCATTGCACCAAATACACAAAATAATGTTCTTTTTAGCAATAAAAATATGACCCCTTTAAATTATTCAAATTGAGAAAAACTATAAGGTATAAAAAGAAAAAGAAAACTATATGAGGTATCAGCACATTAAACATTCTTCTCTGCTTTAGACCTTGCTGAATTCTATTTAGATATGCTTGATTTTATTAATCCAAAGGCTTTTGGATACTAATTTAGATTTTATTTAAAATAGTTCACTTTTTCTATAATGACTACATATAGTACAACTCATGGATCGACAAGAGGAAGCACAGTTTATGTCAAAAACCCTTTGAGAGGCTGGAGACCTGTGGGCTGCATTTCACAAAAGCATTGTATAAGCCTAACTGGATTGTACAGATCATTGGTGCCAATGTTTTCTACAATCTATTTAAGCTTACAATGCTTTTGGGAAACACAGTCGTGATCATCCTCCCATTAACTGTAGACCCTCTCTCCCTCTGAAACAATCAGATCAATCAATGCAAACAGTTGTGCTGCAGTGGAGGCACAGTAAAAAGCTCAGGATTTTGGGTGGAACAGCAGATAAAATGCTGTTGAAGCAGCTGATGCCATGCTGCTTCTCGCTCTCATATTGTCTCTTGATTCCTTACCTATTTGTTTCTTTTTTCCACCCTGCGGTAAAGGTGGTCATATAATTTCACCCCTTTTGTCTATCCTTCAGTTTTTTTTTTCTTGTTCGAGTTTGATTTGTCCTTTCAGTGAGTGTCTGAATACTGGGTTACTTTTTTCATCTTTGATTTAGTTTTAGATATCACTTAATAAAATAAATAAATAATAATAATCTAATAAGCAGCCTGGTTTAGGCTAAATGGGGAAGCATAAGAGTTTTGAGGCAGAATTTTATTGCCTCCGTTTTTGCTGTCTTCATGCCTGATGAACTGTATTGCTCTTGGTGTAGAATTCAGCCTCAAATGGACTGCTTGCCCTACTTCCATATTCACAGAGAAAATCATCATAATGAATAAAGAAACATACTTTTTTTTCTCTATTTTCCAAATAGAGATTCCATTTGAACATTTTTAAGGGTTTTTGTTTGGCAAAAGCAGCCTGATTCTTTCTTCTTATTTCCTCTCTGTCTGCTGTGTGTCATTTGCTGAGCTGGTCATTTCTCAGCATGAATCCACTGCTAAAGGCAGCTGGAAAAAGCTGTGCCAGCTGCTGGTCACAGCGTCAAAAACACGGTTACTGCTCCAGAATGTGCAGAACTGCACAAAATGATGGATAAAGAAAAAACAAAATGGAAGTGTTAATGGAAATCCCTTGTGTGTGTGTGTGTGTGTGAGATATACATTTTACTGCAATATTTGTGAGTAAAGGTTCACAAACTTTTACATTTCAATCTCTGATCTCCTCTGCATTTGTGTGGGTCCTTCTTTCTATAGTTCAACTGCGCTTGCGGCAACCCAATCGAATCCTGTCTTGACGATCCCACCCCCCTTCTCGCCACCCAATGCTTTCCTGTCAACTCTACACTGTCCTGTCCAAATAAAGGCATAAAAAAGCCCATAAATATATCTTTGAAAAAACAACATCACAGTAATCCAGAAATAATCTATTTCACTTCTGAGTTACAGATGTGTAGACTTATAGATAATTGTGATGTTTTTATCTGTCTGAACAATCATTTTGATGGGACCTATTCACATAAAGAGGTTCCATTGGTGAACAAGTGATGTAATGCTAAATTTCTCCAAATCCATTCCAAAAAAGACAAAATGAACAAACTCATTTACATCTTGGATGGACTGAGGGTGAAATTTCCTTTAAAAAATTCAAATTTTTGAGTGAACTGTTCCTTTAATGGATCAAAGGACAACTAAACTTTCTTTTGACTGGCCTGACTTTAATTTCCTCCCTTCACATTCAGGTCCATTTTTCAGATTAGCTGATGCCCTTCTACTGTGGATCCGGACTGTAATAATTGTCTGTCATTTACTCTGAGAAGGAGCCACCAGGTGCAGCGAATTTATAGCTTTATATATATTTATTTACAATGATGTGTGTGGGCAATCTTTGAAGATACACTGCACCACCATATTCCCATATTTGTGTCGGATCATATGTCTATGTGTCTTTAGGAAAAAAGAGAGTAAAAATAGAAAGAAACGTCTGGGTACATAAGTGTTTGGGAATTAATTATTTCAGTAATGTTTCTCTCTCAAGACTTAAGTGTGATGGGACTCTATTGTGACTCAAAGAGATAAAAAGCCACATTCAGGAAGGGCTCCTCCTACACCACCTCGGTTAGAAGCTCATAAGGGCAGTTCTGCCACTGTCAAGGGGTCATTCATAGCAGCTTAATTAGGATAAGTGAGTAATCTCGCTAATTCACCTTTATTTACCTCTTGCGTGGGAACAGACAAGGGCATACAAGGCCATTTAAATCCTCCAGAGAGGGACGGAGTCTTTCTTACACATTATACGCTGGGCTTGTAACAATGTCACGTCTCTGTTTGTTAAAATGAAAGGATATTTTCTTGTAAATTAAAAGTGTCACAAAGGCTTGAAAGAAGTGTTTTTAGATAATGATGGTAATTTGAAGGTCCAGTCTTTATATATGTGAGGTGTATGGGTGTTTTAAATCTTGATTGTGAAATTCTCAACTCATTATCAAGCTGGATGGAAAAGTTAAGATCTTTATAAAGGGATTTATTATCAGGTCTGAGTGGGAGTACAATATGTTTTAAACAGATTCTCAGCTATCCTCTTTGGCAATGCATAACATATATTTATGGAATAATCAATGCCTCCAGTGAAACTTTGGAAAAAGAATACCCACTGAGTCAACAGTTTGAATCACAAGTTTTAGTAAATATTTATAATAATATTACATTTCAAGCAGAACAGGGACATTTAGGTAATCTAGTAATTTTAACAGATATGGATACTTAGATTACCAAAGTGTCACATTGTGCACATTCAAAATTATTATTATATTTTTCATCATTATAATTTATTGATTTAATTTATAATTTATTTATATAATTATTGATTTTATGTATACGTGTGTGTGTGTGTGTGTGTGTGTGTGAGTGTGTCATATTGAATGTATATTAAAGGGTAAGTTCACCCAAATATTAAAATTATGTCATTAATGACTCACCATATTGTTCCAAAACAGTAAGACCTCTGTTCATCTTTGGAACACAGTTTAAAATACAGTATTTTAGATATAGTCAGAGAGCTCTCAGTCCCTCCATTGTGTGTGGTATACTGTCCATGTCCAGAAAGGTAAGAAAAACATCATCAAAGTAGTCCATGTGACATCAGAGGGTCAGTTAGAATTTGTTGAAGCATTGAAAATACATTTTGGTCGAAAAATAACAAAAATTGGGAGTGCATTCACGAAGCAGCAGATGTACAACGCTGCTAAAGGGGCGGTCACACTGCACTTTCGTTCCATTGACTTCCATTCATACGCATGCGAATGCGTCAGACCGGAAACGCAGGCTCATGCGAAAAATTCCGCATTTCGCTGCGTTCGCTGCATTCAAGTTTGTTGAACTCTGACCTGCAAATTCGCATCAAGTGAAGTCGTGTGACCAGTAGATGATCGATACGTCACTGCATGACCTCTCTGTACAGAAATTAAAAAATGAAGTGCTAATTTTAGCCGTAGCACAGCATCCTATTTTATAAAATACATATTTAAAAGATAATAAAAAAGAAGCTGCATGGTTCGCAGTGTCAATGGAAACAGGAACAGATGGCACAATTGAATGAAGACACGTTGTATATTTTTTTATTGTTTATTGTGTATATATTCATAGAGAGAGAGAAAGACAGAGTACAATATAATACGCTTTCGACGCTGTCGCCAAAGACACAGTAAAAGCACAGATTAACCCATGTTGTGATAACTGAGGGGAAACCATTATATCTTGCTCCCGCCCATTTTTGCAGCGGCGTCCGAAATAATTTCACACGCTCAAAGGCTAGTGTGACCGCACCTTAAGGTGTTTTCTGGTGTGCCTGGAAACAAAGATAACATGTCAGCAGTGTTTTACGTCAGCAGCATCACTGCAGTGTTGTGAACACACTCACAAAAGACCCGAAAGAGAAGACAATGCTGTATAAAGTCGTAATTTTTTTTTTTTTTTTGGACCAAAATATATTTTCGATTCTTCAACAAATTCTAACTGACCCTCTGATGTCACATGGACTACTTTGATGATGTTTTTATTACCTTTCTGGACATGGACAGTACACCGTAAATATATTTTCAATGGAGGGACTGAGAGCTCTCGGACTAAATCTAAAATATCTTAAACTGTGTTCCGAAGATGAATGGAGGTCTTACGGGTTTGGAACGACATAAGAGTCATTAATGACATAATTTACATTTTTGGGCGAACTAACCCTTTAAGCATAAATATGTATATTGGGTCAAAATCTGCAAATACTGAAATTAATTTTAAATTTAATTAATTTAAAATTTAATTATTTGAAAAAGTGTGTATACATTTCACGAGCCCATTTCTGTTCCTAAATAAAAATAAAAAAGGTAATTGCGAGTTATTATCTCACAATACTGACTCCTTTTACTGACTTTTTAACATTAGCAACTTTGTACTGACATTTTGACTTAATTTCTCAGAATAGCAAGTTTATATCTCACAATTCTGACTTTACAAAAAAAAAAAGTGAAAAAAAAGTGACGTGATATTCAGCCAAGTATGGTGACCCATACTCAGAATTTGTGCTCTGCATTTAACCCATCCAAAGTACACACACACACAGATCAGTGAACACACACCTGGAGCAGTGGGCAGCCATTTATGCTGCAGCGCCCGGGGGGCAGTTGGGGGTTCGGTGCCTTGCTCAAGGGTATTAAAAGGTGGAGTACATGCACTCCCCCCACCCACAATTCCTGCCGGCCTGAGACTTGAACTCACAACCTTCCGATTGCCAGTCTCACTCTCTAACCATTAGGCCACGACTTCCCGCAACATGCAGTTTCATGCAAAAAAATCAGGATTGTGAGATAAAAAGTCGCAATGACTTTATTCACTGGTGGAAACAGGCTTCCATATTAATAGGCATAATTAGTCAAAATTAGTGTTTTTTAATTTATATATAAATATTTCAAATCTTGTGATGGACTACCAAAATATGTAAATATGGAAATTATTTTGATAGCAGTGCCATATCTCCTCTTTTTGTGATTCTGTTTCAAAATTAAAAGGAGTCAAAATTAAGAATTTTTGTCCATATTTAAACATCCTCAATAAAGGACTTGAAGTCTGAACAATAGTAACAAATCTTTGTGTCTATGTGCATTTGGAATCGAAGAAAAGCGGGACTGAGGATAGGCAAATGCATTTACAGTGTAGGCATCCATTCAGTGAAGGTAGCACAGATGTTGACTGAGCGTCTGCGCTACTGAAGGACGTTTAAAAGTCATCGCCTGAGTCCCCTCTGCTCCTCAACCTCTGCCTGATGGGACTTAAGAAGTCATTTCAGAGTGCAATTCATGTTTGATGACTTTATTGATTTTCCTATCCCATCTCCCTTCCTGCCCACTTCCTCCCAGCGAGGGTCTCTGCAGAGTGAAATGTACCTACTGTTACAACTTGCTGAAGCTTCAGTTCGCTGCCCCTAAATTACGACCCTCCGTGCTTAGAACGACATGAAATGAGAAAGGGAAAAATAAAGATTCAATTAACCAGAGTAAGAACTCACAGTATGAGAATAGGACATTTTTGCACTGATGTTGCTGCTGCCCACACTCTTTTCTTTGTGATTGATCGATGACACACTTTTGTATCACCAGGTGTTTTAGCAGGCTTTGCGTGAGGGGGCCAGAGGACGATGAACTGACAATCACTGACATAAGCATCTGACAGAAACACACGCTTTCCTTCTTGTGACAGTCCTGTAATGGTAACAGATTTCAATCGGAAGGTGAGGTATTATAACCTTGTCTGTTGGCCCAATTGTCAGCTTGCAGTTGCTGATGACAGTGATAGCACCCTCTCATCTTCCTTCTAAAGGGATGAGCCATTACATGCAATTTTTTATGGATGACAGCTAAATAGTGCCATGTTATGCATACCTATTCAAACACTCACACACACACACACACACCGCGTTTCCAACAGCTCCTGTTCATGTTCAATTAAACCCATAAGAGGCCATTCAGTGCAATGAGGCGGTGAGTCAGCCCTCCCACAGCCAATGTGTGCCGATCCACCATCAGGAGAAAGACACAAAGTAGGCGTACGAGACCGCTGACCCCAGAGGGAGGCGAGTGAATCTTTTAGTGCCTTGCACTTCTGCTCAAATAAGCATCGTTTTCCATCATTCATGATGTAGGAACAAAATTATTGATCTTCTGCCATCTAAACGTGATGATGGCCAAGTGCCCGATTGCTGTGCAGGTCATTTTGTGAGGTGTGAAATAATAGAATATTTACTGTGTACACATAGGAGAAGTGGCAGTGGGATCAGGAATATGTTTTATTAATGTGACAAATGTGGCACCACAGGTGGCCCACCATGACCGATTCGAGTTTAACTTCCTTTACTTTCCTTCTCTTGCAGTACCATCATGCAATCAGCACCAGCAATTATGCCTTGTTTGTCTCTGTATGCCATGTTCTGTCAGAAGCAAAGATTGCAAATTTGTAATCATCTTCTTCTAGTAGGTTCTGCGCCAGTAGAGCAGCTGCCATTGAAACCAAAGGGGATTTTAACGGATTGTCTCCATTTATTATAGGCTTCCTAGGTTAGTTAGCACTGGATATGTTAAAACACCTGTTCAACACACCTGGTGCTTTTGTTCTGCAGACCACCAGGCTCATCATGTTCTAGATGGCTCTCTTCAAATAGTAGAACTGTTGACTTCATGTCATCTGGTAAGTGAGTACACTGTTGGGTGACATTAATAATTCATTTTAAATTGGGTTCAAATGATTCCACACACCTGGACACTGTGGTAAATGATGCCACTTTTTTCACATTTAAAAATGATCTGTAGCTTTTAAAGTGGCAGGACAGAGATAAAGTTGTCTAAGAGGTCTGATAAATCTGGGTGAGAATAGAATACTCATGAATTCTGAATCTATTTTTCAGCTGCTTAATATGCCATAAAGTGAGGAAAAATTTATGCAAGGCAAAATAATTACATTTGGGTTTAAACAGTTGTTTTTTGCCAGATGTGGGCCAAATCTGGGCTAACACTATGCTGTTGTCTGGGCGAGTATGGACACAATGTGGATGTGGAAACAAATCTTGGGTCCCAGGTATGAACGGCCCAAGACTAGCTCAAGGAGTAAAGGTTTGTTAGTGCCATTTGGTTACAAAAACATTCCTCCATTGACAGGCATTCAAATTTAGTTACATATACTGATAATCTCGTGGTGTTTTATGTCCAGTTTTTCCAATGTAGCTATCTACAAAGTTGGAAATTGTATGATCCCTAGGGCCAGTTTTACTAAACAGGGCAAATAAGCACGAGAGCGCAATTCCAAAATGGAAATTTCTGTGAGTGATTTACCAATAATGCACAAATTAAAGAACATAGACGCAACATCTTAAGTACACAACCAACACAATACTATATACCAAGCGCATTTTGCATCTGAAAGGAAACACCTAAAAATGCATATTCAGTAAGGTCAGGTTCCAAAATAACACTGAAATAATTCTTCAGTGTGTGTCTTTAGTTAAACCAGACAGTAGAATTTTAATGCCAAAAGATGGTTTGCACTGGCACAAACTGTTGGTAAAACTGGCCCCTAGTGTTTTCAAATGTGTTCCGATTTTAAAATTTGTTAAGTGTATTCCACCCTTTACTTGTGTTTACTGCTATAGCGATCTGGCGAACTTCCTGTGAACTCAGTGTCTAACAGCCAGACATGATATTAAACCTCATATCATTAAAACAAGACATTTAAACCAGATCTGTCTGGAATAATTAATAAGAATGCTTCTTGTTTGCTGATTGGCTGCTGTTTGTGACAATGCACATAATGTACATTATGTTGGAATGCTGAATTTCTAACCATTGCATTTTTTAATCATATGATATGATATAGTAAGAAAGGCATAAAAAATAAATAAATAAATAAATAAATAAAAACTATTATTATTATTATTATAAAAACATAATTAAAAAAATGTATATTCAGGAAAGACATTTATACCTTTTTTTGGGTGGGGGGCACTGAGGGACCTGGTTAATGGTTGCTGGCCCAAAAAAGGTTGAGATCCACTGTTCTAGGGGAATCGTTTACCAGTTGGTCACTGAGATAAATGGGAATGCGAATAGATGGCTTCTCCAGATATTATAAAATCTCCAGACATTTTAGACCACTTTGGGTTGACAACAGCAGGGTCACTGTGACTATGCAATACCTCCATTATGCAATAAAAAAAGAAGAAGAAACCTCATGAATTATCTCTACAGTAAACGCTTATGCCACTTGACATTATGAACGGAATACCTTGATGTGCTTTCCATTCTGTCTACAGAAGGTATTCCTTATGGTGACTGACCTTTAGGAAGTTAGGGCTTCCATTTCTTGGTTTCCCTAAGGACAAAAACAAGGTTATCGCCACTATTCTCTAACTCAACGCCCCCACCTCGCTGCCCCTCCCCCCTCACTTTCTTACTCTCTCTGTCTCATTACTGTGTCTCATTCTTCTTCACAGGGTGATGGGTCTTGTCACACAGTCCATGTTTGCTGGAGACAAAATGAAGAGAAATTCGCACAACTGAGACTAAGAACACACTGTTCCTCCTCTCGTTTCTCTCCAATGGAGAATTTCATTATTCTATGTCCATTCTCGCAGTTCCGTCAGGAATATAGATCTTTATCAGGCAGGAAATGGTTTTGGGTGGGTGGGGTGTATTTATAGTTGGTGCTGGGTGAATGTTTTCCTCTGAGGAAATGCAGGACTCAGTGGAGCTGTGATATCACCTGAGCTGACACCGATTCTTATCGGACCGTCTCTCGTTGGTTCTCTCTCACTCTTGATCTGGCTCTGAGGGGTGTCAAAAGAGAGGTTGGGCAGTCTTTAGATTTCAGATTTAAACCATATTTGTCAGTGCTTAATTTTTAAATGAATAATTACCGCATCTAAAAAAGCAATTAAAAGGCGATGTGACTGACACTGACAATTCAACTTCAGTTTTCCCAGAACATTCAATAACATCACTAAACAGTGATGCCATAAGTATAGCAACATTCACAATTTCTGCATGGACCTAACTAGGGCACAGGATTTCAAACCCTGGGTCAAAAATGGGTCGCCAGCATGATTTAAGGAAAATGTATATCTAAGATATTAGCTATAAAAAAATCACACACACAAAAAAAATCATAAAAATACAATTTACTCATAGTATATAAATAAAACGCATAGCTAGATATTTGAAAAATATCTGACTTAAAAAATTAACAGTTTTAAAAAGATGCTAGGTGCGGTGCTCCACAAACGCACATCCTTGCTTTATTTTACAGAAGCACAAATGTTCTGTTGTTATTTTGAGTGTGCAAAAATAAGTTAACCCTTTGCACTTTTGATTTGAATTATGTCTTACTCTCATCTTTATGACCAAAATGTATGTATTATATGTTTCAGCTGTTCAGTGACGCTGGTGCCTCGCGCGCGCTCACACACAAACACACCACATATTCACAACTCAAACTTGAGATTGCAGTTCTGTTTATTATCAAAATAAAATACAGTCAACCAAAAATATAAAGGTTACACTGGCCAATTTAAATAGTCTGTGCTATAACTGGTCCAATTTATTATGCCAAGCTCATTTTTGCTTATGTTGAACGTGTGTGAAGTACAAGCTTCTACATTCAATAACAGTTTAACATTCAAATACATTGTGAATATGAAAAATTAGGATTTGTGCCGAATGAGATAGGTATGTGAGCCCAATGCCTGGTTCTTTAAGTTTAGCTTTGTTTTGGTTGCTTTAGCTTTATATATTTTTATTTCATTCTTGTTCTGTTCTGAATACAGTTAAATTGAAATGTTTATACTTTATAACATTTCACTTTATTTAGTATTATTTCTGGTATTATTACACTCTCTCCAAACGTTCCTCTACTGACAAAACAATAAACCGTAAACACCAATCAATGAGAGTGTGTTTGAATTTAAGAAAGCTGATGGTCATGGTCAAAAATATGTTGTGGACCAAAAGGCTACATAACCTCCAAATACATCTATATAAACCTGTGCTCGCTGTCGTATGCACGCATGCACTGTCACGATATAATGCCGGATCCTTAAAAACAATTACCGGAACGCTAAAATCCAAAATCTGAAATTTTCTGGAAAGAAATCTGACTGGATCTTGCTTTAAATAAGCATTGATATTTATCAACATATCCGTCCTCTAAATCATCATGACTGATTCCAGACTATTGCTCTTTGGGCATGTCTCTTTATGCACTAAAATGTAGGCATGTGATCTCAAACAGCTTTACAAACGAGTCACATAAACAGTTCTCTCTCTCGTACGGAAAACCAGTTTTATTCTTGTGCTCACATCATTTTGACACTGAAAAACACATCTACCAAATTGTCTTCTGTCTCAATTGTAGCACTGGATACATTCTTATAAATTGGTTCATTTGGACATTTGATTTAAATGATTTGCTTCATAAAACAATTCATCAGTTAATTTCAGCATTTTATATCATCTTTTTTTTTTTTTTTTACCTGAAGGAATAAACATGTCTACTAAGTGGTTACCTCTCTTATATTTATCATTGGATTCATTCTCAGGAATTTATTCATTTAGATTTTTCATTTAATTAATTTGCTACATAAAACAATTCACCAGTTCTGTTCATTAGCATTTTACACCTTTTTATTTATTTTGCAAATCTACCACACTGTCCATTCTCTCATACGTTTGAAAGATTCATTTGAATGCACATTGAGTATAAACTTAAAAAAATCTTCTGTTGTCTGTTTTCAAAAGATACAACTGCATCAAATATTCATTCAGGATAAAAAAAGCATTTTACATTATCCTTTTTGTATAGAACATAATATTACATTTATTATAATACATCTATATAATATACACTAGTAAACATTTGAAGTGGACCAAAACCTTTCATCAAAGTTGTTCTAAACCCAAAAACCTAAATGTGTTCTTTGCTTTCAAAGTTAAACTTTGATGAACATTTTTGATCCACTTCAAATACTGACTACTATATTTTATTTAATATTTTTGTTTACAAATTATTCATGGAAATTAATTATTTTTTTAGTTTTATTGCTGGTATTTAGTCTAAAATGATATTTAAATAGATCAAAACTACATTGTAGCTTGATTGTTGCCCCTACCTCTCATCAAACTAACTAGCAAAAATATAGCAAAGTGTTGTTTAACTGTATAACTTCTACCACAGCTTCCCAGTGGCAATGTATAGAGAAATAGATATTTCACAAAAGCAAGATGAAGTCACACAAAGAACAAGATGTGTTCTCTTTTTGTTTGCGTGTGTGCCGATTTTGTCTCCCTGAGCAAACAGCCCAATGCAGAGTTACAGTGAATCAGCCAATGCCAATATCTATTTGTCTCCATCCAACGGACCACAGAGATTGAGAGGATTCACTGCACAAGAGCACATGCAGTTCTTGTCAGCTGACGACTGGTGGCACTGCATTATCAGCCAAAAGCCTTGGGTAAGCCAACCTGTGTGCAGACAGACAACAAACACTGTGCTTATGAACATACTCGCACAGAAACACATACACAAAGACCACACAAAATTATTAGTATGCAGGTGCACGAGCTCACAGCCACAAATGTACACTGATAAACCAGTCCAATTCAATATGAGGAAACATGCAAGATGTTCCTTCTCAAATAGAGGTTGTATTAGAGCCACAGCTACAGCCTGGAGAGATTTCAGGGACTGGGGTTATAATGCGGGACAGTGGGCTCACTGTGGAGGCAAGATCCGCAGGAGGTTATTTGTCTTCTGTTAACTCCTTATGCGCCAGGACAGCTGCTCCTAACTCTGCATCTTGCTGAGAAATAAGATCTTAAAATAAATCAAATAAATCAAATTGACCTTGAAATCTGCTGATGCATTGAAAACAGCTCGGTGGGAGATTGGCGCATAAACACAAATGATCAGGGGTCCAACGCTGACAACTGTGAAATGTCAATCAGGAAACGGCTGAATTTTGAAAAAAAAAATTGAAAGCATGAATGAAATGCTTCTGATTATGCATTTTTACACAGGGAGAGAGTGCATGTGTGTGAGTGTATGACGGAAAGGTGAAATAGCCTATAAATGTCTCACAGATTGTATTGACAAGATTACTGGCATATTATTCATTCTTTTATGCATCAGATAGTATGCACAGTTACAGCATAAATGATATAAATATATGGCATCAAATGTAGTATTGCATTGGCTTATCACCGTAATGGCATTTTGGAGAATATGAGCAGAACACAGGCAACGTACACTCTTTAGTGTCATCCATAAGGATGTGCTGTTTTCGTAAAAAAAAAAAAAAAAAAAGTTTGTCAAAGCGGCTGACACAGATGAGTCTACACTGCTTGCGTCTAGCTCATATTCTCCAAAATGGTGCTACGGTGATGTAGAGAGACACAGAGGAGACAAATTGTTGAATTAACTCATTATTTTTGTTTTCTTCATGTACAAAAAGTATTCTCATCACTTCATTGATTTTGATATTTTACTTACCAGTGAATGGGACAGTAACAAGCGTACCGGTTTTCACCAAAATATCTTAAATTGTGTTCCGAAGACGAACAAAGCTTTTGCAGGTTTAGAACGACATGGGAGTAAACGATTAATGCCAAAATTTTCAGTTTGGGGTGGAGTATCCCTTTAAGAATGTTTGTTTTATTTCTTGCTGCCGTTAATAATCTATTTACACAGACAGTTAAAATAGCAGGCACAAATTTCAGAATGCCATGGCACCTGCTATGGTTACCTACTATATTATACAAAAACAGTAGGGGTGCACTGATCCAATATTCAGTACTGGAATCGCTCCAATGCTGGCTTTTTCTGCCAGATCGGGGTATCGGTCAGATGAAAACAATCCAAATCCGATATAGTGCATACAGTATACTATTATGTGTTATAAGCCCTAAATAAACATGTAAAGCCACATACACATAATTTTTTTGTGCACAATATTTTAAGTGTTCTGAAGACACTTCACAGTTTAATGTTTCACAGTTTTTAAATTTTATGACTTAAATATTCATCTGTACCTCACACTGAACTATGGAACAGCTTCATAACACTTGAAATATAGTGCATGGAAACTTTTTGTTGCTTTATAATGTTTTTGTGCCTTTCATGGGGCTCAACAATAACACAGAATAGATCACAAGACCGGAATAGAGAGCACTATGAAATGTTTGTCACGAGTACTTGATTTAATTTAGTTAAAAGATTAAACATTTTTTAGTTAAAAGAAATAGCTTGAATAAACACACATATTTAATGCACTACGCATCAATATCTCTATGCGGAGTGCTGCACGCTGTGATGCCTGTGACTTCAAGTGTGTCATTCTGCACACGAGATGTGCATAAGCACTTTGTGCTGCTCTGTATTTGGAGGCTTTTGTAATACTTTAGCACAGTGAAGATTATTAATAGCCTTTCTTGTTCCTCTTATCTATCATATGTTGCTGCCTCATTGCTCTGCTATACATTTAAAATAAATGTCTTTTATACAGTATTCAGTATACAGTATTTATACAGCAGTCAACATTTAAAGTGGATCAGAAAAGTTAAAGGGGTCATTTAATGTGATTTCAAATCTTCCTTTCTCTTTGGAGTGTTACAAGCTCCTGTTGCATGTAGAAGATCTGTGAAGTTGCAAAGACTAAAGTCTCAAAGTTATCAAAGTTAAGATTCTGCCACACCCCCTAAAATGACTCATTCAAACCCGCCCCCACATGTCTACGTCACTATGTGGAAATATTTACGTAATGCTGTCCAAATGTTCGAAAAGAAAGAAGGCGTGGTTTCAGTAACCGCAGTTAGTGTTGAAGCAGCCATGTCAGGTTGATGATGTGTATATCTAGATGAAAGCAAAATCACTTTATTTGGCCTTTCGAAAGTAGATGCATTTAGGAATCTTTAAGATTACTTATTAGAACAGCAACACATTTTATGGATGAATGCTTCGTGAACCTAGGAGAGGAGGTAATTCTGACTTTGCTACAGACAATCTGGTGCTTCTGAATCAGCTACTGTAAGTATGTTTTGTTATTAGTTTAAGTTTTTTGCTATTGAATGTTCAAATGTAGTTTTGAGCATTGTGTGTGTGTGTGTGTGTGTGTGTGTGTGTGAGAGAGAGAGAGAGAGAGAGAGAGAGAGAGAGAGAGAGATAGAGACGATCAAACAGTGGAGTCAGCTCTCTTAACCATCTGTAGCTTTTGTACTGCAAACACATAAGAGCTTCATCACTGTGTCTATCACGTGACTTTGTTCCCTTTTAGGGCTTGAACTGACATTAGTAATAAGGACATTATTAACTGTCTTTACATTTATTTTGAAAGATGAAGCTTGTGAATATGGAAAGGGGCATTACATTTTCGACGAGTGCTTGCGGTGATCGGCCAATCACAATGCACTGGGTCAGTTGGCCAATCAGAGCAGACTGTTCTTGTCGGAAAGAAGGGACTTCATAGAAAACAACACATTTGAGAGAGGCGGGGCTTAGAGGACCTACAATAATGTTCAGTATTTGAAAAATAATGTTTTTTTAACATTAAAGCACGTCAACAAGATCACCAAATACACAAAATAATAATCTTTAAAAAAGCATCATATGACCCCTTTAATCTTAGTGGTCCTAAGATAGGAACAGGTATTAAATTGGTTTTAGGACAACTTTGATGAAAGGTTTTGATCCACTTCAAATATTGACTACTATAGAATATATTTATTCATATATAAATATATCACTTGTTTTGTCATAGATTATGATTATTTGTGTTTGTTTGTTATATTTATTTTATATATTATATTTATTTGTTTGTTATATATTTTTTTATTTTTGTGTGTAACATGATGATTGACCTACACATTGAGTGTATAGAAATTCTACACTGATTTTAGAAAACTGCGCTGGTATCAGATCGCTATATGTATCGGCAGATAAAGCCAACCCTAAAAAAATTTAATGTAATTACAGCAACAATTTTGACAAGTTCCGAAGGACCAGCATATTTCAGACTCATATTACTCAAGAACATATTTATTGAAATCTATATCAGTATGTTAGTCGTCTATTCTTTTGTGCATGGTATTTTAGTGCAAAAGTGCCTTTTTAAAAAAGCACCCCAGATTGGGTTAGTCTGCTGATTTGTCCAAAACTAGCATTTCAGTGAAGATTTGTGGGCATGTTCGCAGTGGATTTGAACAATTGGTTTTATTGGATCAGGCTCTAAAAAACACAGACTGTGCAAATAAATAGTGCCATCTGCAGATGCAGTTCTTCCTTAGAGAATATTCTCTGTGAGAATATTTAAAGTTGATTTGAATAGCAATAATTGGGTGTCTTCATAATTTTGTTTCCAAAACATGTTTCTGAATATTTAGAGTGGTGGAATGCTAAAATACTTAATGTAACCTTTTCCTCACGTGCCACAACTGAATCAAATCAGGTTTAGCCTTCCAAACGATGTAGCCTTCCAAACTCCCTAGGGGCTGCGTGTGTATCATCTTCAAACAAACGGTTCACCTTTGTAAAAACACTGCGGTCTGCCTGCAGCCTCAAATCTTATTAAATCTCCCTCTCTCTTTCTCCAGCAAGCTGACAGGAGTGTGTGCATATGGAGAGAGTGGGAGTGGCAGCTGCATTCAACTCTTCCCCGGAGCGCTGCACATTTCTGGGGAGTGTAGGGTGTGGAGTCGAGGGAGGGGGGCGGTTATGTTTGGAGGAGACAATTAGCATAATCCTACCAAGCGGAGACCATCATTTCTGTTGTTTTCATCAGTCTGACTTGTTTGGAGGAACAGGTAAATATTGGAGTTTATTGGTATGCAGACTTCAGAAATAATACTTTTAAAAAGACACCAGGTCAAATGGTTTATACTAGTGTGGAAACAACAATTTAGCTGGTATTTCTTATTATATATATATATATATATATATATATATATATATATATATATATATATATATATATATATATATATATACATACATATATATATATATATATATATATATATATATATATATATATATATATATATATATATATATATATATATATACATACATATATATATATATATATATATATATATATATATATATATATATATATATATATATATATATATATATTTGTGTGTGTGTGTACATATATGGAACATTTTTATTGCACCGAGAGAAAAGCTTTACTACAGTAGCTACATCCCGGTTAAGTGAGGTCAGATTTAGGAGGCAAATGGCTGGGTGTGGGGCCTTAAGGGAGTCATTGAACACTACACTAAGTGTAAAGAACTCTTTATTAAACTCTCTGCTGAAACGCTTTTATACAGAGATGAGAATCGATATTTCATCTCCTCAAAGGCTTTAAACTGGTAAATAAATCAAAATACATAAGGCGTGCAGGGGAAACTTGCCAGAAATTAACAAAATATTTACCGAGGGATTAGTTTTGATCGAGAATGACCTGTGCTGTTGTGTACAGTCATTAAATCTCGGATAAGGGCTCTGAATAATGAATCAATTATTTTGAGAGACTTTTGCGTGATAATGTGGCTTTTGTATCTTTTAGTCAGAACGGAAGTTTTGTATCAAGATGGGCAGGGGAAAAGTTTTCTTAAAATCAGTGATATTGTACGGTTAAATGCATGTTTTAAATGTCAGCCGTGAGTTATTTTGAGGATGACAAAAAATAAAAACTTCACAGAGCTATTCATGAGCTGAGAATGGCTTCAATTATCAGCAAGTCATTGAAAAACTCCTTCATGAGGAACACAAACTGTTATATGCTTCAATTATCAGGAGGCAGAGAACATTTTTGGCAAATTATACTTTTTCAAATATACTTTTTTCAAACTTTGTGTTTATTCTCTGTCTTTGTATCTTGTGACAATAGGTGAGGGCCATTTTTTTTTTTGCCCCACAACCAGCATCCCAGAGGTTTCCAGCTGGGTTTTTTTTCTTTTTCTTCAGTGCTGTATGGTGTCTTGATTGTGTGTATTGTTTTTGGTTGAAGGAGTCAGTTAGACCTCTGAGAGAGGTGAGTGAGTTACTGTTTGAGCTGCTATGTGTTGATGGAGTGCCGTAATTTGTATGCCTCTTTTCACAGCTCTTTTATTGCCATTGATTTTTGGTTGTCCCTTCTGCCAGTCCTCAAGGGAGATGTGGAAGCAGAGAAAATGTCTGTTTCCCAGTAAACAAAGGATTTTCTCTGTCCATAGAGAGAGGCAAAGAAAAACAAGGACCATGACACAACAGTGATACTACGATGTAAAACAACGATCGGTGAGTGTTCAAAGTAACACTTCACCCAAAAATGATGTTTGTCATCAGTTCCTCACTCTCACTTTATTCCATACTTGAATTACTTTATTCTATTGCAAAACATGTCAATTCTTTAACTTTGTTTCACGTAGTAATTATTATTATTATATAAATGTATTGTGACTGAAGCTTTGAAGCATCAAAAAAGGGTGTAAAACCTCCATAAAAATTCTCATGCACTACATTCCAAGTATTCTGAAGCAATACAGTCTTTTTGTTTGATGACAAATTTGTTGTTATTTACTGATAATTTTGGTCTTTGATAATTTTCCTCTCCAGTAAGCTGTTGTAACCGCTGTAATCGGATCACTGAGTCTGAAAGATTTTTTGTAATTTAATATTAAAAGTTGAAAAGACTTTTAATTACAAGGTTTTGGTGTCTTCGCAAATCTGAGCAGTGTTCTCTTCTGAAACTTAAAGGACAAATGTGAGATAATACTCGAGCGTGTTCTTCTTCATATTTTGCTCCCACTCATTTTATAACCATATGGAAAAGAATACAGGTTTGAAATGACTTAAATGTGCGAATTTTTTTGGGTAAACCCCTTAAACAATTCAACGAAGGTAGAAAAGTTAACCAACCAAACTCTGCTACAAAAAAGCTAATCAAATCCCAAAGGATCAGGGTCTGTGAGAAGCTTTCACCATCTGACATGTGTATCAGATTTATAAAGGAAGCTTCTCTGAGACCACTTGTGTCTTCAGAGGAATAAGAGCTTAATTAACTTCATATCTGCCTTTTCTTATTGTCACTGCCATGCTCTTGCTCCCTGACACACACAATGATCTGGGGCTATATGTGAGAAGACCTGCCAATGCAGCAAGTATGGAGAAAAACCACATCAGCACTGCAGTCATTCTGTGGACGGGATGCCACCACCTCTTCCCGCACTTCTTTAAGAAGATCAATCCAGATTTTGTATCTTAATGTGATTAACGCTCATTTCTCCTACAGAACTTAAGCCAGTACACAGATTCACCTCCGGGAAAGGCAAAATGCACATACTGTCAGCGCTTCCCCAGAGACGGAGATAGAGAGAGAGGGAAAAAAGGACAGGGCAAGGGGGCAACGCTGGAGCAAAAACTTCGGCTACATCAAACAGGGTGATGCTGAAGGGACACTCACAGCCCATCAATCAGGTTATATTGCTTCGGCCTCACAGAAAATGTGGTCCCTCCACGCCTTGGCTCTCCACGCTCTATGTGCCGCTCATTGTTCAGTCGGAGAGATGGAGAGTGCGCAAGCAAGAATCACTGTAATTAAAGCAGACCGGCTTTTAATTAAATCTTGTGTTGGTTAATTAGGAAAATTATCTTTAAAGCAAATTCCATCTTTACAGATGTTCTCGCTGTGCCTATGCGGAGACGGTGAGCGAGTTAAGAGGCGGGGGTGCGGCAGAGGGGCTCGATCTAAAGGCTGGTCATCCTTTGCTCAAATGCAATTTCTGCCCATTGTACAGCATAGTGGATTTCATTAGGTTGAATTGAAAGTGTAATGCAATAAGAGACTGGCTGTTTCTCAGGTCTCTGCTTTCCTGAGCCCCGGGGATGATGAGGGGGTCACTAATCTCATTGATTGACACTTGGTCAAAGCCTCTGGCCGGAGCTAACTTCTGACGCACATGTTGCCCAATCGGATCTTTCCAGTGACCTTCATTTAGATTTCGTTTTGCAATTAAAAGGGTTAGTTCATCCAAAAATAAAAGTTCTGCTATTAATTGCTCATCCTCATGTCGTTCCAAACCCGTAACACAATGCAATTACATGTGACGTGACAAGATTCCAGCGACAAGTAATTTGGCTGTCCATACCAAACGTGATGTGACAGAATCAATAAAATATCACAGCCAATTAACAGCTTGTGTGGGCGGGCTCTCTCTGCACTTGCAACAAAATGGATAAGTTTATGATCTAATTCAGAAATATTAAGCCTTTTTAACATTATTAAATGTGCATACTGATTGACTGATACAATCTTTGGCATTGAATACAGTTGGGTTTGCACTGAGTTCACAGTATTATCACATTTTCAGAACGATGAGCTTTGTAAAAAAAAATTCAGAAAAACTTAAACCAGATAAACACATTTCATTACACCAAATACACAAAACAATGTTCTTATTAGCAACATCATATAATCATCCCTTTAATGAAATCTGATGCTTTCTGACCCTCAATAGATATTGTTCTTAGGAGAAACATCAGAAAGAACGTAAAGTGCTCAATGAGAACTCCAGCAATTCTCCTCCAGCACAGCATCCTCAACAACACTTTGTTTCTCTTAAAATCTTTGCCATCATTTTAGCTTCGAAAATACCCAAACAGCAAACCACAATTGTGGCGCCAAACCTAAAAAAAACAACAAGCTCTGTAAGTATCAATAAAGACTCTTGTGAGTAGTGGGATGAGTTAGAGAGATGTGCGTGTCTTAAATGTGGGTGCATGACACGTGGACTAGTCCATCTCTTTGTTCTCCACCTCCTCCACTGTGAAAAGCCATTACATAAACAGCCCACTTCTTTCCCACTTTGCATAGTTCACCATCTTGACACAAGAGCACTGCAGAACCTTTAACCACATCCACAGCGTCTGCAGGGAGAGTCTGTCTGTATCTCCCATCTAATCTGTTTTCATGTACCGCTAAAGCTCACTTTATGGACATGTCTCTTTAGAGGGTGACAGTTAAATTACTGCATCTGTTAATGGCTCATCTCTTCTGATTTATATGTTGCCGGGGGAAAGAGTGTATCCAGGCAACCACAAAGCCTAGCAACAAAAGGTCAAATCAGATACAAAAGAGTGACTCAATCATAAAAAACTGCAGCATCAATATTGTTGCTGAGACAGTGAATGGAGAAGCAAACGTTTTAAGAAAGAGTGAGGGCCGTGCACTGATAATAGAAATACCTGGCTGTTTGAAGCGCTAATCAACAGTTTGAGCGGTAAGGTAGAGCTGGCAAAATACATTATAAGCTCTTCTAGTGTGAAGCACTGAAAAAAAAAAAGAAAAGTTTTTTTTTTTTTTGTAGAAACAATTTGAATCAGAAATTAGTAGAAAAAGTCACAATTAAACTACAAAGAATCAGCAAATTACAGTAAACATTTCTTTTGAGTAGACTGAAACCATACTTGCTTGTCATACATACTCCAATTATTTTTGTGTTATTTACAACTTCAGAAAATCATTTTTTATAGTGCACATCCCACAGAGCCTTTACAATAATTAAATACAAGAAACAATCTAAATTCAAATGATGTAATTATTAAGAGAAAAATATAGGAAACAATTAACAGTTATGCGAAAGAGAACAAATGATCAATCAAATAAGTATTTGGAATGAGACAAAGGTCAGAATTTGTCTTGTGTTTTACATGATGTTCTAGCAACGCAAACAAAACTGACATGACCTATTGTACATTCATCCATTCTTCCAAACCAAATGTCTTACATTAGCCTTTCAGATTCGACTCACTCACCGCTTTTCATATTCCTCACAAGACTTGGAATATGGCTGTCAAATCAGCGAGCTTGGCATGTCTGACCTTTGTTTAGATGTATTCTATTAGCAGTATGGCTGTGCGATATTGAAAAAAAAAATGCGATATGCGATACTTACACAATTTACTCGCAGAGATAAAATAAACAGTAGTATTTAGATGAAGAAATGTGTAAAATAACATTGCATTGTGTTCACTGTATTAATAAAATTTCGATGAATCTTTGTTATTGCTGTTATGTTGTTCAATTAAAATGAATGTCAATTCAGCAGCACGTATTTTATAGGCTGCTGTGCCTTTAAATCCGACTTCACGGATCCAGTATAATGATACGCATCCGATTTCTTTCTTCGATTCATTTAAAACATAACTGACTACGTTTACGAGAATAATCGTCGAGACGGATAATATTGACATTATTCTCTGTATATATGTCGGTTCAAACATAAGAAGGAGATGCGAAAGACAAATCAACTAGTTGTTCGCACACTATCTGGGGAAGTCATGGCTTAGTGGTTAGAGAGTTTGACTTCTAACCTTAGGGCTGTGGGTTTGAATCTCGGGCTGGCAATACCATGACTTAGGTGTCCCTGATCAAGGCATTGAACCCCCAACTGCTCCCTGGGCAGCCACAGCATGAATGGCTGCCCACTGCTCTGGGTGTGTGTTCACTGTGTGTGTGTGGTCAGTGCTCTGTGTGTGCACTTTGAATGGGTCAAATGCAGAGAATGAATTCTGAGTATGGGTCACCATACTTGGCTGAATGTCATGTCACTTTTTTAAACGTGTCTCTCACTCTGTGTTTGCACGCTTTGCAGTGCACGTGTGCGGCAGAATTTACGCTGTGCAAGATGCAGCTTGTGCACGTGCTTCAGGTGTGTGTCAGGCAAGACGAAACGGCAGAGTTGTTTTAACTTTTTTTTTTTTTACGTCAAGCAATTCTCTCCTATATTCATCGAACTAACACTTTGACCTTTTGCATCATTTTGATTTAAGTAGCCTATTGTTAAAATGATTCATATATTGCATGCTGGTCCGATATGCTATATTTCCATTTTGCAATATTTCGATAATTTCGATGTATCGTGCAGCCATAATTAGCAGTGACAGTTTTTATGTAGAAAAAAAGTTGTGCTGCTTTATATTAAACTGTGATACTTTATTTTATTATTATTTTCTAATTTTTGAGGAATATACATTTATTTATCAAGTAGTTTAAAAAAAGTAACAGTCTTTAAAGGTGCCATGTGTAAAAATTGAGGTAAAAATATCCAAAAAATAACCTACACGCATCAAACGAATGAGAAGAAATAAGGGCGATGATGTCATTAAAAAATGTCAAGTTATAGTGCTGCAGAGATATCAACCTTAATTAGCAGTAGCATTACTAGCCCCGGCCCGACAGGTGTCGTAATACCAGTTTCGGCCATGGGAGGCGGTATGCGGGCAACATAACCACCAGCCAACCTGCAAACCTGTTGACCAATGATGTTGACAGAATGCTGTCTGTCAAATTAATTTAATTCAAATAATGTAATATGTAATATGAACAAAACGAATATGAACATATTCACTGGTAAAGGTGAAGGGGAGTAGCTTGAAGAATGTTTCAAAATCACTTTGACATCACCCAACGTTCCTCTGGAGGCAAAAGGTCCTCTTAGGCTTCGGCTATGGCTGTAGGGTTGTTGTGAAGGTAGGGGCGGAGCATAGAGACTATGCCGTTTCTCGTTTGTTACTCTAGAGTAGACCAATTCACTTTTTTGAGGCATACTGCCCCCATCTGGTATGGAATGTGGAGTATGACTTGATTTTTTTTGCCAGACATGACAGATGGCACCTTTAATGTCACTTTTGATCAGTTTCATCCATCCTTCCTAAAAATATTGTAGAAATCCTACTGACCCCAAACTTCTGACCCCAAATGGTAGTGTGTGCAAATAATGTTATTTGTTTATTTGCATATTATGCAACTAATTCCGTTTTCTAAATTGATTGACAGTCAGTGAGTCTTACCATGAACTTTAAATCAAATATACAGTTCAAACATCAGTCCAAGCGATAATGTTCAAAGGTACACTAGGGGATATTTATTAATTTGTTCCTTGTGCTCTTAATACATAATCTTCACTGCTGGTGATGGATGATAACCTCTCTGACTTCAGCTGTCTTTATTCAATATCCACTATAGCCTGCTGTGTCAAAAACACATGGAGATTCTAATGGAGTAACGACAGACCAAATCAAACCAACATGCAGAGTGAAAGAGAAGTGCAAGTCAAGAAATTATTGGAATTGATTGAACATGGTATTCATCAATCCAGTGTGGCTATACGTGAAACAAGCATGAACGTATCGGATTCCACTCTGCTTCATGACCACCTACACCCGCTGTAAGAATGTATTAAAACTTGACAAATGCTCATCACACGCTAAATGTCAGAGAAAATACATGGTCAAGTGTTTGTAGACTTCAACTGATTGATTTTTGTTTTTTCTTTGTCTCTCCATTCAGAGCCTAACTGCCTATGCGGCCTGAGGGTGTCTAGCCGTGTTTTCTCTTTTTAAAGACCCCGGTCAGATATAAAAATTCTGATCAGTGGGTGATCAGCCCTCTGTGTTCAGATGAATACCTCATCTAAAATACCAATAGGTCTTCAGCCAACTGACGAAGGATAGATTTTTGTGAGAGATACCCTGCTGTCCTCATGAAAGATGCTTGGAC
The DNA here is from genome assembly GCF_003368295.1 of Carassius auratus. Taxonomy (NCBI): domain Eukaryota; kingdom Metazoa; phylum Chordata; class Actinopteri; order Cypriniformes; family Cyprinidae; genus Carassius; species Carassius auratus. The sequence continues at coordinate 7,668,071 of NC_039258.1, read as the reverse complement.
ATTTTTTCTAGTATCAAAGAACCGCTCGCTCTGACAAGACAAATGCTGGAGACCTTTAGCGAAGCATGTTTCCACTGTCTCAGATACACCCCTGAGTGTCTTTTCACAGCAGAACCAGGCCAGCGCTAGGTTATGAGTGCAGCTATTTAATGCGTTTCTATTTACAGGTTTGTTTTGATGAAGCCAACTGTTTAAGAGGATAGCGTGTACACTGTTGGAATACAAATGGACCTCTCAGGTTTGGACTTTAGAGTTGCTGAGTGATACAGAACTATGTATCCACCTGTTTCTGGGAGGCGCTACTGTAAAAAATAATGTGGGTACATTTTCCTGTGAGTTGGAGGAAGTAGTATATGCCAATGGTATTTTATAGGGATGCATCAAAATTTTGTTCGCCCTGCATTTAATTTAAGAAAAAAATGTCAGAAAATATATGACGCACTTTACCGCCCAGTAGTGTTCAGCGAGCAGGTTTCATTCTCCCTCTAGCTGCTGTCACTGTGACCCTCTGCTCAATATTCCTCTCTATGAATGTGTGTTCTGCTCATGTACCGCTTTTGCTAACTGGAAAAGTGAAAAGTAGTAAACTTGTTCCTGTTTGCAATAGCACTACTGTATGTAACATGTTACATGGTGTAGTACAGCTGTACTGGGAAACACTTGCAAAATGATGTTACCCTCTCTTTCACTGACCTGCTCTCTGCTGTGCTCTGCTCACATGCTCTGATAATGCTGAATAAAAATATATTGATATTTATTTAATATGAATGTATTTTCTGTCCATTTTTTTGTGTGTCACTTTCAATTAAAGCATCATTTAATAAAACAATAAAGCATTTTCAGTTCCGGTTTTTGGCCAATTACATCCAATTTTTGGTTTCAGCCCAGAATTTTCATTTCTATGCATTCATTTCTCTTAGTACTTTGTGTGTTAAATTTTACATCCAACAATCTTAGACTAAAGATTTTAAAGGGGTGCTATTATGCTCTTTCACAAAGTCTTGGTTTTGTTTTGGGGGTGTACTAGAACTGGCTCTCGTACTAGGTTGTTCGAAAAATCCTGAGGCTTCACGGGGCGTAGGGAACTTGTGGATAGTTTGTAGTAAATAGCTGCATTAATTAAAGGCTAAATCACTCAATTACACAATTTGACTGTGTCTTTATGCTAATCATATAATTGTGGTTTGATGTGTATAAACTGAGGAAAGTTTTGGTCACTTATTCTTCACCGGTTTACCAACAATCAATCGCTATAATACACGTGCATAAACACTGGATATCGCAAATATATTTTTTGGTCAGTCCGGATCTTCATAACAAAAGTAAAGGTTTTTGTTTCATTTTATTTCTGGTCTAGACTTAACCTTTTTCAAAATATCTCTACATCTTCAGAAGTGTAATATATTGTATGCTAACCTTTAAGATAAATTCTGCCATTTACACCACACACAAATACCAGTTTTCTGTACATTTAAAATGACCTTTGAAATAAATGGCATACCATACTATATGGTAATATTCACACGTTTTCTTCAAATGTGAGTTCCTTTTGTTTTCCTAAAATAAGAGCACTCTTTTAAAGATGAGCATAATCTCCAGAATCTGTTAAGTTTAATGTTCCCATACTCATTTCATATGCATTCAGTCTGGACCAATGAATTTACATATGTCAGACACTTACGAATTTACATATGAATGCTGCAGCATTTTCATCACTAAATGCCACCAATTAGATTTATTCAGTTAATTGTCAAGTATTGAGCCTTAGAAAAATTAGACGGTAGAGGCACATCTGATTATCATCGATTTTTGTCTTACTGACTGATGAATCTCCCATCACTTCGCATCAGAACGATGCTTATCCTATAATTCGGATCTCTGAAATACAACTTCAGTGTTATTGTGCTAAACTTAAAGAGGCAGAGAGTTACAAGAATAAGATTAATCTATGAATGTTGCAATGCATTCAGCCATTTGTATCGTTTTGTTTGCAGATGAAAGGCAGTGCCATTAATTTGATTCATGATTTTAACACTTTAGACTGATTCTTCCTCACAGTTGAAATATCATTTGTAGCTCATTTATGTTCCTGGTGTGGCTTCAGAGATCACAAATAAAGATAGTCACTAGGTAACAGCACAGCCCAAAAGAATGGGAATATTCCACGTGAGTTAGAAGAGAGTAATTTCTAGAGGTGGATTAAAGAGGAAAATTGAGTCATTTAACTGAGTCCAGTCATGCATTCAGTGCCACTTTCCTCTGTTTCCATGTAGCGTAAGAATTGGTCAAGACTGGGAACTACAGCAAGTCAAGCACATAATAAAATAACATTCATTATTCATACAATTTCCGGCATAAAGAACGACACCCCACTCTGTGTACTTCTGTGGAAAAAGTGTCTGTGCATTGATGTTCCTGACCTGATGCAATATCCATTTACCTCTTCAATAAATCTCATGAAACACAGTAGGGGTGGGCAATATGATCAAAATCTTGTATCACGAAATGTGTAATTTTATATAATGATAACGATATATACTGTTTTAACAGTATAGTTATTTTTTTATTTTATAAGGTTTTTATGATATAAAAGTCTTTGATACCATATAATTTTTATAATCCTTGTCACCACCATTTCGGTCTTAAGGGAACGTAAACAGTTGCGAGAGAAAGGAGAAAGAATATATATACTGTTGTTTGATTAACATGAATGGCAGACAGGACCAGTATTGATCCAATATATTATAGGGCCCAATATACTGTTATATATGGACTTCCTCTCGCAACTGTTTACGTTCCCTTAAGACCTAAATGACTGTGTTTATGAGGATACATGCAAAGCCGGGCATTTGGACGCTTTTGCATATAAGTGTTTATGCAATCGTTGCTCACAAGCTTTATTAGCAGCTGATGTGTGGCTCATGCACTCCTCTCCCACAGAAACAGCTCTGTTGTTTGTGCTTCAGCGGCCTAAAATCTGTTGTTTTAAACTTGCAGTGCATGAAACACTTGCAAACATGAAGCTTTAGTGATCACACACACAGCAATGTGTCCCATGCCCATGCTATTGTTCATGTTTCTGCATGCATCCCTGTGCAATGCATGTACTGTAAGACTGCTGTCATTCAAATGATGAAAAAGTTGCCATGAAAAATATATTTTGCTGCACCATGAAATAAACAGTAAAGTTTTCATTTCATCCATTCGTTATATCGTCATGTCATCCAGCCTTACAACACAGGCGTCTTGAGAGGCAGGCAGTTTATTAAATCCTCCTTGATTGTTCCAAAATACACTCTTTTCAGGAAACTAAAGTCATGTACTCCTGACTTCTGAGGACAGACAGTCCTTGCATTGTCTGGATGACGCTACTGCTATATAAAGGGATACTGTTTTACCAGATCCAATGTCCTAGGAAAGAGGACTTAACATTATTTAATTTCTCTTGACACATACAAACGCTCTTCTCAACCTTTAAATCTCTTGATAATTTGTAGGGAGCAACAAAGTAAAGGCCGTCTGAATAACTTTGAGCAGAGTCCACACAGCATCTATAATGATAACATGACACAATATTAAGGAACATTATCACTTTTACATTTTTTTCCAGCTAAATAATGATAAAAATCATAGTTTCAGATAACCTCTAGCATTTAAAGAAGCAAGCGATATAACTCTAGTGCGCACTTATAACTATATTATTGTGTTGCACGTTGGAAAAAACTCATAATAATTTTTTTTTATTCATAATGTATGTTCATTTCAGCAATTAGTAAAATAATGTTTATAAAATAAGCATGAATGTTTATTCAAATAACCTAAAAATATATATTTTTTAATCATTGCACATATCAAACTTATCATATCAGGAGAATTTTGCAGTGACAAATAGGTTCCCCTGCTTGTGTTATAATAAATGTTTGAACCATTTTTCGAAGTGATTTTTTTCATTCAGCCTGCCTTATTACATTAATACTAACAGGGTTAAAAGTTCTGTCTTTTCAGGCAGTTCTTTCGATTCTCAGCACGTGCAGACTTTCCTGCATGCATCCAGGCATTGTAAGGTTTAATTGGGAATTTTATGTCCCCTGCAGGTGATTTCAGGCATATTATTTCCTTCTCGCTGACACCTGCTGCCCACCAAGGTCATCCTCACAGGAAGCAGACACATGGGGAGAAACAACAGCAACTCACAATTAACCTAAGTAATAAGCTTTCACAAAGCATAAGCATGAAAAAAATAGTGCCTTCTGTATTATAGTTTGAAAATAGTTCATTAACTAGAAATGATTAAATTTAGGCAACACACAAATGCATGGGACTATTATTTATTGCATATATAAACTTTGACTTTTGTTTTGCACAACTAAATCCATTTGCAGCTCTAACTGTGAGATTTTTTTTTTCAGTGCATGTTGGAAGAGATTTCTTTGCTGACCTTTCCAGCTCCCTCAAAGCCTCGCTTGATCAAAATGCCCTTCAACAGTTTCCTGGGCTCTGGAGCTAATTGAATCTAAAAGACTACAAGTGAACCCGAGGCCGTGGTAATGAGAGCCGCTCAGACTGAGCACAAAAGCTCAAGAGAAACTAGTGGCCAATCTCTTGGTCAGCCTCCTTCCAAAGGAGAGAGAAAAGGGCAGCAGTTTGCTCTCTCTGATCACCAGCAAGAATTTCAAAGGGCATTCTGAGTCACCCTAGCCTAAAACACAGCACTGATGTTCGCCAGGAATTTATCCACTGACAAGGCTGAAAGGTTAGACTGACATTACATGCTAGCTTTGCATAAGAGCCCCTCGTAGTGAGTATTTTTGCAATTCCACACACAGTGACGTCTGACCTTGTAAAATGCACGGCATTTGTTGTAACTGCAGCCACACCAAGGAAATTGACAACCTTAACCTCTGACTGCTGTCTCTGGCAATTTTGCTTAATTAAGCTGAATTTGTACTTTGATATTCAAAGTCGTTTTTTTGAAAGAATCATGTAAAAATTTACTTGAAGATGCACACACACACACACACACACACACACACACACACACACACACACACACACACACACACAAAAATAAAATAAATAAATGAATAAATAAATAAAAATAATATTTTTCTTGTCTAATATATCGGCTTCTATATTTAATGATTTAATTCAAATGCCAAATGCCAATTTTTAAAAATATATTGGTTTAAAATATTTTACACTTCAAATGTCATTTCACGGTGTGTTTAACCCTCTGGAGTCGATTTTCTCCTGATAACCCCGAAAATAACTTAAATTACACTTTCATTACAACATTTTTAGTTTTTCACTAATCACGCATAATATTTTTTTTTTCTCAAAAATACAATCATGTACATGCATTTCACATATTATTATAGCCCAGTTTGTGCTGATTACAGTGAGATTAGACTTTAGCCATTTAGATATTTATAAGAAACTGAAAAAAGCACAAATGTCAGGGCATGACAAAACTTCTCCAGGCCCCAAAAAGACCCTTAGACTCCAAAGGGGTTAAAGACACATGCAATCCAATAAATGGCAATGACAGAAAATACTAAAACAAACAAACAAAATGAATACACGTAATACATATTCTTAAATATACATTATGAACAACCAATCATCAGTAAATAGAAATCTACTTTTCATAGCTGAAAGCTGCATTTCATTAATTAAAAATACGCTTGGACTAATCCATGTTTGATTCGTTAAAATGAATTGACTCATTAGAGTCATTCATTCAGGAATCAGACTACACTGGTTGAGCTCATGAGAGTCATTCATTATGTAACTGGGTTAGTCACAATGTACATTAAGGAAGTCTGTAAAAACAGGACCCATTATACTGTGTTAATATGAAAGAATTTTCTATTGACTTTTCAAATGTATTTTACACTCATCATAGATTACACATTGCATTGTGTTGTGTTTTAGCAAAAGCAAAAGATTCTAGCAATTTTCTGTCAGGAAATAATAATAAATCCATTCTGGTTCTGAATACCCTACTAACCAGTATGCAATATAAGCTGACATTCTCTGAGAAATGCCAGTTTGTTGTAATTTAATGTTTATTAACTTTAATCTCAAAGCACGGCTAGTCATCACGAGGGTCTGACCTGCCTTATGCAGAATAAACACCATTTTATAGGCTGAGCTGAATGGATTCTCATAAGCATATTTTCCAAAATACAATGTGCATCATTTAGAAACATGCACATGACTGAGTACTGTAATTACGCCAATACTGTGTAAAGACCGCCAAATGCCGCTTGCCTAGATAATCAAAATACATTCAGACACTCTCAAGGTTCATTTCAAATCAACATCTGTTAACATGAGTCAGAACTACATGGTAAAATGGACTGACCTTGGCAACAACCTCTGCACAGGTGCCGTATAACCGTGAAAGTAACAAGTCAGGCTTTACACCCGCACCTGCTCTGCTCGTAACTTGTTGGCAGGGCGAGGCAGTTTGGTTTCAGTCACTGATGATGGAAAGGGCTCCTCCAGGGCAGAGACGCCTCTAGAACACTTGGCCACAATAGACTGAGGTCTGGTGATTAAAATCACATCAGTACCATGGAAACAAGGAGCTATATTGCTCCCCCTGGCCAAATTACTACACCATTTTAGGCTGTATTTTACACCAGACAATGCTATGCAGATTTTAGTGTGGGCAATTAAGGCCTGATATGTGCTCATATGCAGACAGGCTGAAACCAATAAAGGGAATACAAGTGACTTAGTGTTTTTATGTGCATAAAAGTCAGTAGAGTCACCTCACAAACTTTCTATAATTGAGATAGCATCCCTGTCACATTATAAATTAATTTAAATTAATGTAAGAGTACAGCTCAACTGTATATTGGCATAGAATCTGTTATCTGTCACATTATTAATCCCCCACAGAAAATATGAAAGAACATTTCTGAAATTCATGTTTTATATTAGTTAAATCTGAAAATGTATGATATCATATATTAAATGAATACTGCATAATTAACTAGGATATATCTCCTAATTTTATTATTAACACATTTTCATATACAAATTACAAAATAATGAACTACTAGATTTTTATATACAGTAAGTCTTATGTGTAGAATATAGATAAGGATATCCATTAGTCATTACTAGCCAAGTGTAAAACAGTGGGATCTCTTGCAGAGGAGTCTCTTTCTAAAACCAAACACACAGTCTTACCACTGGTGGTGCTATTGAGCTAAAAATGTGGCAGCCAATTTCCACAGAGCCTTTATCATTGTCAGCGTCTAAAACATGGCAAACAGGTTTACTGGTATCAAAACTATAACTTTCAATCAAGCAGTTTTATTCAATATCTACTGAGAACCTTCATTCTGTTATTAAAGTTCCATCTCTAGTAAGTGGGAGGTTTTTGAGAAACATTTATCACGTATTCAATAAATGAAAGGACAACACTTGAACTAACTAGAAGAGACAACAATCAGAAGTGCATAGTAAAAGGCCAGCCTTCAAACTTACATGACTTCCTTACTTCAGTGGAACACAAAAGGTGACATTTTGGAGAATGTAATTTGTCGCTCCTTTCCATGCAATTACAAAGAATGGAGAGTGAAGCTTTCAAGCTTAAAAAAGGATACAAAAGAACCACAAAAAGCACTCTTTCTATGCTATGAAAGAAAGAAAGAAAGTCATACAGGTTTTAAATGACAAGAGAATGAGTAAATGATGACAAGAATGAAAATTCTGAGTGAACTATTTCTTTAATATTCAATAGGTGTCGTCAGACTAGACGACAGAACAGCAATCATCACAGTACTATAGACCGCTTCATGCAGAAAACATCCCAATGTTTACTTAAACAGTTAATGAAGCCTCCGTGAGCAACAAGAGTTAATACAAAATTAAAAATGAATGACAGCACTCAATCTCCAAATGCATTTATAATAAAGCAAAGCAAAATCCAATTTTCTGTGTATGTTGACTTTATTCTGTTTCTGTCAGCTCTGCGCCTTTCATTATTGTCTTGTGTATTTTCAGTGGCAGCCTCTATGATACGCATGGTCTGCTTGTGTGCGTTTTCATAAGAAGAGAATGAATTCCGAGTCGCTTTTGTCTTGCTCAATAATTGTAACGGATGATTCCTGTGATGAGTTCGTGCAAATCAAATGCCCGCTCTTGCAGTTATGTCAGGTCCCAGAACACATTTTTATGTAATGACAGAGAATCTAATAACACCTAACTTGCTCTTAACTTGAGAGATGCTTTGTTTTTTATATATACAGTATATATATATATATATATGAAGAGTTCAGATGCAAAAGCCTCTAAATGCCATCAGAAATTTTTATCTAAAATTAGGATTTTTTTTCAGGCTCCTATATTTATGTTCAGTTATTTTACTTTAATAGCCTTGAAAAGGACCTGCACATTGCCATTAAAATGAAATGACTCAACCTAAGCATAGGAGCTTGGTAAAAATCCAAATTTTAGATGAAAATGTCAGATGGCACTTAGAGGCTTTTGCATCTGAACTCTTCATATATATTTTTTTTACATTGATCCATTTGCAAAAAGGAAAATAAAAGCATGGGATACTTGTCTTTGTATTGTTCCTTTGGGGTCTTTGAAGCCTTTGTAAATGAATCCAGTGAGGGGGGATGAAAGAAAGGGCAATAAAAAGGTTACAGCGCTTTGGTAGATCTAAGCAATCAGGCCAGTTTTGATCGGACCCTTTTGATTGAGACTTTTCTCTTCCGCTGTGTTCAGTTCATAGTGTTAACAACACAGCAGACGGACCACAAGGCATCTTCCCTCCAGGGAATTTCTCTGGTTTGTGCTGGGGAGGAGACTAAAGGTTTCACGTTAACCAGTGCCATTAGATACTGTGACAGCCTTTATAAATCTTTTATCCCGTTCTTTGGGAGTGCTTCACGACAAATTGACTTTGGGGAAGGAGTCAGATAGTATCGGAGACTTTAACTGCAGAGACGGGCAAATAATCCCTAAAAACTCCTGCAACCCAAAATGAGAGAACGGAGGAGATTGACGGATTTATCTCAACCCAAACCTTTCTCTCTGCCACTGCTTTTCATTCCGGTGGATATGCTCAGAAATGGACTGATAAATCTAGCCAATCTGTCTGTTCCTGTTCACTCTCACTGGTTCGTTTGTCAAAATTCAACAAATATGATAGAAAGATGTGCAGTATGACAGATTCTACCACTCTCAAAGTGAAGATGCACTGAGCGTTTTGCTATTTTACTATATCATGATTTTAAATGCTGAATACAATGCTTATGAAATGTATTATGTCACGATGTGTGTTCTTCTCTTCTGCTGCTTTTGCCACTTAATATGCAGCATTTTAGTACTACAATCATCACATTCATCTTCATTCAGATCCTAAACAAAAGTAAATGAGGATGAAGGATGCATTGGGAAGTGCTAGACAAAAGCCTTTTAAATGGGAAACTGCGTTCATCCTTCTGCATAGTAATACTCATTTCTTTTAATGTTTCCTTAAAGAAAAAATATGTCTCCTTGACAGATATGAATCTCCATATTATAATATGTGTATCTTAAGCTTTTAAAAAGCCCTGTTTAATGTAGTTAAAGTGCACCACTTAATTTATTAAATTGTAGGATAACACATTTGAGAAGACTGTAGTTTGCCACAATATTGGCCACTACTCAACTATTTTGTCTGATAGAATTTTTTTTATATACTTTTATTAATGTTGTACAAGATCATTTGCGTTTCGGACAACCTTTGTTATTGTTGTCCTTGTAATGACTAGAAGCTAGATTAACATTGTCTCAAACCATGTTGGGCTTGGCAACTGACTGTTTCACCAAAAATAAAGAGCCAGAGATGCCACTGGTAAGAACAGGTGATAAAACAGATGCAAATATTGTTTTCCAGTATATAGGTGGGAGAAATTTTAAGACATAATAATAGTTCAGATTAGGAAGTATAGGTTTATGTTGTGCTCTCTTCGATTCTTTTGTCAAATTAGAAATACACACTAAAGTGGAATATACACAGTTCTGAGTCACTGAATTATTCATGTTTTCTCTTTGCTCAGTTTTAAGTGCTGAGAGCTTTAATGCACCCACTTTCATTTTGCTATTTATTTATTTTTTTAAATAGGGTGTTTCCTAAGTTAAAAGTGCACTGAGTCACTCCAGCCTGCTCTCTCCAGGTATCTGGGGAAGAGAAGAGCAGTTTAATTGCTACATGATTTATTTGACAGAGCCTGAGGCGGTTACAATGTCCTATCCTCCTCGTATGCAGCACTGCAGAAATGCCAACCGACAACAGCCTGCATCAAAAAGTGAAACAGCAGAGGAAAAACTTCTCAAGAAGACTTAAAATTTAGAAAAAAAGCAAACAATTACAATTAGTTTAAAGGAATGCCTATTGAGTATTACATAATCAAAGTTTTATTTTTTGAAGACATACGTAAATATCCGGTTGAGGGAATACTTTGCTCAGAAATGACAATTATGTCACTATCTATATATCCTCATGTTGTCCCAAGTCTACAGCAGTAGTTAAATTGCACATTTCTGCAAAATAATGTCCTTTCAGGCCCAGAATGACATAACTATCTCCCAATGCATGCATCTAAATTCCAAAATAATACCTTTATTATAAAACACTATATTTAAACTAAATTCTCATTTAATTGGCACATGAAACACGCCTCCCATCTTGAGGGGAACTCAAAAACAGAATATAACACTGGCACGATGACTAGGGGTAAACATTTTGCATACATTTATCCATTGTTAAACCTCTCCAGCAGTAACACTCTCCTTCCTTATGGAACTTAGTTGTCTTTAATGAACAAAAATAACCTCAAAACTTAATTAATTATTTTCATTTTTTCTTAAATTAACACTCAATCTCAGACTCTCCAAGCAAGATCTGTTTCATTCCTGTATGAACAAATCATTTGAGTGAATGTTTCAATGATTCATTTATGACTGAACTTGAGACGAGGAACTTGATTCGTTTTTGAATGAATCGAATGAGTAAATGACTTAAAGTCAGTCATTTGTTGCCACCTATGGGCATTTCTATGTGACATGCAGAAAGAATAATTTTCATATATCAGTATATTACTATTCAAGAATTTCAGAAAGAACATACATTCCTTCTAAACTACCTACAGATCCATTTAACACATTTAACAGATATGCCTGTTGAATAAACAGCCCTTGAGGACAGTCTACTGTAATATGTCCTGTTAACACAAAGGGAAGGACTGTCTGGTAAGTTTGAGCCTGGTGTAAAGCGGGGAAGCAGAAGATAAGGAAGGAATTCTGGAGTGACCTCTGTGTGGGTTGGGTGGAGAGCCTGCATGAGAGGCATTCACAGCCACATTATTTCAGATGTTGAGCATCATGATGATGGGGGTACATATGCGAACACCTCTCACATATGGAAATGTTCTGAAGAGGAAAATGCTGAGGGTGCTAAAGAATGCCGCCTCTCTTATAGCCAGTGACTCACAGGTTACTGAAAACTAAACCAATGCAAAATAGCTCTTATGACTGAGAATAAAGAATGATCCGGAGAGACTCACGAGTCGAGGGCAGTTATTTGACTCTGACTCAACTATCATGGTTGCCATGGTGAAATGCTGGTTTCAGTCCTGAAAAAAACTTGTTTCAAAATCAAGTGAGCTGTTTCTCTGCCTACTCCCTACATGGGCGGCTGCCTTTCAAGACAACCTCACTCGTGAGGGAAGGCTGTGTACGAATCAATGCCACACAAATACAATACAAGGCTAAGTTTAGGTCTAATTTGTTTCAGACAAACAATAATAATTATAGGAAATAAATAAATAAGATGTATATGATATGTAGTATCATTTTTTTTAAAAAATGATGTCTTCAGTTGTATGTATGTATATGTTATTTTAAAATAGTTGTATTATTATTATTATTATTATTAAGAAGAAGAAGAAGAAGAATTGTCATTATTCATTTTTGTTTTTTAAAAAACTAAATAATAATAATTGTATTATTATAATTAATTTATTTTGAGATAAAATTAATTTCTATAGATTATTTTAATCAATTAATTTTTAAAATATTGAACAAAATATTACTTGTCAAGATTTCTTGTGCTTTCCTGCTATCCTTTATTTATTTTTTCTTCAAGTTCTTTGTAATGCATTCTGGAATTGTTATTTATTATTATTTTTATATAAATTGTATATTTTATATAATCATTATTTTTCATTATTATTATTATTTTTTAATGATAATGAAGATGATGATGGTTTAAATGAATGAATGAATAATATAATTTTTATTTTTAATTTATTCATATCTTAAATAGTCATTGTTTTTATTATTATTATTATTATTATTATTATTGTTATTATTATTATTACTGTTCAAAAGGACATAAAGAGGATATTATTATTTCTTGTGTATATATATTAATGTTTATATATATATATATATATATATATATATATATATATATATATATATATATATATATATATATATATATATATATATATATATGTATATATTTGTTAAAAACATAAATATGAATACAATTTTATTTAATTTTACTTTATTTTGTTTTCTTTTATTTAGCTCAGTATAATAGTCTAGAGGGAAATCTTTTTTATTCTCTTATTTAGATGCAGTGATAATGTCATTCTGGCCATGGTCTTTTGCCTCTCAGACATCACGTAAGGTCACGGCGTTCAGTGTTAAATGCAAATGGGTCTGTGAGTGCCATTGACCTATCAGCACTACTCAGAGAATAACCTCTACTTGTACGACACTGAATATTTCGCTGGGACCTGCAGAATGGTGCTAGAAGAAAAGCATCCAATGGGAACACAGTGTCCAGACAATTATATGCAGGAGGCATCTTCATCAATCACAGCTTTCTGGATTCAGTTCTGGTTGAAGCAACAAGTAAGAAGATTATGTCCCAGCATGCACTGTGTGTGGCTTAAACAGAAAGATATGAGGTCTTTATGTCAGACTGTGAGGTTTATTGTATATGTCTGAAGACGTGAATGCAAGTGAACACAGCAGACAGACATGCAGCGCAATTGATCAGAGCCAGTGGATGACAGGTGAGAGGGATATGCCATAACTGAAGAAGAAGGAAAAATGCACAGAAGAGTTCGATTCTCTGTGAAGAGCTCCAGCCAGACCAATGAAGAGGCGTATTGATCAAGTCTATTGTCTGCAACATCTTAGCAGGATTAATCATTTCTTATTCAGCCCACCTCGAAGAGAGACTTTTCAGTATTGTAGAGCGTCATAGGTGTGCTTAACATGCTGTTCAAAAGGAGGGCAGTGAACTATGCCACTTCCTAAAATAGGCCTAACTCTTTTTTTTTTCTTTTTTTTTTATCAATATTGTAAGGCAATATCACTCATATCATTAAAAATAATCCCAGAATGCATTACAAAGAGATAAAAGAGTAAAAAGAATTCCAAGAAAGTAAAAGATCTCATTCAAGCTATAATCATCATTAAAATATCAGTAATAATGAAAAATAATTAATGTTCACAAATGAGTCAATGCAATCCCAGAATGTATTACATAGAACTCTAAAAATAATCCAAGCAGGAAAGAAAAAAAATGTGACTAATAAAAATTATATATTTATGACAATTATTATTTTGAACTGCAAAAATTTGCATTTCCTGAAACAGATGGACATAGCCCTAAACAAATTGGTCATGGTCGAAAAATAGGCTTCCTATTGTATAAGGAAAATAAATATAAGTAAACCTTATTTTTATCGTTGTTGTTTTTTTTGGTGTGAAATATTGTTTTGTGAGATTCACCAACTCACGTCAACACAACAGACATGAAAAAAAGATAAAAAAAAAAATAAACTTTCTTGATTTCATAATTTGTGCAGGATACACCTATAAAATAAAATAAAATAAAATAAAAACTGGGTCATTAATGAGACTTACTCTAAATAATGGGATTTTAATGATTGAATAAAATAAGAAATAAATAAAATAAAATAAATAAAATAAATAATTATTAATTATTACTTTAATTATTTTGTCACCAAATATGTGCATTGCCTGAAAAATAATAGGCTTTGTAGTGTGTGAAAAAAAAGAAGAAATGCTTATAAATAAATCTGTCAGATTTTGTGAGATTCATTGCTCCAAAAACACATTATTTTTGCAGGATACTCCCAACTCCTAAGATACTCTTTTGCAGGATACTCCCAACTCCTAAGATACTCTTTTGCAGGATACTCCACACTCCTAAGATACTCTTTTGCAGGATACTCCACACTCCTAAGATACTCTTTTGCAGGATACTCCCAAGGGAGTTGGGTCATTCATGAGATTTACTCTAAGTAAGGGGATTTCAAAGATTGACTATGTGTCCAATACACAGAATTTAGCTGGCAGTAATGTGTCCTCTTTGTTTGTGAGAGAGACTCTGTGTATTGAGCGGTAGAAACACTTTTTTCCCCTGCCATTTTCCCTCTGCACGGTTTCTTCAACACTTTGTCGATGTAATTATTCTATTTATTCAGTCCATTCTAGTCTGAGATCCCTCATCACCTGCTCTGAAAGAGACTCTCCTGTAGTAAGGACCTGAATTACAATGCAATTCATTTTAAAGACAAACTCACTTTGACATAATGGAAAAATAAATCTGTTTATCCCCAGCTTACAAAGATGCGTGAAACATTCAGACGTGTGCAAATTTAGAAACTATGATACATTATCAGTTAAATCCATCAGGCTCAATATGGTGATGCAATGTGATGCTACTTTTCTATCTAAAAATAGCTAAATTCTTTAGATTTCTGAAGAACATCCTGACCTCTTTTTTCTATATAATGAAAGTGAAGGAAGATCCGGTCTCCAAATCATACCATAAACTAGTCCAAACTTAACTGAAGCATCATGATCACTTCAGGTGTTGAATAGATCAAATGTAAGTTGTTACTCACTGAAAACTTTGCAATTAATTCATTTTTATGTGAACTATTCCTTCAAGGATTCTGTCTGCCAAGCAAAAGGTTGCAGGTTCAAACCTTTGTAAAGCTGAGAATTACTAAGATCCCAGCAGTTCGCCTCTGTTGCCAAGCAGGTCTGCTTTTTGGCTTTTTGAATACAACATCAAATTATGTAAATTAATAATTTTTGCCTCAGCTATAAAACTTTGGTGTATATATATATATATATATATATATATATATATATATATATATATATATATATATATATATATATATATATATATATATATATTTTTTTTTTGTCTTTCTTGGGTAATTAGTAACTTTCTCCACAAAAGTTAATGGAGATAACGTAATGCAAGAGCAGCGTCAGTCTACTAAATAATGTGATTTCCTGAACTGTAGCCATCTGTTGAGTGGGAGGTGCCGCAGCAATTAAACAGCTTTAATGACTGAGCTGTAGAAAACACCTAGCTACAACGCCACTAACTAACACCAGCTTTACGCAAGAACATCCATCCCACCCCCAGACTGTCATTCGCCCTCAGCGTCAGCCTGAGACCTTCCTCCGATGAACAGTGTGTCAACACATACTTAACTTTCAGCACCACTGTCAAAACACCATTCTAAGCCCACCAAGTAAAATGTGGGAAGAACTAGTGGGAAGTGTTTTTCATTCTTTGAGTTGAGTCTGAGAGGTTATAAAGATAATGGTTATACAATGAGTGGTTAATGTGAAATTTTGCCTATTTTGATCTAGATAAAATCATTCAGGAGTCTGATCCCAGCAGGAAGGTTTAAAAGCACAGAGGTAGTGCTGATTTATGACAGATGATCTCTGCATGAAGGTTTCAGGTCAGGTTTTTTAAAGAAGAAGAAGAAGAAGAAATATATATAGTATTTTCCACAACGATAACTTGCCAAAGTAATCCAAAAGTCAGATTTAGCATAAAAATTATTTATCTAAATAAACTGTATTACAACAAGTTAAAACTTAATATTATAATTAATTACACAAAATAACAATGAGTTATATAATATCAATTATACATCAGTTAGACCTATTTAGTGAATAATTAATGATATAATTATATTTAATTGTTTAAAAGATAAAATTAATTATTTAAATAAAATATGACTTTCACAGTTGAATAATTAATGATATAATTATATTTAAGTGCATAAAAATACTATTATGCAATATAAATTATATATGATTTTAACTTCTTTTATTAATTCTAAATAAAATAGCTTTAATTTGACAAGATTCTTCTCTTATACGGTTCTCTGGAAAACAAGGTGAAAGGAAAGACAAAAAAGAGAATTAAGAATAAACTGACTTTCAGACAAAAACAATTGAGCCATGACAACAAAACATTTCCACACCGTCTCAATATATCCTAAATACAGGGGCAGTGCATCTTTTAGCCTGATATTTTCGTTGAAAGGCCCTTTTAAGTCTGTTTTACTATGTGAGATGGCATATACAAGGAATCTGACAGAACACTATAAAAAATTGCAGTATGGAGGTAAAAGGATGCAACAAGCCAACAAATGCATTTTTTTTTTTTGCCATAAAATGTAACATTACTTTACGTTATTTCTCTGCAGGATTGCTCTGTGTACTGCTGACATGTCTTTCAGCCATTTAAAATGCAATTAAAATGTCTGTTGTGAGCTGACAAATGTCTTCATCTGACTCGGCAAGGATAAATCTTTTTAATGCGTACAGTGACGACAGTAATTTCATGTACGCCCAAAAGAGGAATACATGCAAACTAATTTGTTAAAGCTTTCTACAATACATCTGATGAAGTGTCATTTTTGTATATTAAATGGTGTGCCATTTTAAGATATTAAAATACATTCCCTTATGTTTAATACCCAGAGACAAGTCATTTCAAGAGTTGATTTCCCAAAAAAAACAAACAACTGGTGCAACAACCTGTTTTTCTGACCAATAGAAAACTGTTTGAAAACAGTCATTTTTAAGCAGTACCGTTTGGAGATGCTCCCTCCACCTTTGAAATGATGACCCTTTCTTTAGATGTCATAACATTATCAACAGCTTCCTCATCCTGAATTTACAATGCTTAGTTGTTAAGATGAAAAGTTCCATAATGCATTTATTAAAATTAATGATCGTGCTACTAGCTATCATCTGTAATCTCTGCACTTCAATTCCAGTCATTAGGATTTATTGCAGTCTGAAACCATTAAGCATTAAATACATAAAGTGCGTGCAAATGCAATTTACTTCCCGTCACTTCAGCTTTAAAACTGGTGTTTTGTGTCCTTGTTCCCAAAAAGTAGTAATTATGATGAAATGAGCTCAATTAGACACTCACCTAAAACTGCTTCTTACTCTTCAGGTAAAAATGTCCTCTTCAAAATAGCCCCTGAGATGTGTTTGAAACTATAAATATAAAATGAATACCTAATTACAT
Source organism: Carassius auratus (assembly GCF_003368295.1). Lineage (NCBI taxonomy): Eukaryota > Metazoa > Chordata > Actinopteri > Cypriniformes > Cyprinidae > Carassius > Carassius auratus. The sequence continues at coordinate 7,650,649 of NC_039258.1, read as the reverse complement.
CTGTGTGTATTTCCAGATTTAAACATCCTTTCTAAGGCACATCACATAGTAATTTTCTCTACATGTATGTGTGTTGAATGCTAGTATGCAGACATTCATGCAGTTGAATAATTGCCCTTTGGACAGGATATTGTGTTTTACAGGAAATGAAAAACTCAGAACACAAAAGATGAAAAATGTACCCTCAAAGATTACGTTTCAACCGTCATATTTTTGAAACAATGTCCTCGTCCGTTTTTTAAAAGCAATAAGGATGACGCTTGTTCCCCATGTAAACAGGCTTTCACAGGCATGTGCAGCTGATTATTGGCCACATCTCCGCTCTGTTGACTAACGGGGATGCAGTAATGGAATATCGTTGTGTCTTTATGAAGTCCCTTTTAAATCGGCTCCCCTTTTCCAGGTAGAAATTGTGCTTTGACGGTAACAAAATGTATGGGGAATAGGCTGGCTCTGCTGCTCCTCATTACTGCCAGAGCCTAGCTGTGCTAGTCCGACCGCAGCCCTGTGACTCATTTCTTCAGTGAGTGAACGAACGCCACTGCTCCACTCTCCTTTATTAGCATGAAAGCTTTTCTGGCAGATCGCACTCTCTGAAGAGCTCCCTTAGCAAAGGCATCCATTTGTTGCTTTAGTGACGGCATTATTCGCACACCTCGGGAAGGTAGAGACGTCATTATTAGTAATTGACTGCTCATGCACTGCATTTTATTTTGATTTTGTGGAGTTAGTGTAAGCTGATCAAGAATGTTGGCTTGGAAGGAGAGTGCCACTTGTGCTTCATATATTGCAAATGTTTAAATGCACACTGCATTTTCATAGAGTTATGGTCATAGGTCTATATTGTGAGCCGCTAAAGAATGAATCATGTGGCAAGGCTTGTAAGATGTAAACACTAACAACTCGGAAACAAAACAATTTCTCAAACTAATCCGTTCTCATGGATGTGCATTTCAGAAGCATGATTTTCTGTTTCTATTTGGCGTACTATTTGTATGCAGAAATGGACTTTGGCGTGCATACAATGCGCCAGTTAGTTTTGGGGTAGGTGCATATTATATGTACGTCAAAATGTGTATCTTATGCATGCCAACAAAGTGCATATAACATGCACGCAAAAACTGTGTATTAATGCATATCATATGCATGACAAATTCAGTTTCTCCATATAAATAGTATGTAAAACACACACACACACACACACACACACGCACACACACACATACACACACAAAATTTTACTTTATACGCATTTTCATGAGACTCTCAAATTCAAACACTTCTGGTAAGGCAAGACAAATACCTGAAATATATGCAGGATAAACAACAATATAAATATATATAGAGAGATAATCATGTTGGATAGTTAGTTATTAGTTAGTTTTTTATAAAAAAAAAAAAAAAAAAAAAAACATGTACACAACATACATCAATGGCAGGTTATCATTACTGAATAAAAATAATTTCCACCTCTTTCATTCCTTAAACGACTAAAAAGACACTTTCTTTTCTTATGTAAAATTAGAATCACAAAGTTTCATTTTCTATTTTGGATGCTCATGTCTCAGCTACAGTATCTTGAAAAGGTGACTGATGTTTGACTAATAACACTATGCAAACTAAGTATTCTTGTTCATTTATTTTAATAGCTTTTCCAATTATGCAAGCAACAATATCCATTTGAAGTTATTGCTGGTTGAATTGGACTTCATGTTGAAATTTATGTTTATTGCTGAAGTTTACGCCGAAGATGATTTCACCGACCATTTCTTTTTCTCCTTTGCTGGTGTACAGCCAAGACTAGCCAATCTACAGTATGTGGACAATTCCAGTACAGAAAGACATTGTCTTAACACTTTTTTTTTATTTCTTCCAGACATCTGTTCTCCCTTTCCAAATAAATACTTGGCCACTAATCTTAAAGGAACAGTTCATGTTGAAGACTCACTCACCCCCAGACCTTCCAAAATGTAGATGAGTTTGTTTCTCCATTGGAACAGATTTGGAAAAACTTAGCTTTATTTCACTTGCTCACCAAAGGATCCTCTGCAGTGAATGGGTGCCGTAAAAATAAGAGTCCAAACAGCTAATAAAAACATCACTATAATCCACAAGTAATACACACATCTTCCGTCCATCAATGTATGTCTTGTGAAGTGAAAAGCTGCATGACACACCAAAATATTATGCCATGTTCCATAATAATGCATCCCAGAGAAAAAGTCCTTCTACAATTGTCCTCTCGCATGAAAACTCTTCAATAAATTTGTAAAGAACTGTTTGTCTTGTAAACTGTGCTTGATCTGCACGTCTCTCCTGATGAAGACATGACCCATTCACTTAAAAGCATTCATGAACAAGTGATGTAATAATAATTTCTCCAAATCTGTTCTGAAGAAGAAACAAACTCATCTACATCTTGGATGGCATGCAGTTCATCAAACTTTTATTTCTGGTGAATTATTCCTTTAAATAATTCAATTTGGATGGTATAGTAACTTGTAATTCATTTTGTTTATGCACACTCCCTGTAGATAAAACCTTTAGTACTGTATAAAATTATTTGCTACTGTGGTGGTTTTCATTTTGTAATACACAATCTTTCACTAAGGACTTTTGTGTCATGTGTCAAGTATGAATGAGTCTGTGGAGTTGCGTGCGAGTCTGTGTATCCCCATCTGTCATTGAGTGTGCATGAATGGATGCGAGTGTGTGTTTTCTGAGGAAGGTGTTAAAAATAGGGTAACATTAATCACTGACTGAAGCAGACACAGATCAGTTTGGATGGGCCGTGGCCGGGCGTCTCTGGCAGACCTCAGTGTCTGAGAGTGAGACTGACAGGCTTTAAATCAGGGCCTGTCTGTGGTTGTCACAGCAGATGGATTCGAGACAGATTTACCACCGGAGCGAACCAGGAGGCTGGAGGGAGGTCAGTAAGCACAGACAAAAACGCTGAGTGGGACAGAGGGAGAGATCCCAAGGGTGAAATTTAAAAAAAAATTGCTTTAGAAAGCTCTCTTTTTCCTCTCATTGGAAAGGTTTAGAAAGGTTGGGAGCAGATTCTTAAACAAACAAGAATCAACGAGCATGCAAAATCCTCTCTAACCTCTAAATGGATGTGTGATTCATTGCTGGCATTCCACAGGTTGAACATCATGCATTTCCTTTTAAAACATGATCATAGTACATTGTAAAACTTATTTTTTCAAAATTACTGGAGTATGTTTTACGTTAATTTATTATTTTAGACTTTCACATTTCAAGTCAAATTCAATGTTGCTTGCCGTTATTTGTAATTATTTGTCAAAATTACTAGCAATTTCTGACTGAAAGTTGTTTCAAAGTCAATTCTACACCACCAGTCACTGACATAGACATTGAATAATTAATAAATGTTCATGTTTTGAAAGAAGTCGCGTCATGTCTCAATTAGGTCTCATACGGCATGACAGAACGGAGTGAAAACAGTACTATTGAGAAATATTATTACAATCTAAAATAACATTTTCGATGTATCACAATTCAAAGGTTTTGGGTAATTCAGATTTAAAAAAAATTTTTTATTCAATGCATTCCTTAAAATTCCTTAAAATGACAGTAAAGACGTTTATACAAGACATTTGTTACAAAAGATTTCTATGTTAAATAAATGCTGAACTTTACAGTTATTGAAGAATCCTGAAAACTATATATCATGGTTTTCACAAAAATATTAAGCAGCAAGAACTGTATTTAACACTGATAATGGCAAAGACCATTATTAATAATGGATTACCAATAATAATTGACCAAATCAGCATACAAGGATTTCTGAAAGATTACATAGACTGTCTGAAAAGATCAGGGAGTTCTTTAAAATGGCAATATTTCATAATTTGAATTTTTTGAAACTGTAAACTGTATTTTTGATCAAATAAATGCAGCCTTAGTGATCATAAGAGACTTTTGATGAGTTGTATACATTGGCTTGTTAATTATTATTACTTTGAAGCAGACTCTTTTTGCATTGTGTTTGACCGAAACAATCTCACTGCTTCTCCTGCTTACAAACTCCGGAAATGAATGAGTTATAATATCAGCTTCAGGAGAAACTGCTGAAGAGCTGCATATAAATAGAGGAAGATGAAGCTGCAAGTCAATTTTGATACCTTCAGACTGCACCTATCTATTTTTAATAATGCAATTAGATCGAGCTGGTACGCTCATTTCACTAAATTGGTCTCTGAGAACCAGAACACCCCAAGGGTGCTATTCTGGACCACTGACAGGCTTCTAAACGCCTCTCTTAGAAGTCATCCCGACATAATCCCAGGCTTTGAATGTGATAAATTGGCAGTGTTCCCTAGAAAAGTATCAACAGTAAGGCTGGATATAAACAGAAAATTTGAAAATAGTGCATTTGAGACTGTTATTGTATCATTTACCATGCAGGAAGCTAATTTAGTAGTTTTTAATGCTGTTAAACCATATGCATTGAGGGAAGTGTATTAGATCTTACGTCATATAGCTAATTACTTTAATTATTTTAGAAATGTTGCATGATTAATTTTGCCTCCACAGTCCACAACTTTTTATTTTTTTTGCAGCATAATTTTTTTTATTGTCACTTTTCAATTATTTAATTATATTAAAAAATCTTGCTGACTCCAAACATACGGTAGTATACATTTAATTATTTAAAATGATAAATGTTGATTATTACTATTTTTTGTCGTTATTTATTGATTTATTTGAAATCCCTTCTGGTGCTGTTATTGCACTGCATGAAAGGTACAATATAAAGTTGCATGGATTTATTGACGGAGCTGCATCAGATGAAAACTAATGAGAATGACAGCAGTGAGTGCTTTCCAAGTAATTTTGTCAATTTTACCTTATGAACAAACACATATGGAGCAAAACTGCATGGCTGGAATACTGAGAATGGTGATTTACATGTAATTGAATCCAGATTATATTTAATTAGGCCTCATCTGGCACGACTGAAAGCACATCCCTGGAACACACACATATGCCATGTAAGGCTTCAAAGAAGGTAATTTGCTATTTATATGTTATAATATGACTTAAATGGAGATGCAAACTGATATTTCCTACTGACATACTACAGCAAACGATAGAATTAAAAATGTACAAATTATAGTCCATTACTGATTAAAATATAAATGCTAAAAAAAAAAAAAATGTAGTTAGTAATGTAATCTGTTGGACTGCACACATTAGGTATTCCACTAACAAGTCCTATTTGCCATCTAAAACTATTATATAACATTTATATGCATATTTTATGCCAGTGTCTTTTATGACCTCATATAACTGATGCACATTTTAAATAATTCGTCTTACTAAAGAACTGTTTACAGTAAGCCAGTCCAAAAAGTCAATTATTCATATAATGCAATGTTGCAGAAAATACTATACAGAGCACCAGAGTATTTTCAAATAATGGCAAATCTCTCTCTTAGCAACATGTGGAAAGCATTTGAGAAATATACTGTACAGTACACGAAAGCGACTGACAGACGGATGGGTGATAAGCTGTAGTGTATTATCTGACTCCACATAGTGCTGCACTCCATGCTATTTAAAAATGAATCCAGACTTGCATTTAGTTTGTATACATGGGTTATCATAGTTTTTAATGGTGTTGGCCTATTGGATGTTTGTTATAAAATGTCAGTCATGCAAGTTGCCAAATTAACTAGCATGACTGGCATTTGCAACAGCCAAATACGAATCAAAGTATCCACCAGTCAATTCCAACTAAACAACCTGAAGCTTCATTACATATAGTGCAGCTTACTACTGCTTGTTTAATTAGACGGTGGAATCAAAACATTCCATAAGGTTCTGTCCAAATCAAAGGTCAATGAATAATTATCTTGGCAGGACATGCTTTCTTATGTCCCTATGAAATAAACATCCATCTGTTCGTTCACTCGTATCTTAACATGCTTCGTTAGCTCAAGGTGTTTAATTAGAATATCGTGTTCTACAGCGCATCTTTCTAGCAGACACAGGTTACGGAGGTCCTATAGCAAACACCTCATAAATATATGAAAGGTGTTTAACAGTACTGTAACTGCTGCATTACACAGGCTCCATGGGCTTGTTTATTGGTCAAAACAGTTCTGATTTCTGCGCTTCAGTATATGGGGAAACTTTGAAAAACAGATGTCCTCATGCATTAGTGAACCCATTATAAAAATTTAACACACAGCAATGAGACACAGCCAGTGGGGTTATGTTCATTTAATTATTACTTTGATATTCCTCTGCTGTTATTTTCCCTCTTAGCTGTGTTTATGTTTGTCTCCAGTTTGTCTTACCATTTTGTTTACACAAATCATATATACAGAACACATGAACCATTAAAAAATAATTGAGAGTGTTCGCAAATAAAATTTTAGGCCGTACCTTTAACTTCAAATAATGTTAATAAAACTGTCCAATGTTCATAACATCAATGTGATATATTTTTATATTCGTTATTACTGCAACTAATACTCCAGTTCTTATATTTTCTCTTCTTCTTGTCTCTTTCTTATGCTTAATTATTCATTTACAATGTATTTCAATGTGTATTACAATGTGGTTCATCAATATTATTTGTTATTGTAGCAGCAGTGGATTTATTATTGCACATTTCATGGATCTATTTTCTATAATATTATTCTTTCTAGTTTATTGCAAGCAGCGATGTATTAAAAAAGTGTTGAGTAACTAATGCTGACATAATTAGGTTCAGGACACTGGGTCGCTCTGCGGTGACATGGAATTAATGTCCTCTATTTGCAGCATGGCCACATTCTCCCTCCCACTACATTCCCGTGACTCCAATCCTAATGTATTATTTTAATGGAATAATAACACACATTCATTATCACAAGCATTTATGATTGGTTAAATCTTTATCAGAGGATTTATAGACTCATCAGATGAAAATGCAGAGCAAAGAGCATGGTGTTATTTTAGTATTATTTATATACTATGTATTACGGTTTTGAATTAACTTTTATTGATATGTTTGAACAGATCATCCAACTGTTTATCCATCAATCCATCTATCTATCCATCCATCAATTCACCCAACATACAACTATCCATCCATCCATCCATTCACCCAACACATACAACTATCCATCCATCCATTCACCCAACATACAACTATCCATCCATCCATCCATTCACCCAGCATACAACTATCCATCCATCCATTCACCCAACATACAACTATCCATCCATCCATCCATTCACCCAGCATACAACTATCCATCCATCCATTCACCCAACATACAACTATCCATCCATCCATCCATTCACCCAACATACAACTATCCATCCATTCATCCATCCATTCACCCAACATACAACTATCCATACATCCATTCACCCAACACACAACTATTCATCCATCCATCCATTCACCCAGCATACAACTATCCATCCATCCATCCATTCACCCAACATACAACTATCCATCTATTCACCCAACATACAACTATCCATCCATTCATCCATCCATTCACCCAACATACAACTATCCATCCATCCATCCATTCACCCAACATACAACTATCCATCCATCCATCCATTCACCCAACATACAACTATCCATCCATTCATCCATCCATTCACCCAACATACAACTATCCATACATCCATTCACCCAACACACAACTATTCATCCATCCATCCATTCACCCAGCATACAACTATCCATCCATCCATCCATTCACCCAACATACAACTATCCATCTATTCACCCAACATACAACTATCCATCCATTCATCCATCCATTCACCCAACATACAACTATCCATCCATTCACCCAACATACAACTATCCATCCATCCATCCATTCACCCAGCATACAACTATCCATCCATCCATCCATCCATTCACCCAACATACAACTATCCATCCATCCATCCATTCACCCAACATAAAACTATCCATCCATCCATCCATTCACCCAACATAAAACTATCCATCCATCCATCCATTCACCCAGCATACAACTATCCATCCAACCATCCATCCATTCACCCAGCATACAACTATCCATCCATCCATTCACCCAACATACAACTATCCATCCATCCATCCATTCACCCAGCATACAACTATCCATCCATCCATCCATTCACCCAACATACAACTATCCATCCATTCATCCAACATACAACTATCCATCCATCCATTCACCCAGCATACAACTATCCATCCATCCATCCATTCACCCAACATACAACTATCCATCCATCAGTCCATCCATCCATCTGTCATCCAACTGTTTATCCATCCATCCATTCATCTATCTATCTATCTATCTATCTGGACTCTGCATCCAATGAGACGTCAAAAAGTTTCACAGTGCCATAAATACGACATCTAACCCTTTATTATATAGATATACTTTTTTTATTAGAAATATGACACATTCATTTTGTGCTCTGAAAACTGTACAATAACAAAGAAACCCCAGTGAACTTAAAAAAGGGAGTGTGGAAAGAAAGGGAGAGGAGGGAGAGGAGGAGAAGGAGGGGTTGATGGTGGAGAATTCAGGCAAGTACGTATCATCTGGAGTGACAGTCAGTGATACCGAAATACACACTGTTACATGATGTTACAGAACACTGATAAAGTCCATTAACCCAATGAGATTTGGGGGTCTTGGAATCAGAATCAATGATAACTATAATAATGTTAACAATATTCCCCAAGCACAGTAAGAAAGATATGTATAGGCTAAAATTAATTTAGTAGAACTCTTCTGGAAATAATTACAATGCTGTACAACAGGACTCTGAGGAGTGAGTCTTGTGCTTTCTCTGTGTGCGACCACAACCTAACCAGAGAATAACACCCCTCTGCAGTTTCATATATGACTATTTATAATATATATTTATATATCCATATTCATCTCCGTTTTCTCTTTCAAACATGATTCTGCACGCAATCTGAGACTCAGCAGTTTGTTTCAGGTCTCTCAGCTCCAGTGATTCTGATGAAAACATCAAGCGAATGAAGACATGTTGGTTCTCATGAACCCACCAGCTGGACCGCCAACCTGCTTCCGAGCTGAATCTTATGCTGAAGTCGCTTCAGCCTCGACCGACTTTCAAAGGATCCCAAGGTCGGTGCGGTGCACAGGACAGCACAGTGGCGAAGCAGTGGGCTGTACTGGCTCAGAAGAGCGTTTGAGACAGATTAACAGTCAAATGGCTTTGGGCAATCACGTTGCCTCTTGCGCCCCAAACGTACGCATGTGTTGTGTGTCACACTGATCAACAACGATGATAATACGACTAATAATATTCAAGAATTTGATTTTGAATGATGTGTAGCTCACTTGATTCCTACCGGGAAGTTTGAAAGCTTCTTCTCTCTCTTCCATAAATGTGACATGATCACTAATTTGTGTGTTGTATGTGTGTGTGTATCCAGAAGTGTAAGAAATTGAAGGCCACTCACTAAGGCTCATCTGCTCTTACTCTGAATTTCAGTCCTTCTCTTCAGTCAGTCACTCCCAGCATTCAACTTGCCCAGTTCAGCCGTTCTTGGTAGCGCCAGCTCATTAACACAGCAACAGGCTCAGACCTGGTTTTTCGAAAGTGTTATGATTCGCTTTGACATTAAGGAAAAGGCCATTCCAGGATTAAAACAAAAACAAAAACAACACAAATAAAAATTGCACAGCCATGTTGCTTTCTCTCTCCTTGCATACTTTTGTTTGTCCACACTCTCAAATCTCACTCCCTCTCTCTGTCCCTTTTCCCTGCGAGTAGTTTGTTCTGTTTCTCTGAATGCTCTGGGGGTCTCTCAGACCTCCGTCTGCAGGTCCATGATCTCTTGGCCCATCAGAGGGATGGTGGCGCTGGCCTTCTCCCATTCCACCGCTTGCATTTCTAGAGGAGAGGCCTGTAGGGGCTCCAGCTCCTTACGCACCCATGACGGTGGTGAGTGGGTCTTCCTTATGCCCTCCCACGCCCGCTTACTGGGGGTCTGCTGCTTGTCCTGCATTAACAAGAATCACAATATTTTAGGGAGATTTTTTTGTAAAATTTCTTGTTCGGTGCAAAATCAGTCGAAGTGCTGCCAAAGAGGCTATCCAGCCAGACGAAAATGAATATTATTTTTAGGACATATTATAATAATTATTATCATTATTGAAAAATATAAGTAATTAATTTCATGTATTTTGGTCAATATAAATGTACTTATATTTTGATATTGGTAACAGAAAAAGTAGGAAAAAAAATACAATAAAACTAATACAAAATTTATTAATAAAATTAAGCTACATAATGCCCTGTAATTAGTAATGTCAAGATAAAAAACACGTTTTGTTATTGTGAATTTAATACATTATCAAATAGATTAATAAAAAGATTACTATAGAAAAACTGAACTGAATTTAATTAAATGCTGCCCTGCATTAACAAGATCACTATAAATAATAATTAAAGACATTTTCATTATATTATATGATATTATATTATATTATAAACTCATCAGGAAAATTAAAAAAAACTTGCACACTCCAATATCTCAATGCATAGTATAATTTACACTACTGGTGAAAAGTTGTGGCCTAAAGGTTAGAGATTTGAACCCATAATCCCATGGTTGTGAGTTCAAGTCTTGGGATGGCAGGGAATGTGGGTGGGCAGTAAAGTATACTCTCTCCACCCTCAATACCATGACTGAGGTGCCCTTGAGCAAGGCACCGAACCCCCAACAGCACCCTGGGTGCTGCAGCATAAATGGCTGCCCACTGTTCCGGGTGTGTGTGTGTGTGTGTGTGTGTTTGCACTTTGGATGGGTTAAATGCAGAGCATAAATTCCGAGTATGGGTAAACATACTTGGCTGTATGTCATGTCACTTACAAAATAATTTTCAATCTTTTAATGTTTTATTAGAATGATTGGACCCACTTTATATTAAGTGGCCTAAACTACTATGTACTTACATTTTAATTAATAATGTAGTACAATGTACTTATTGTGTACATACATATTTTTACATTGTACTTATATTTAAAAAAAAAAAGACATGTAATTACATTTATATTTACACTGTTGACCCATTCTTTACACCTTAACCCACCCTTAAACTTACCCATACCTCCAACCCTCTCCCTAACCTTACCCCTATCCCACCTCAATAACAGCAAATGAGTTTTACAATACAATATGAACACAATAAGTACATTGTACTTATTTTTTTATGTAAGTACATAGTAGTTAAGGCCACCTAATATAAAGTGGGACCGAATGATTTCTGAAGGTTCATGTGATACTAAAGACTGGAGTAATGGCTGCTGAAAATAACGTTTGTAATCACCTGAATAAATAGCATTATATATATTTCACAATATTGTTGTCTTTACTGTATTTTTGATCAAATAAATGCAGCCTTGGTGAGCATCGTAGTTATTTTTTAAATTTTGACTGGTAGTGTATAATTTCTTTTGATTTTACAAAATATCTATTTTTTATGAGATCCTCTTAATGACGAATAGAAAAGGAGGGAGAGTGATGAGTATAAGTTCATACACTAAGATTGGTTTTATCGCTTCCTCCTGACGACACGCTCCATCTCTTCCCAGTCTTCCCGTCCACTGGGGGAGAATCTCTGTCCTTCTCTGCATGCTGCAGCTTCCTGTTTAAGTCCTGGAACATGTCCTGGTGACGCTTGCGTGTATGCATGATCTTCTGTAAGACAAAACCCGCATTTAAACCTTTGCAGAGATGAATGAAACTGCACCACACAAGACTGCTGTCATTAGTGGAAAGATTTACATTACACTGACCTCAAAGTCCAGCTCTGCATAGCGCGATTTTCGTCTCTAAAAGGGCAAATGAGAAAGGGATGTTATTGTGCGTCCTTTCAGAGTTGTCTTAGGGGGAAAACAGCAAATGGGTCATTCCCAAAATATATTGACAATCATGTCTTTAGACTTTTCACTCATAAGAAAGACTTTATAGATTTCAAGAAATTCCATATAAAAGACCTAATTCAATTCTGTACATAATAGTTTAATCTTGAGCAATCCTCTTTTTTCTGTTATAAATTATTTATATATTTACTATTTATACTAATTTAGTTTTTCTAATTCAAGTGCAAAATAAATAAATAAAATAAAACAATTAACTTTAGAGAACAAGAAAATCAACATAATATAATAAAAAAAATGTTTGAACATTAGTGCACAATATAATTGAATATTAATTTAATAAAAAATATAATTCAATATTAAATAAATATGTTAAATTAACATTAAAAGCAACTTATTTAAAAGCAATTAAGATTATAAATAATTTCATATAATTGTCATCAGTATAAATTTAAGCTATTTTGATTTTGAAAACACAGAAAGTAACAAAATAAGTTTTGTCTTGTGATTAGTAGTAATGTTAAGATAATAAAGGAATACAATTTAATAAATCCTAATAAATCCTTTTATAATGAATATAGGAAAAACTAATTTTATTTTATTACATTTTGTAATATTTTGTAAGTCAATACTGTTTGAGAATGGCCCAGATGCAATAAATAGAGAAAAATCAATTGTAAAATTTCGGGCACTTTGGACAGATTTTGTAAAAGCATTGTGCTGCTAGTTTCCGTCGAGCTCCTGGCACGAGCATGCTGTAAACAGCTTGTGACCGAATGGCCTTTCTTTAGCCTGTTGGAGAGCGTCTGAGGGCAGTCTGACATTCTGCCTGCGCTGTGCGTTGCTAAACATCTGTGAGCCTACAATGCATTCTGGGTGCATGTCTGGCCTGAGGTGAGGAGGAATCCACGCTTGTCATCTGCTCCCTTTTAAAGCATGAGCAAAATCTGACCTTTGCATAGACTTTCCTTTCTAAGAGGGATAACTGCAAATGCAAAGAGGCATAATTTATGTAGCCTTCTTTCCTTCCTTCCTTTTTGAATCTGCATATTTTTTATTCCATGAAGTGTTTCGACGCAGTTTTTATTGAAAGCGAGTGCATGTGCATTGGCTGATGTCAGTTGAAATGTAACTCTGAGCCACGTAATGACAGTCCTCTACGCAGACACTCGCCACAAACACGCTTTTTTCACTCCGCACATAAATTAGGACACTCGCTCCCTTGTGGCAGATATGACAAACATTGATGTGAATTCACAGCCTTGTAGGCAGATGGGTCTACAGCAAGTTTCTTTGGACCAGAAACCAAAGTGTCCATCAGTTACTAGAAATAATCAAAGCTGAGAGAGAGAAAAAAAAAGGTGATGAGGATGAAAAGACAAGGTGATTTAAAAAAAGAGCAAGACCAGCATCTACAGAGTTGTAAGATGCAATCACATTTGCGCTGATAGCCATTAAACGTTAATGAATAGTCATTTAGAAAGCTGCTGTGTCACTGGGGTTCTGATTCATTTAGGCTGTGAATCTTTCAGTGCAAACTGTGATGAGCATTTTCATTATTTAGACAAAATGAAGTCAAACAAGCTTCTCGACAATGAGGAAATGGAAAAGGATGTATAGCACTTTGCAACCCTCTACAAACAGCTTAGCAAAAGAATCACAATTTTTTTAGTTCACTCGCCAGACTGTGCCATGTAATGTTTCTTTAAATACAGCTAAGAATATTAACAATGTAATACTACTGAAAAATTACTTTAAAAACAAATTTCACTCAAATTGATAGCAAATTTGAGAAATATTTACAAAGAAACTTTTTTCTAAATTAGAAAAACTAAAATGGCATTTGTACAACATTCTCCATTATTCAGTTTTATCTACAACTTTGAAAAATAATTTGTTAAAGTGTACTATCAATCATATAAAATGAACTAAGGTCTGATGATGAGCTGCTGGGCTTATGAATATTAATAACATTGTCTGCATTCGCTCAAACTGATTTGCTAAAATCAAAACGGAGATGGCGATATGTGAGCGCTAGCCAATGACATTGCCAGTTGTACATTAGCTCCACCCACTACTGAAGGAAATGGGAGTGGCTTCTGCTTAAATAAGAAAAAACAAGAGGATGATTTACATGGAGCTCACTGATTATTTAATGATATATATAGGATTCCCTCGCTTTCTCTCTGTGAGTGCATGTGAGAAAAAGAAAATTCTCACCAAAACAATGGAGGGTCGGACACCTATTCACTGGAGTTTACAGTCCGTCAGAATATGCTGTGCATCCATTTGATATCAGTAAGAAAAGTACACTATAAAGATGGCAAGAGGAAAACCTCTCAAATTCTCAGAATATTTTTGTTTTTGAGTAAAAATCTAACACCAAAGACTATAACGCAAAAATATTTCGTTTTTTAAATAATTTTAAATGTAAAAGAATAATTTACACTATTAAATTCTATAATGATTATGATACAAAGGAACAATATCATTGGAATCACTTTCACAGTGATTTAACAGTGATAAAAACATTGACAGCCAATGAGAATCGATCCTGCTTCAATGAGCTTGAGCTTTTACAGCAGTAAATGATAAAATAAATTATGAACAGAACGTTATTATGCATTGGTGAGGACACTGATATAGTTACTGTTCTTAGTTCTCTAACTCAAATAAATGGCCTATGAAATAAAAATAAAAAAAGAAGTTACTTCAATTATTGTTAGCCGATGGCTAATGATATATGCATAATTTAGTTGTCTAGCACAAAATTTTGTCCCATATGCGAGTGAATTACTTGCCGTGTAGAGGGTTGCATTGTTTGATCTCATGAATATCATTGTTTCTTACCTCCAAAGAGCTCATAGACAGTGTTGAGACGGTCTCACTCTTAGACATCATTCCGGAGTTCCCAGAGTCCCCTTGCTCACATGTGTTTGTCATCTGGGATTCGCTGGAGATGTTCTGCACTGTCTGTACTGGGGGGTCCCTCTCTGAGCAGGAAACGCTGACTCGGTCGGTGGGCAGGCTCTTCAACCCGAAGCCTGGCACGGGATCGGTGCCAGCGGGGTTGGCCAGGTGGATGAGCCTGGTCTGGGGTAACTGCTCGATGTTGATGTTGTACTTGGTGGCTGGGTCATCCTTGCCGCCCTTTGCGGGCCTAAGGGTGTTGTTGTTGTTGGGCAAGTGCACGTAACCCTGGCCTGACCCACCTCCTCCTCCTTCGGGACCGCCGCTGTCTCCTGGGGCTCCATCCAGTTGCTTGAAGAGCTCACCATCACAGATATAAATAGATTTGGCTCCGGGTAGCTCTGTACTGACCCCGGCAATGCCACCTTTATCGCGGCGCATGGTGAGAGTGTGGCTGGCGTAGTCAGCAACGTTTTGCAGGTGGACCTTTGCCATGCTGGCAGGAAGGGTGTTGAAGTTGGAGCCTTTCTGTACCGTGATCTGCTTTGAAGCTACCTTCTCCTCACCTTGTTGGGAGGAACGCTTTAGGGTGCCTGGAAATCAGAAGGGAATAAGCCTTAGTAAGTGAAAAGAGATCACAGCAGAGAAAACACATGCTGATTTGATGAAGCGGTGCTACATTTTGCTGCTCTTGTATCAGCTCAAATTATGAAGAAATCGATTTAAATGAAACTTTGCTGAATCATAAGAATAATACTGTTTATGGTCTAACATGGTACAGAACAAAAACAGAGACCAAATCCAATTTTTACTTTTTCCAAATTCTGTAGTAATCTGTGTTTGTGTTTGCATTTGAACCATTACATTACATTTTAGTCATTGAACAACACGTCTAATCAATTAAATTTAATCAATCTTTTACAAATGAAATAATAAAAATAAAAATATCTCTCTCTTACTTAGATTGTCCTATGAGTATCCAGCAAGCTAATTATACATTATGTGATTTATCAGGTAATAACTGGCTAATGTACAAAAGGTTATTATTAAACAGGAGCAAGCAAAGTCACATTATGCTTTGCACAATAATCCAGCCAAGAATTAAACTTTAGCTTCAGCGAGACATGTGAAAAGTCTTTAGACCAACTAACTGAAGGAAGGCTGATTGAAGGCTTAATTTTTAGTCCTTCACACTTCAAAAAAGCAAAAAATATCACATCACAAGTCTCTATTTCCAGATGCTAGCTTGATATTTCGTCTTGACAAATAATCAGAATCCCATTTCCGATAGTTATCAGAGAAGAAAGCTGCTATCTGATAATGAAATGTCGTGAGGGACTTAATTAGGACAGGCCGGCAGATCTGAGGCATGGCAGGGGAACAGACAAGTCTATTTATCTGCATTTTGCTTCCGCCAGCTATCAGATCGTGTTCTGAATCTCCTTGAAGAAAATGCATTGTGTGGCCTGTAAAATGGCACTAGTCTTGTCTTAACCTCTCAGAGGGATGTCACAACAACTTTAAGTGACCGGAGCGTGTGTTTTGAGAGACTCACCTGATCGACAAGCTATGTCCACATCCTTTTCAAAGTCGGTCTGGAGAAAACAATGAGAACAAAAGCTTTAAACCACAATTTTGTGCTTAATGTGTAACAGAAATACAGATATTTAGCAGCAATTCACCATCAGCTGAGCATGGCCGTTCTGGAAAGATCCATTAGAGTCACCATTTCCATCCTCTTGACGGTCAACAACACGACACTTTACTGCCTCTTGTACCTAATTCATTGTAGAAAAAAAACTCTAAGTATGTAATCTGCATCTATTATTAAAAAGTCAGCCAATTTGAAACCAGATATCAGACAGGTTCTCTCACCTCTCTGCGTAGGATGCAATGCACCATAACAATAACGAAGCCCTCGAGGGAGTCAAAGACGGCAAAAAGGATCTGAAACAAGGCTGAACGGCGGTCGGTGATGGCCAGGACTGCGGACATCCAAGTGAGAGCCAGCAGTGGCAGTACAACGCACGAGCTCCAGAGCGACGCCCTACAGGACAGGAGTAGAATTACACTGAGTGACTGTACATATCACAATTGCCATTCAAAATGACAAAGAGGGCAAAATTAAAGGAAATGCCTCTCCTTTGGAGTGACTCTGGTTGATATTTAGAAATTTCTTATAAAACTAATTAATATTTATCACATATATCATTGATTTCCTGGAAGTCTGAGGAGTGTTTTACAAATTTGAATGCGGTATTGCACTAAAGAGCATTAATATATGAATACACAGATCAATATGGTGTTCAATATGAGCTACAGTTGCCCTTTTTGTTGATTATACCCTGAATAATATCAATATATCAGTGCTCAAAACATGTATGTTCAATCACAGTTCAAAACATATTTGAATAGGTGCAACAGGAAAAATAAGCCAAAAGAAGCAATAAAAAAGGAGCAATGGGCAATGAAAAAGAGGAAGACAAATGAGAGGATGAAAGATGAAGGAATGTAGATATTTCAGTAGTCTTTAGAGAAGAACTCTCCCCTGATCATGGATTGTGTTAGCATGCTTGGCAAGTCCTACGTCTCACTATTCTTACTATTTTATTTCTGCCTTTTATTTTTTTTTTAAGATTTAATTATTTATCTGCTCCTGTCTACTGAATTTGTATATTTTTAATGCACCAACAAACACACAATCTGCCAATCACACATACACACACATCAGGGATGCTCATATAAACAAAAAAGAGTGCAGTGGTTATAAAGTTGTGGGAAAATAATCACAATTCATTTAATTTTTAAATACATTACAATAGATGTCTTTCATAAACAGATATACAGACCCTATAAAGACGTGAACCTAATAGTCTTTATGAAGTGCTCAGTCCTATAAAGCTTTCATCTGACATTCTGTACGCAAGAAACAGCTAACTGCTAATGTAGTCAACCTCATATCTCAAACACATAGTGTAATAAAACCTCATTGACCTTTAACTCTACTCATCTAATGAGATGTTTACCAATTGCTGCAATTCACCAGCAAAATAAATACATGTATATGAATTAGTAATTTAGGTTGCATGATTTGAACCTCTCTTACTGCTTCTCGACTTCTGCCACGTACAACCCCATTCTACACATACTCACGAACATTAATAAATGGCTGGTCTTTTTTATCTCACGTTGTGGAGTTAAAAACCCAGCCAGTACCAGCAACAGGCTAATGATAGAGACCTGATAAATATAGCTCATTGCAGTCTCACAGTCAGATAAGCCATTCTTGACATAGCAGCTATTAATAGCTCTTACAAAAATGTCTCATGGCAACCATAGTTTCCACTAAAATACCACAGAGTACAAGCTACATACCGTACAGTTACTGTCACTACAGAATACTTGTTCACTACTGTCATCACAAGAGAAACAGAAAAAAAATAAAAATGCAGAGATGCAAAAAAAACAAAAAAAAAAACTAACATTTTATGGCTACACCATAAAAACAACTATAATATTTCAAAGTTGAAAGTAATTGAAAGTAATTGGGGGACATTTTACACCAAGAAAATACTGTTTGAGTTTTTATAATTTATTTGTTATTAAATAGCCATATCTGAGTGAAAACTGTTTCTATATGTTTTTTTTAGTATAGTGACCAGCGAATTCACTAGTGATAGTGAATGAGTTTTAATATCTCTGATATACACTACATACAGTATACAGTATGCAATATAATCTAATTCATTTGAATTATACCAACTGAGATGTGTATAAATGTGCTGAAATTAGCATGTTTTATCTGAATATTATAAGCACTTTTTTCTTATTACTTGTATAGTACTATAGTATATTACACTATATATAATTTGAATGAGACTTTAATTTTTTTAATATAATTTTTTAAAATAATTTTGTTATGTACTATAAATGCTTATTTGTTATTATTATTTTTATTTTTATTTATATTTCTATTTTGCTTTATTTTATTTTACTTTCGTTTTAGATTTGGTAATTTTAGTACTTATTTCAGGTAGTTGCCAAAGCAACAATTTAAATGTTCATTCTTCAACAAATTTTTATATTAATATTTTAAAGCCTTATTTCAATTACAGAAACACAATAGTTTTAGTTATCAATAGCAACACTGAATATTACTCAAAATGTACAAAAAAATATCTGAAAGTGCCAATGCATCTGTCAACTGCATGGCAGATTTCTCAAAATGGCTTATTTATAGGTAATAGATTATGCATAGATTACATATTGATCTTTCACTAACTCAGTAACTTGTAGAGCATGACGCTAGCAACACAAAAACCACGGATTTGAATCCCAGGGAATGCACAAACTGAATGCACTGCAAGTTGTTTTGGATGAAAACTAAAAGTAATTTCTTGTAACTAAAATTAGAAATTATGGTTACCATGGTAATCTCTAGCAAGGAACTGTCTGGTCAAACACGCTTGCACACTCACACAAACATACACAGCAGGGCTTCAAGATGAGCTCCCATATCGCATCTGCATGATTTAGCATTGCAACAAAATAAAAGTTCTGTCTCTGCTGATCACTTTTGACACAACAGCTAAGGAGCAATAGCAGGGTGAGGGAAATGAATGGGGGAGAGAACCAGAAAAAGACAAAGAATGGTGAGGTAAGAAATATGCAGAAGGAAAGGAAAACAGAACCGAAGGCAGAGCATCAAAGAGTTGGTAAATAATTAGCGGGACTAACATGGCGTTACTGGTAGCTGTGGTGGAAACGTCAGCCGACGAGATAACTCCGCACTTGGCACATTTGAGCGTCATATTGTACAGTGGCACTGTCATCTGACTGCAAAGTCAAATCAACACACTGAAATACACATGTATGCTGACATTTAACCAAACACACAGTCTCGCACACACAGACACATACATCTATATCCACACAGATACACACAACTAGCGGCCACAGAATCCCCTTCCAGCTCTCACTCAGGGCAGATCTCTGTCGAGGCTTTGGGAAGAGTGCGGGAATAACAGAAAAGATGCCGTCACGATAGTTTCATATCTAAATAGGCCTGATTGATCATGCGGGACGAACAGCTAGCGAGAGAAAAAAAAAGAAACTCTATATGCAGTGCATGTATGTATAGATTACCATCATTTATTTCCACTGACAGTCCATGTACAATGCTACATGATAAGATTTTGATTCTGTCATATCAATGACTTCAAAATCTTCTTTTGCATTAGTATGCCATATGGAATTTGCTTGATTTAGGCTGCGAGCAGTTTATCCGTCCCACTCTGCATCTGTCTTTGGGCCCTGGAGAGAGACATGGGAACTCGAAGAAAGCTGGCTGAAAAACATACCCACAAACATTCATGCGTGTTGACAGCCAGAGATCGTGCATTCATAGACTCAAACTAAATCACGGTCATTTTAGGAGACATTAAAGTCATCTACAGCCATAACTGTCAATATCAAACTCTGCATAGATATATGTGTGTGGCTTGTTTTGTTTTATTAAACTGCAGCACACAATCATGTGTTCAGTACAGCATACAACCATATTTGAGATTTTAAAAATATACTTCTACAGAGGATCTTGAATGCATTTTAACATTTGCTTGAAATGTGAAAAATGTGCAAAACATGCATTCCCTTTTCAGAAAAGAATAATAAAAAATAATAAGAGAACCTGCATTGTTTAACAGTCCAATTTTTTTGTTAAAATACAGTAAAATGGGTAACATGGTTAAAATATTATTACAATCTAAAGTTACTGTCTTCTGTTTTCTAATATATTTAAAAATAAAATGTATGTTATGGCAAAGCTGAATTATCATAGTGTATGTAATTCTGTTGTACACAAAATAGCCACTTGCAAAAAACAATTAAAGCCATCAATTTGGCATGGCTTCCCAAATGGATAGGAAGTTGAATCTGCTTCTGGCAGACATGTAGATTAAACCCCACATAAGAAATTCAATTCCAAGCAAAAGGCCAATGTGACCAATATATCCCCCAACTAGAGCCAGTGATATTAAAAAGCAATCAGCATTTTTTGAATTACATGCTAGTCCTCGTGGAGTTGGAGGGACTTAAAAGACAGAGCTTATGATCCTTTACCAAATATTGACTTTCTCATTTATTTTACCCTCCAGTTTTGAAAAACAGTTCATCTTTTGAATTGTCCTGCCGCAGGTAATAAAGCAATGCACAAATTCTCGATGACAGCCACGACAATTTGTCAAAATGCCCTTTAAAACTCTTAAAAATGAAGAAAATGTCAGCATTTACAGGTGAACAGAGACTATCCAAAGTGCTACTCCTTCACTAAGCAGAATTAACAGCAGGGCTTATTAATTAGGTAAATGATGATTAGGCTGTGTTTAAGAACAAGGGCGAGGGAGAGAGGAAAAAGGAAAAAAGAATACATAAAAAAATCCTCCCTCTAAATCTAATTCACCCTTCCCATCTATCAGCACCAAACAACAGCAGCCAGCCTTGAGTTAATCGGTTTCCGCAGAGAACGCAATGCGGCTGGAAAATATTCAAGCAAACATATAGATAAGAGTTTTGGAATTGCAAAAATATTTCCCATTATTACTTACACACAAACGGAAACTCTGACTTAAAAAAATTAAATCCAACCCTATCCAAAATGTCCAGACAATGAAATCCACATGCAAGCATTCTTTCACACACTACCAAACACACACACACACACACACACACACACACACACACACACACACACTAATTTATGGATTCACACAAGAATCAGAAAACTTAATCTGAAGCTATTCTAAATCTAAATGTGTAATCTAAAGCACATTTAACCTAACCAGCATGCTTCCATCAGAATTATTCTGAAAATTGACAGTCCTAAAATCCCATTATGATGGCATCAGGCAAATTTGAGCACTAATATAAAACTGTATTGTGGGAGAGGCTAAATTAGAGGGTGGACGGACCTGCATCTCAGCCAATCAGTGTCGGGTGGGCGGGGCAGAGAGGAGAGCCCTGAGTGTGAGCGAGGGGATGCTGTGGTAACTCTGATACAATGTTTCAAAGAGCACAAAAACAAACACAGTCGATCAGAGAGATCATAGCAGAGGCAAACACAACATAGTTGAAATGAAATATTCATAATAATAATCTAAAAACACAAAGGAAAGATAAGGGCAAGGGAAAGAAAACAATCTGATGCAAAAATGATGCCAGTAAGGGCACGCGTCAGCCTGTAGGCAGTGGAGCACAGCCCAGAAAAAGAAACACAGACAGTCAATCATGAGTCATAACATGAGTAATATTCGTCTTCTCGGTAATAAATCTCAGGCCATGTTTCCGCTCTGAAGTCTGATTGGTAAGAAGGCATGTGAATCTTGGAAGATTAACAATTCCAGTGTGTAATTGATGGTACATGGCACGGAGATGGACGGCGTACGATTGTGAAACCCTTATAATGAGGTCTATAATAACAATTCTTAGTTCATACTTCAACTTCAATGACATTTAACTCGCACGACTGAAAACTTGTCAAAATCAATGGAAATAAAATAAGAAATTCGCTCAGCCTGAGTGCTATCGATCGGACGCATGAAGCTGATGTGCTATGTCAGATTTCCTTTGCCGGCTCCTTTGTGACTGCCCCTCAAATAAACATTTCACATACAGAAACATGGCACACATGGATTTAAACAGCTTTGTATCAAGATGCACAGCAACACCTAAAAATCAAGAGAAGCTGGAGAAATGATTAAGCCACATATGGCAAATCACCAACGCAAATGAAAAAAAAATGCAATGAGTGAGCAGAAATGTCATCTTGTTGTCGACGGGACCAATAACCAGTCCTTTGTGATCTCTTCCCCTCTCTTCTGGTGAAAAATGTAGTTGTTTCTACTTTTAAGCATAAACCTTGCTAATTTGGATTGCCAATTTTTCTGTAAAACTCAAGGTATAGAAGAACTTATAGTCTCTGGAAACAATCATATTAGTTTCACCTTTTAAGGATGTTAAAGGGTTAGTTCACCCGAGAATGAAAATTTGTCCATCTTCTACTCACCCTCGGAGCATCCTAGGTGTATGTGGCTTTCTTCTTTCAGAATAATCCAGTCAGAGTTTTATTAAAATTTGTCCTTGCTCTTCCAAGCCTTTTTAAATGGGTTTAAGCAGGTGTTTTTTGTCAACAGTTCAGAATATGTAAAATAAAGTTTGCGCATCTGTAATAAAACATCCCTCACACAGCTCTGGGGTGTGAATAAAGGCCCACTGTAGCGAACCCAAGCATTTTTGTAATATATATATATATATAAATATATACAGATTTCAAAAGTAGTAAACACTTTTTTCTCACTTCTGCTGACCACTGGGAACCGGAAGACATGCAAGTGGATGTAGTTGCATGGAGAGAGAACAAAACAAAACAAAAAGTGTTTATTATGTTTGAAATCTGGATATTTATCTTACAAAAATGCCTGGATTCACTAAAGGGGGCCTTTATTCACCCCCCGGAGCCATGTGAGGGACGTTTTATTACAGATGCGCACACTTTATTTCACTTCTTCTGAACTGTTGACAACAAACTCTGAGCAACTCTGATTGGATTATTCTGAAAGAAGAAAGTCACATACACCTAGGGGGCTTCAAGGGTGAGTAGAATATCTAAGAATTTAAATTTTTGGGTAAACTAACCCAAATTATTATTAAGGTAATATTAGTATGAATATTTTAAGAAATTAATTTTTTTGTAGTGTTTCTAATTCATTCATGACAAAACGTGTTCTTCTGGAGAGGGGAGAGATGTTATGAAAGGTCTGGCCAATGAATCTCTTTCTTAGAGCTGGTTGCCAATGAGATGAATGAATGCTGTGAGGCATACCCGGCCCTCTCCTTGAGTTTCATATCAGTTATGCCATCTTTAGACACCAGTTTGTTAAAAACCAGAATCCCGATAACCATGTTAACCTGGTGAAGAGAGAGGAGAAAGGTGAACACATGTACATATTAAGATCCAGCCCAGTCTCACAATAGAGAAATGGTCCTATGGTCTCCAATGTGATGTATACAGTATTTTGTCTCATTTAACTTTGGTTTTGTTCCGTTTTAAAATGATGTAACAGTACTGTGTATAACAATATCTAAATGTTGTTATTCAAGCTACTTCTGCACTAGAATTGTCATAATAACTTCAGGAGTCAATTTCCAAAAAGCTATGATTTTGAATACAATTTTTTGACACTACAGCAAATACTAATAGACAATGTACACTTGTAATTTGTAATTGTAATATTAATATACAATTTAAAAAAATGTACAGAATCATTTTGGTTAAACAGACAAAAACTGCATTACAATTAAATTTCTTATGAGACTGTATAGTAAATTCACCATTATATTGTCTGACAAAATGAAATCTGTTATTGAATAAAATAGATATCGCTGTAATCCATGTTAATATAGTCTAAATCCAGATCTTGTTTAATTAATCTTCAGTGGTGTAATGACTATTATGTCCACACTTGGCATATGCTGTGCTTAAACAGATCTACTGAAACACGTGGATATTATGAGTTATGTGGTTGTAATCTGGAACTGTCTGCATTCTCATTCATAAGAAATTGTGGTGGTTTATTTATTATAAAATTCTATGTTTGGGTGCAGTGATGCTAGCAACATTAAACATTGAGTTTAGAAATGAGGGACAGAAGATTTCTGTGAATAAATCAAACACGGAGAGAAATTGTACCAAGACGACAGCAGCAGCTGGTCCCACAAATGCGTACAACAATCCGCCTTCCAGAGACAGCCAGCAGCTAACAAAAAACACAAAGAAAGAGGGAGTGAGAGTGAGAAAAACAGAAGGAAAAAAGGATAGAGAGACCAGAGGGAAAGAAAAATCAGCAATGGGGTTGTCAGATAATGTGGCTGTTATTAATTTGCTTAAACATTTACTTAAAAGTTTCCACTTGAAGAATGTAATGCAGAAACCGACTGGCCATTAAAAGCAATAGGAATTACTTTACATAGGCAAAAATAGATGACTGATCTATTTCATCATGATCCTACTAGGGATGCATCGATCCGATACTACTCAGTATCGGTATCGGCTCTGATACTGGCAGACCGATCCAAATCCGATATAGCGCGTATACTATTGTGTTGTTGTTAAGCCCCACTAAAGGCACAAAAACATTATAAATCACCATAACATTTGCGTGTAATATAAGTGTATCAGATCGGAATTGGCTGCTACTCAAAATGTTTGTTATCGGAACGGATCAGTTCCGAATTTTTTTTTTTATTGTTGCATCCCTAGATCACACTTACTAGTTAACAGTGCCATATCCCTTTGCCTTGGTAAATCCAACAGAAATTGCTACAACGAGAGCAGGTAAACCTATAAAAAGGGAACAGAAATAATTGGAAAGTAGTTGAGTACTTTGATTAAATTCAGTTAAACATCATCAAAGATTTTAGACTATAACACTTGGTACCACACAATGGTGCTAAAACCAAGTGAAATTTTACATCAACTACCCAGTTGGGTCATTTTTTTTTTTTCAGAAGAAACAGATTATAATTGAAGATACAAGCCTAGAAGATACAAGACAAGCCTCACCCCAACCAAGACAGAGGAAACGTTTGCGTATGATGCGGTTTCTAAGACGGCCAGTCACAGCCATGTAAGACTGCCATGCCTCCGTGAGAACCCAACAGAAAGAGGACAGGAAGAAAAAGTGCAGAAATGCAGCCAGAAGAGTACAAACAACCTAAGAGCAAGAAAATAGTAAGAGAGAAAGAAAGAGAATGCATCCATCCAAGGTAAGAATGGAATGCAAAAAGGTAAAAGAGGAAGATTAAGAATATTTTTTTGTTGATCACGGGTTTTATCAATTTATTTGTGTTTTTTTGGTCATACCTTGTTCCGTGTCTGAGTTTGTCCAATAAGTATGAGTGCATTGGAGGAGATGATGGACAGACAAAAGTTGATGAGGATGACAGAGCGTTCTGAGCGGATGTACCTGAAGAAAAACACACGGAAACACTGAGCCAATACATCTGAATGAAGTTTATTGCTTGCTATAATTCAGCCACCATGCCTTCAATAGATGGACACATAAATGGAACCTGAACTGATGTATAATTTCAAGTGGCGACCAAGATGTGACACTGACTAAGTGAAAGCATCTGTAAAGATCATTGAAGCACAAGATGCAAAGGAGGAAATAGCATGGTGAAATAAAAAAAAAGAAAAGAAAAAGAAAAAATAAATTTTTGCAAACATTCAATTATTTCACATATACTTTGTGTGAAAAAAAGGTTTATCAATGCAATAATAAGTACAAGAAAAAATTCTCATGTACTGTATATACGGACTCAAGGTTGCATTAATTGATCAAAAATAGTAAAAACAGGAATACTGGGTGACATTATTACAATTTAATGTGTGTGTTATATATATTATATATATATGTCATGTGTTATATGTGTTATATATATATAACACATATAACACATGACATTATATATATAATGTCATTTATTACTATGTTGGAAAGCTTAATTTTCAGCAGCCATTATTGCAGGCTTCAGTGTCACATAATCCTTCAGAAATCATTATGATATGCTTATTTGGTGCTCAAAAATATATTCATATCATTAAGTTAAAATGTTTAAAACAGTTGTGCTGTTTAATAAAGTACAAAAGAACAGCCTTTATTTGAAACTGAATTTTTTTAAAGGGGTCATATGATGCTTTTTTAAAGATCATTGTTTTGTGTATTTACAGAATATGTTGAATAAAAACAAATCATTTTTCAAATACTTTACATTATTGTAGATCCGCTATGTCCTGCCTCAAATGCGTTGTTTTCTACAAAGTCCCTCCTTCCGACAAGAGCAGTCTGCTTTGATAGTAGTGCATTGTGATTGGCCGAACACTGCAAGCACTTGTCAGAAATGTAACACCCCTTTCCATAATCAATAAATGTAAAGACAGCTAATAATTTTCAGCAGCCATTATTGCAGGCTTCAGTGTCACATAATCCTTCAGAAATCATTATGATATGCTTATTTGGTGCTCAAAAATATATTCATATCATTAAGTTAAAATGTTTAAAACAGTTGTGCTGTTTAATAAAGTACAAAACAACAGCCTTTATTTGAAACTGAATTTTTTTAAAGGGGTCATATGATGCTTTTTTAAAGATCATTGTTTTGTGTATTTACAGAATATGTTGAATAAAAACAAATCATTTTTCAAATACTTTACATTATTGTAGATCCGCTATGTCCTGCCTCAAATGCGTTGTTTTCTACAAAGTCCCTCCTTCCGACAAGAGCAGTCTGCTTTGATTGTAGTGCATTGTGATTGGCCGAACACTGCAAGCACTTGTCAGAAATGTAACACCCCTTTCCATAATCAATAAATGTAAAGACAGCTAATAATGTCCTTAGTTTTACCATCAGTTCAAGCCCGAAAGTGGAACAAAGTCACGTGACAGACCCAGTGATGGAGCTCTTATATGTTTGCATTACACAAGCTACAGACGGTTTAAGACAGCTGACTCCACTGTGACCCTGTCTCTCTCGCTCTTTCTCTCATACACAAACATGTGTACACACACACAATGCGAGAAAATCTGCAATTAAACTGTCAATAGCAAATACTTAAACTAATAACAAAACATACTTCAAGTAGCTGATTCAGAAGTGCCAAATTATCGTAGCAAAGTCAGAATTACCTCCTAAGTTCACGAAACGGTCATCCATAAAATTGCTGTTCTGTTGTAAGTAATCTTAAAGATAAATGCATCTACTTTCGGAAGGCTTTCGGAATGAAGTGCTTTTTCTTTCACCTATAAACACAACAACTCCCTGACATGGTTGCGTCAACACTACCTGCAGTTACTGAAACCACGCCTTCTTTCTATGCGTGAACATTTGGGCGGCATTACGCAAATATTTTCAAATAGTGATGTAGACATGTGGGGGCATGTTTGAATGAGCCGTTTTAGGGGGGCGTGGTAGAGTCTTAACTTTGATTAATAATATATTTTTGGTTTTGAGACTTTAGTCTTTGCAGCATCAGGGATCTTATCTATGAACAGATCTTATCTATCAGCTTGTAACACTCCAAAGTGAAAGGAAAATTTTAAATTGCATAATATGACCCCTTTAGCAAAGTAAAAGTTTTTACTGTAATTTTTTGATCAATCAGTACATTCCAGCTAAATGGAAGTTATAAATAAATAAAATATTTTTATGACAAAATATTGAAAACATGTGCACCGACCATGGACAAGGCTGTTGGCAGTTACTGAAACTGACACTAGACAGAATGACCAATATTGTGAATGAGCCAATAGAGAAAACCTTGACCTGACTTGTTTAGAATTACATCATGTCAAACAATTTAATTGAATCTCAAACTCCAAAGCATCCCAAAGCTTTTCACACAAATACATGTCGCTGTCCATGGTGCTGAAACCCCAATTGCTTCCTATCAAGTAAGTCTCTTTTACTGGTGAACAGCCAGATTATGTTTCATGAGCAGAAGATCTTGCTTACCTCCAAACAGACACATAGATGATGATGAGTAGGAGCAGGGTGAGGGACGAGACCCCGCAGCCCACGATCAGAGTCACAGATGGAAGCTGGGTTTTATCCATGTTCTGTCAACACAAGAAATAGACTCAGTTAGCACTCACAGATGCTAACGGTGCATCAGGCAAGCCACCTGCTGTCCTTCATGTGATTCTGTGCAGAAGAGAGCTGGGGAGAGTGGGCTGCTGTCCGTGTGGCTCCGGCTAAGGAGCAAGGTGAGATGAAGGTCACTCGGTAAAGAGCTGATACTGAGGACTGAGATATCCAGAGGGCACAGAAGAGAGCTATAGTATAACAACCTATTACTGCTTCTAATGACATATAGACCACCAGAAAAGCTAAATGCCTGATGCTGTGAATTACTCATACAGTGATTGTGAACCAAAAGCCTCAAATAAAACACATCTGCAGGCTTGTGCAACCATTATCTTGGTTGCCATGGTGATGTGGTGGAGAAACAGCGGCCACTGCAGTGGTGTACGCAGCATTAACTGTATCATAGGAGTAAGTAGTGCATGCCTGTGTGTTTGTCAATAACTGCATTTCTTGCCTAAGACTTACGCCACTATAACACATGTCTAGAAATATTATCTGTTTAACACTGTAAATATGGTACAGCATTGTTAAGGATGTCCATGGGTGTTTCATATTCACATAGGTGTGTACGTCTCACCTTAAGTCAAAAACAGATAGACTTACACTTACACACAAAGATAATTGGTTGAGTTTATAGCCTGTCTTGTCTCCAGGTTTAATGTGCGCACAGGGCCAAGTTAATTAAATACCTCTGATTAATCTGCACTGCAGTGAGGTCCCCACTGACAATCAAGAAAGAAATGCATCCTCTGAGACTAAGTTTGTCTTCTCGTGGCCAATCAAACACTTGACTAAGCCTAAGCTGTGGAAGACAAGCTAGTACTCAGAACAACCGCTATCGAGCCAAGGGAATTATTTAGTCCATCAGCACAGACAGTGAGCCATGGCAAGTTGGAAATGGAAACTATCAAGTATCAAGTCCCGTCAATTTTGGACGTTGATTGCAAGACAGTTTGCAAAAGGAGGCTTAGAATGTCTCAATGAAGTCAGTTTTGGAAAGTTGGTGCACTTAATTTGCATGAAATTTGTTCAGCTTTGTAACAATTTAGGCATATATACTGCCATTGGTATCAGGACAATAAGAGGTAAAAGGGAAATTTGCCAACATGAAAAAAAAAAAAAAAAAAAAAAAAAAAAAAAAAATATATATATATATATATATAAAACAGTTAATTTAATCACCAGATGGGCAAAAGTTAACTTCAAGAATGAACAATGCAGCATAGGCTGTTTAAAAAAACAGAAAAATAATTTGCAATATACAGTACATAGGCCACAGAAAGACAAGTTTTTCTGAAAAAAAAAAAATGTACAATACAATGTTACAGCCTAGGTTATTATGGACATTAATAACCATTTGGGATGAATATACTGTAATGTAATTTTATGGAAAACTTATGGAAAACACCTCTCATTCAGTCATGATTCAGCCATCTGATTTTCCTTTAAATCAGATTAATTTTCTAAAATGTTACTGAATAGTAATGATATCTGCAATGCATTTATGTGGGTTCTGTTCTGTTTAACCATACCACAATTTTAAACTATATGCTAATATTCAATCATCTTTGATGATAGTGGTCCTAACAGAAAGGAGTAAATAAATATAACTAAACCACAATGTACTTGTACAATGTAAAATGAATCGTTATTTAAAAAGGCTAAACAATACATTCAATAAGTACAGTACTAGGACATTGGTCTATTAATATTTTAAAACTTGCCAAACTGTATGCAAATTCATATAAATGGTAGACTTGTAAAGGCAATCCTGAATCTTTTACAGTTGACAAGCAACAAGACGATGGCCTACCTCTGAAGAATGTACTAACATGGAACATCTCAACACAGTGTGCGGTTTCTTTCTCTCGCCATATTCACTGACCCATATTTGGGAATGATGTATTCAGAGCTTCATCCAAGTACAACTGCAGCGTAACTGTGCATTTATACAAGCTTTAGCTCATAAATATTCAGTCGGGACAAAACCACAGCAATTTTCTCATATCAAACTGTTTATAAAGCGTAAGACAATCTGACCCATGTAGACCAGACTCTGGTTCAAAGCTGGAAACATCTATAGAAATACTGGAATGCGATTAAAATAGCTGCAGTGTACTATCTCCCTTTATTTCTTTTTTTCTCTTGCCATGTGCAGTGCAGCTGACTGTACATTCAAACTCAGAATGTGGGAGGGAAATAGAGGAAGGCGAGTGTTTCTCTGGCTCTTTATCATTCTGAAGCTGTAGGACGCTAGTTGCAAGCGTAGGGGCCATTGGATAGGCCATTTTGAGGTGGCAAGTGGAGCTGCAGGAATAATTAGCAGCATAGCAGTGGGGGTCTGGAGCGAGAAAGAGACAGACAGGGAGTGAAGCCAAGGGGAGGAGCAGTCCTCCCTTTTGCTGGCAAACGGCTACACAAATAAAATCCACACAATATGCTTCCCATGAGGCATGGAACGAGCTAACTGCGACACTCCTTTATTCTGCTTCTATCTGACCAGGTAGGTCAGAGCCATCAGAAGGTGAGCGATTAGCATACAGCTATAGCTCTCTGGATCACCATGAGGAGACATGCAGATCATACGCACATATGCACAAAGGAGGAAACAGATTAAAATTTGTAAAATTTAAACGGGCTATCCTAAAAACATTGCTTGAA
Source organism: Carassius auratus (assembly GCF_003368295.1). NCBI lineage: Eukaryota > Metazoa > Chordata > Actinopteri > Cypriniformes > Cyprinidae > Carassius > Carassius auratus. Next base: position 7,619,473 of record NC_039258.1, on the reverse strand, counting down.
TGTACTGTAAAATCAGTCTTTATCAGCATGAAATAAATATAACTCTATTCACTTTAATGCATTTTCCTGGTTTTACTGTGAACAACCAATCAGTGCACATCATTCCAAATAAAAAAGGGATGTCTTTTTAATCTTTAATCAAAATGTAGCTCCTCTGAAATTACTTTCAGTTTCTACTGAGATAACTTAGGCCAAGAGTACAATTAAATAATGTTAAACAATAGCCAAGTAGATATTTTGGTGTAATTTAAACAAATTATGGCTCGTAAAGCCCACATTTCAAATCCAGTTAATTCAAAGACTGAAGTATCAGCACCCTACATTTTTTCCTTGAATATCCTGTTAAACCAGGAATTTCATATTAACAATAACATATACAATGGAAAACTATGGGTTTAGTTTATTTCTGTAAACTAAAAGTAAGAAATCTTTTTTTTTTCCATTGCATTGCAACAAGACACAGTAAGCCAGTAAAATGTGCTGCAAAAAGCAATTCATGTTTGTTGTACACTTTTTGTACCCCATATTTGCAGCTTTGTGTGTATGTATGTAAGCCTGTACGTAATGCTGTGATCCTAACTCTGCTTTGATATGATGTCATTTTTTCACTTGGTTTCCCAAATCAAAACAGAGTCACAGTAGTGACTTCTGTTCCTGAAGCAGCCAATCTGAAACATCTCGGCAGAGCAAATTAAATAAGACATGGCCATTGTTTTGGCCAGTAGGGTGTCACGCTTCCTCTTCCTCTTTTTTTTTTTTTTTGGGGGGGGGGGGGATCTCTGGCTCATATCTGGGCCAAGATGCACAAAGAGAGTGTTATAGGGTGTTCTATAGCTTTAAGAACTTCCACTGCCCATGCTGTTTCCACGGCAACTGGTGAATAAACTGCTTTAGAGGCAGTTTACAGTCTAATAATAACTAATCACACTGACTGAAAATTCCATAGAAATACATGGCCCTTTCTTGCATTACACCAAACCAAATCCCACCATTTTAAATAAAGATGCTATTTTAAAGGAAGACATATAGATTTACACAAAGATAACCCCCTCTAAGGCCCAAATGCATGGATGGTGTGTCATCAAGATATATGCTTTACACTCATGGAAAGGCCAACAAATGCACTATGGAGATAAAAAAATTCTAATAATAAAAAAGTGTGTGTATATATGTATGCATATATTTGTGGGTATTTGTATGTTGGTGTTTTTTTTTTAACAAAATGCATTTCTTTACAAATAATAGATATTGTAATGTAAGCAGTTAAGACAGCAGTTTTGAACTGTTATATTATTAATCACATGCATTTTCTCTGTACAAACATTTAATGTATGCAAATCCAAAATGAAAGCCAGCATGTTTCATGCACTGCCTTGAAGCATTAAACAAAGATACCAAAATGTTCCTTTTTGTTACAAATATTCGTATCTACATACTCAGAACACATCAAAGAATAAAACATGTCTTAAATTGTTTGCATTAAATCTGCGGTATGGCTATGGCATGCAGTGGAGAGGAGGAGAGGGGGGAGTGAGAGATAGAGAGGGATCTGTTGATACAAAATGACAAGGACGCCTATGTCAAAAAAACAAAACAAAACGAAACATTAAATCACAATGTCACACAAACGCGTCTTTTGACTTTCTTCGGCGTTAAATGAAACAATAGAAATGGCTCGACTTACCACATCGGGATTGAGGCGTGCTAAAATGGCGAAGGTGGAGAGTCTGTCACACAAGCATTTGGTTGTGCTGGAGTCGACGGGCACGGCTCTACAGCCTCGCGCAGACCAGGAGCCCAGCAACGACGAGCTGCGGAGCGGAGACAGACAAGAGCGCGGAATGAGATCAAATCCTTGCGCGATAAAACAGCTTTTTCTCTAATCCAGCGCTCACTGAGCCCGCCGTATGAGAGCCGGAGAGCGAGAAAAGACAGATGAATGGACGATGTGATGCAGCGCACACCTCTGCTTTCTGCATGGCCAGGTTAGCTGATGTAAAAACACTTACAAAAATGTAAAAACTAATCATGTCATGAAATAAAATAAGGTATAACTATTTAAGTTCAAACTTGTTTATAATGCATGTATTTTTTTTAATAATTTATTTATTCAATTGTTGTTATTAAATAAATTGATATGCAGCCAGCCACACATACACAGAAGAATGCATGTCTGCAAATTCTAACCCTGGGTAAATATAACCCTGGGTTATCGTTCCTGTTTCACACTGGTCACATGTTATCCTGTTAGTAATCAATCCTGGGTAAGTTAGCCAGGTTTCGATTTTCACATTGTAGGCTACATTTGTAGATCCTTAATTTAAACCCAGCATAGTTATGAAACTAAAAACATTCATTGACAGGATGCGACTAGCACTCGCAAATTAAAGATGTTGGCAAATATATTCGGTGGGTGTTTTAAGTCTACTGAAGCTTAGAAAAAGAACAAACAAAATGACATTATTAACTGCAGATTAGGCCTATACATTATCATTACAGCTCAACACCATTTTCAACGTTTAACGCTGAAAAAAAAAACCCCTGCCAAAAAGCATGAATAATAAATGAGGGAAGCGATGACTCAAGTTTTTAATTGGTCAACAACACAAACTTAGCATCTCGACTTTTTTCACATATCCGGGTTTCTCAGCAGAACTCGTAGTTGCATTTCCATTTGCTCAAATATCAAAAGAAAAACCCCCATGATAGTTTTTTGACAACTTTCAATCAAAAGAAAAACATTGAGAAAGACTGATAACAGCTGTCAGAAGAGAGAACTATGTCTCTGCATATACGCTGCAGCATTAAGTAGTTTTTTTAATTATTATTATTTAATGCAAAGTTGATATGATACAAAGTATAGTGTTATAAATGCAAAAAAAAAAAAAAAAAAAAAAAAAAAATTCGAAATATGAAACAACAACAACAACAACAACAACAAAAACCTTGAGGATTTAAAATGCTGATGACAGTTGAAACGCGCCATCACAGACTTGTGAAAAGGGTCCATTGTTGACATGACATTCGGTGCTTTATTTTATTATAATAATGTTGGATAATTTAATAACGTTGAATAATGTATTATTATTATTATTGCAGTTGTTGCAGCAGTATTACTAGTTTCTTGCATTCCAAAACACACAATAGCACCAAACTACACTGAATCACTTTGAAATGAAAGCTCCCAAAGGACGATTTGGGGTAGCCTTTTCACACTGTGTTTAGCCTGCAGCAAGCCTTCCAAGTGGAGTAAAGAACAGTCTCTTTTACCTGTCAAAACTTTGTAAGTTTAAAAATGTGGAGGAAAAGTGCAATGGAGCAGAGGATGGATATTACACTGGGACATTGAGACCTGGAGCACAACATGGAGAAGAAAAAGAAAAAGAAAAAGAAAAAACATTCAGAAGAGAGCAAAGTGTCTTAGGTTTTCTATTTACCATCTTGTGAATATCAGATATGAATTTGATGTCTCACATATTCAGATACATATATAATACATTACAAAAATGTTTCATTTGTTATAGTTAGTTAACTAATCTTCATTTATAACTTATCAATCTTAGTTAATCTCAACATTTACTAATACACATTACTAAAATCAAATGCGGTGTTAATATTATTTAATGCACATGAGCTACAGCAACACAAACTAACAATGAACAGTTATAACAAAGGCTAATAAATACTGTATTGCTCACAGTTAGTTAATGCTAGTTTTAATAATTAACTCATTGGACCCTATTGTAAAGTCTTAACATTTACTCAATGAATAGAAAATGTTCTGAGTTTCTGAATCAGTATTGATTTGACTGTGAAAGAAAACTGTGAATTATATTAAAATATCACAGAATATTATAATATATGGATAGATTACACACACTAAGCCACACTCTAAAAATAATGTCAAAAGCTGACTTTTCACGAGACCCAAAGGAACATTAATCCACATCTTTATATTCTTTGCAAGAAATGTATTCTGTTTTATGTTTCCCATGAAACTTGCATGCACCAAAGCAGATGACAATAAAAGCATGAATATCATACATACAAGTAAACCTTGAGGTTGCGGTTAATGCAGGTGCCCAAAGCCACTCAATAATTAGTCCATTCCGCCACCTACACAAATTTGAAACTCATAATCTTGATGAGAAACCCTCTTGACAGCATGATTTGGCTGTGTCTGATCTAACACACAAATAATTGTAACAAAGACCTCATAATGACATCGATGAAAGTGATATGAAAGTCATATCAAAACATACCCACTCCATGCACAACTGATCCTTATAGCGAGCCATCAATCATGTAGCATCCTCTTGATGCAGCTGCAATGTGAAGTCAATATACTCACACACACACACACACACATACACACACAAACCAGAGGTTACCGGCACCATTCCAAACCCACTGTGCGGTAGAGCTCTGCAGTCTGGGATACCCATAATGCACTGGGGCTTGCAGAGCGTTGATGGCCAAACAGTATAACTGGAAGCACAGTGTGTTGCAGCCCCAGGGGAGGGCTCTGTGTTAACATTAGCACATAAACCTGTAACCCAATATATTATCACCCACTGCACAGACACTGCGCGTGATACGATTAAGACTTTGTGTCGACCACACAAATATAAAGACAGCGCAGCACGGCTGTGTAATTTGATCATGGGATTCCAGTCCGGCTGTAGTGTGCATGTTTGCAGAGAACATGCCAAGTGCAGATGCATGAGTAAAAGCAAGATTGTAAAAAATAAATTAAAAAAGTGTATATATATATATATAGTATAGTAGTTTTAAGGGTAAAAGGCTACAAAAATTAATATTTTATCATATTTTAGTATTATTTATATGCTATTCTACTTCTGTCCACATTTTTTATTAGCTTTTATTTTTATACCATACTTTCAGGATTAATTAATTTTTTTGTTAGATTTGTTGAAATTTTGTTATGTGCTTTTGTAATTTTTATTCGTTGGTGTTGCAGAAAATATAACACAGATGACATAAATAAATAAATAAATAAATAAATAAATATTTAGCAGGTTAAATGATGGTTATTAGTAACTCAAATACCTTTATCTAAACATCTCTACTTAACCATGGTTATGCGCATTCACCGTTTTTTTTTAGTTTTTTTATGCTTTTTATTCATGTTTGTAGTTCTCAGCCAAATCATTTGTCAAAGCGCAATGGATTGTGGGTAATATTAACCATTAGAGTGTGCATGGATTAACACTTCAAAAATCTACCTGAAAGATGACATTGGGTGAAACTTTGTGTTTTATGCACCCTTCAAAAAAAAAAAAAAAAAAAAAAAAAAAAAAAAAAAATATATATATATATATATATATATATATATATATATATAAATAAATATATATATTGACAGATTTAGTTTTAATTGCCAATAATAAACCTTTAAATCATTTAATGAGAAAGATCATGTAAAAACCGCCAAAAAAAAAAAAGAAAAAAAAAAAAAGCCTTGAATCACTACGGTGTGATTGAAGTGCGAGTCAACAGAAAGCCCACACTCTTTAAAGCTGTTAACTAAAAGACAGTCAGTGACAAGGACACCTCCTCACGTTCCAATTTCTCTCCCAAATATGAACTCATTAATCATAGCAGCTGTCCAAGATGGATTTTAATTTCGCACCGAACACACAGCAGTCCCGGCTCCCCTTCGCTCAATGCGGGCAGATTACATTTCACTGTCCTCTTCCCATCTCTCAGCCTCTCTCTTTCGCTCCCTTTATCTCACTCCTTCCTCTCTGTCACCATTCTCCTTGTCTTTTCCTTTCTTCTCATTTCTCTGCGTTATAAGTGGTGCTTGGTGTTCTATTACTTTTCTAAGAAATCGTATGTATAATTTTTTATTTACTGTATATACTACTTATAGGGACTAAAATAATATACACATTTAAAATGTTTTTGACGCTGATAGTCTTATTTAGCTACTTTATATGATACTTATAAGGACTAAAATAATATACACATTTTTAGTGTTTGATCAAAAATACAGTTAAACAATAAAATTATTCCTGTGATGCAAAGCTGATTTACTCTATAGGCTTCATTGTCACATGGTCCTTCAGAAATCATTGTAATATGCTGATTTGGTGTTCAATAAACCTTATTATTCTTGTCTTCTCAAATTATGTTAAAAATGGTTGCTTTTTATTTGATATTTTACTCATATTTTTGTTATCACCCCCCCCCCAACCCCCAGGATTCTTTGACAAATATACATGCCAAAATAATAACATTATTTATTCAAAAAAGATTGATAAAAACATTTGAAGCCTTTATTGTCACTTTTGACAAGTTGAATACATCCTTGCTAAATAAAAGTATTTATTTATTGTAAGAAAAGTGACTTTTCACCAGTAAGAAACCACACGACGCTACAGCAATGCACTAAAAACCACGTGAATCACTATAGCACTGGCAAAGCAATGCCCTGATAACCAGTAACAACGCCATTGAGTTTTGCACTTGAGTTTTTCATATTTTTTAACAAGATTTTTACATTCTATTGTTCTCAGTCGGTTCTCCCTTGAGGCAACGGCAGAAAACTTTAAATCTTTAACATACTGTATCTATATGTATCCATCTAAATGCAAATGTTCCACCCACACTGCATTAAGCGCTATGGGCTCAAACTACTCTTTTGCCATTTTAAAAGACAAAAGAGAGCACAAACAGATGGATGTGTAGGGAGTGAAAGTACAAGCATGACCAGGAGGCCCACGGTTCTTTGTTAAAGTACAACATAATGCTGGTGCTAGTCTGTCTGATCATCTGTCTGCCTCTTTCAATATAATCTGGCTTCAGAGACGCAGTCTCAATTTGCTTGCTCTCTTTGCAGAGGAAAAAGAAGAAATAAGTTTCTGTTCATGTTTGCTAATGAGACTGAGCTTATTCTCATGTTAATACATAATGATCCTCCTATTTCAGCTCTTCGGTGTATATTTTGAATGTGACCATAATAATACAGATCTAAATTCCGCAGCTGAAGCACTTAGAGTGACGCTGTCAGGATTTACCTGTTATGTTTCATGCACTAGTGTATCAATCATGCCTGTGCCAAGCATTCATTCATTTAGATGATTGAGATGATTATTGAGATGACAGGATGGATTTCCATTTGAATGTCAGGTGCTAATACTTTACTCATAGATTTGAACCTTCATACTTTATAGTGAATAAAACGTCCCAAGATCTGAATGCAGCTCATAGGAGGCCTGTGTTTTTTTTTTATTTTTTATTTTTTTTTATGAGGAATGGAAACATATAACGAAATATCTGCTTAATTCTACATCTGTGTAACTGGTATTTCTCTAACATGCTCAAAAACACATACTAAATGAATACTAAAAATAATGATGTATTTAGAATACTAAAATAATAATAATAAAATACTAAAAAAAAAATTTGCAATAAGGTTAAATTTAAATTCATGTTTATATCTACATATTCTAATACACTTTTAAATTTAAAAGTTCTAGAAATTGCCGTTCACCAGTGTTCAATATTTGGGTTCAGTTAAGATTTTTAAGTTCTCATTTGTTAATTTCCTTTATTGATTGATTGGTTGATCAATTTGTTTGTTCAGAAATACAGTATAAAAACAATAATTGCAAAAACAAATATATTATTACAGTACAAAAAAATATATATATATACACACATAATAAAAAGGTTCCAGGTTTAAAGGTTCCAGTGATGGCTAACAATACAATATTTATAAATCATCACTACTAATACTGCAAAAAAATAAAAAAAAGTGTTTCACAATAGGTTCATGATACATTCGATTATCAAATCTAGCTTTTTTGGAAAGTTCTTCCGAGACGACAATACAAAAATAATAAAGAAATTTTTCATATTACAGTATTATTTATTTACCATCATCTTTTCTAACAATATTTTTGGACAAACTGCAGCCAAACTAGTTAAAAATGTGCCAACGGTACTGGTGCCCCTCGAAAGCAGTTGGTCTATTTGCATCTCAGTTTGCAAGGCTGGTATCACAGCAATCAGCATAAATATTCATAATGCACATTTGGCTTTAACCGATAATTGTATATTGAATATATAAACAAGCATAAATATATATAAAAAATAAAATGCCTACAGCCACCAAAGTACCTTGCCTTAACATGCTAAAACACTTATACAACAGTATCCTTGCACCAAACTTCTTGTCTCTTTCCCTCTCTCTGCTCTTTCTAAATGTTTTCTCTTGTAGCCTACTTTGTGTGTATCATCTCTGCTTTAATTGGAAGTGTGGTTTTTCCATAATCTCTGATGTGTGTACAGTACAGAAGGAATGTGGCATGTACAAATCATCCATGTCAAAGTGGAGTCAGTGCTGGGTCAAGTGAAGATCAAGGCAGCTATCAGCAGGATTCAACATTTCCTGTCACCGACTTTGCATCAATGTAACATACATTTAACATACTAAAGCATGTTGTCTCTAACCCTTTATCAACACAGCTCTCCTTAAGCCTTGGAAAGTACACCCTACTGTGTGACCGAAGATTTCCTGCAAAACTCAGCAGACAGCAAAAACAGGTTTAATTTAATAAACGGCTTCTCACCTGTCATTCTCATCCCAGGAAATGCAGGTTTGGTTTGTGGTACCCTGTGGAGAGAGTAAGAGGGCGAGAGGGAGAAAAGGATGTCACCTTGTGATTGTGCCTTGCAAATGTGTTTTGTTGATTCTTCAATTAGGGGCACTTTTGACTACCTGAAATCTTAAACTATTAGACTTATTCACAACATTATTTTATTTAAAGCTGTTATTTTCTTGTTCTGGAATAAAGTTACGATCATAGCCATCGGCTTTAAGCAGACTTTTTTCAAGTGGTTTTGATGCTGTGTGTGGTAGTAATGATAACTGATGTTAATCTTACATTTTTTACTTTGTTCTTTTTTCTTTCCTTCTTTTTTTCTTTTTTGCCAAAAAAAGTTGAAGTCTTGGATTTGCTAATAGTCAATTAAGTTAAAAAGCAGGACAGGAATAACAGCAATATTGAGTACACTAACTAAACAACACTATTGAGGACACACACACACACACACACACACACACAAAAATAGATGTACATATAAACGCAACCTTAATTGAAAAGAATTAATGGAATAATAATAATAATTCATTAATTTAAAAATAAATTAAAAAGAATAGCAAACAAAAATGAAAATAATAATAATAATAATAAAAATCCCCAAAATAGTGAAATTATGGAAAATAGCTAAACCCTCATAAAACTAGAAAGTAATTATTAAAATACAATTAAAAGTAACTAATTAAAATTAAATTACAATTAAAAGTCATCCTACAGTATGTCAGAGAAAAAGTATAAGGCTTGCAGAATTATTCTAATAGAATACAATTAAATATATAGAATATATATAAAAATATATAGAGTGACATAGCCATAGTTTGAATAATATTGGAACAAGTCTGTACACATATTGCGTTTGATGCAACATACTGTATGGGTTTAAAGGGCAGGCTGACTTACATTGTAAAGGTGTGAGAACTCAATCTCTAGTGGAGTTGAGAGGGAGCTGGGAGTGGGTTTGATTGTCACAGAGATCACCTTGGAGTTCAACACTGTGCTGTTTCTGTGAAAATACAGAGAGAGATGAAAGAAAACATGAGGAGGTCTGCAAAAAAACAGAAGGGTGTTAGAAGAAAGGAGGTCACGACCTTCAAAGAAGCTGCCACGCTCCCATGTGACAAATGTAGTATGAGACACTTCACTTTGTGCTGTGATAAATGCCCATGTCATTTACTCATAGATTACATTCTTTTTTGAATTTTTTGTGTCACCAGATATGTTTCAAAATCGCCATATTCCAAGAAAAATTGAAAAATGAGAAAGTCAGAAAACAGACAGAACAAAAATTACCAACCTTTCTGTTGAACCATAAAGCCATTTCAATGCATTTAGACATTTTTCAACTATAGAAACTTCAGAAAGGCTATAAAACTATTGCAAAGCAAAGATGCTATTTTTTATGTCTTTGTTTTTATGTAATTCTTTCTGATATTGCAGAGTGTCCTTTTTAAAAGTCCCAGTTCACCCAAAAATGTAAATGTAACTTACTAACTGTCATGTCATTTCAAAACTTTATGACTTTCTTTCTTTTATGAGCATAAAATACTTTTTTTTCTGTTCATCATTCAGTGTTAACTGTTTGGTTAGGCATACACATATAGCTCTGAAAATGTTTGCCGAGATAAATAAAATATAAAATTTGACAATAATGGTATGAAATCTATCACTTCTTTAGCTTGAATAATACTTAAGCTCGAAAAAGCATAGAAGGTTGTTTTTTTCTTTAAAACCAAGAAAACAGCAATGGAGAGGGATACCAATTGTCAACATAAAATGGAAGCAATGTCTCACCTCTGTAGAGAGAGAATACTGCCCAAGTTTCTGTACAGTACGATACCAGTCACAAATGCTGAGGCGTCATCTTCATCTATAACACAAACACACAAACACATACTGTATAACAGACATACAGCATCACCTGAGTTCCTTTTAAATAAAAAAGCATAAAGCAAAGCGATGAGGAAAATAATTGCTATAAGAGGTCATTGAGATACAGACTTGATTGGTGTGTAATCAAACCCTTTATTTAGAGCCCTGTAATACAGTACATGTATAACTGGAGGTGAGATTGCAGGTTGCTTTCTCTCTTCCTGTTTGATGCTATTTTACCCTGCATCTTCTCACCTATGAGTTGGGCACCATGACTAATAACTTAACATATGCTTGCACAGACCTTCATTACACACACAAATACACAGCGTGTTCCAAGAGTTATCCTTTTTTTAATGAACAGGTTTCCATGTTTTATGGGGACATTTCATAGGGGTATTGGGTTTATATTGCACAAACTGTATTATCTTCCCCCTTACCAAACCCCCTTAACCTACCCCTCACACAAAACATTCTGCTATTTTAGATTTTCAAATATAAGCTTGTTGGTCCCACTTTATATTAAGTGGCCTTAACTACTATGTACTTACATCAAAAAATATTGTGTTCATATTGTGTTGTAAAACACTTTTGCTGCTATTGAGGTGGGATAGGGGTAAGGTTAGGGAGAGGGTTGGAGGTATGGGTAAGTTTAAGGGTGGGTTAAGGTGTAAAGTATGGGTCAACAGTGTAATTATAAATGTAATTACAGAAATTAAATACAGATGTAATTACAGGTAGTTTTTTTTAAAAATATAAGTACAATGTAAAAACATGTATGTACACAATAAGTACATTGTACTAAATTATTAATTAAAATGTTAAGGCCACTTAATATAATGTGGGTCCAGCTTGTTTCCTCATGGGGACCAGAAATGTCCCCACAAAATCAAAATGTACTACTATCCTTGAAGGGGCATTTAGTGCTAATAATGTAGGGAATACATTACAGAATTATATATATATATATATATATATATATATATATATATTTCAAAGCAAGACAGCATTAAATATATCAGGAGTGACATTAAAGACAAACAAAACAATATATATATATATATATATATATATATATATATATATATATATTAAAAAAGCTGTTCTTTTGTACTTTCTATTCATTAAAGAATCCTAGAGAAAATAAATGCATCATGGTTTACACAAAAATATAAAAATAAGTCCTTTATTCAACAAGAATGCATTAAATTGTTTCAAAGTTACAGTAAAGACATTTTTTATGGTTTCCACAAAGATAATAAGCAGTACAACTTTTTTCAATATTGATAAATAAAAACAAGAAAATCAGCTTATTAGAATGATTTCTCAAGGATCATATGACTCTAGAGTAATGGCTTCTGAAATTTTAGTTTTGCCATCACAGGAATAAATTACATTTTTAAATATATTCAAATAGAAAACAGCAAATTGCAGTAATATTTACCAAAATTATTGTTTTACTGTATTTTTGATCAAACAAATGCAGATTTGGTGAGCATACAAAAGACTTCTTTCAAAAACATCTTACTGACCCAAACGTTTGAACGGTAATGCATATATGATGCAGCTAAACTTGCAGATATAACTCACACAAGTATAAACAGATACACATGATTGGTTTGAAATGACTAGGTGATATTTATTGTGCTAATGAAGAAAGCAACACAGTTTAAAAAGCATGAGTGAGGGGAAAGGGCAGCGGTCCAGCCACTGTCACACTCACACTGCATTTGTGTCAGCAGAACCACCTGAAACAATGCACACACATACACACACACACAAAGTCCATCTGGTCTTCAAGCTACACTGCTCTAAATAATGCCAAAACCTGTGGCAGACTGGCATGCGCTGTAAGGGAGAGAAAGAGTGAGAGTCTGTAGGGGGGTGCCAGGCGGCGGGCACAGGCCACAGCTCCAGGGCTGCAGCTGAGGTCCCATGGGCAAGAACACAGACCGTTGAAGGGGGACAGGGGGCTGGGGGCATGACAGTTTTGAGCTCCCTCAGGGTAATTGGGTTTCTGCTTGCCCACCCTTTTCCCTCTCCTATTAATATGCCACAGCCATGATAATGCGAACAGATGAGACCCAACATTTCTGGACAACACAAGGTACTATAGGAATGTACACTGCTTAAAAACAAGAGTTTTTAACTTAAAAATAATAAAGTTTGAGACTTTGAAGTCCACACTTAATATTTTCCAGTTTACGGGAACTTTGAGCCACAAAGAAATGTGAATTACTTGAATCTACATAAAAAAAAAAATCAATTTTAGAACAACATAAGTCCCCAAAATGCTGTTCTGACTAGTCTAAAACAGTTAAGAGAGCGATTAAAGAACCTACATTTTGAATATATCAAGCTGCATTGAAATTGTAAATTTTCTCAAGAATTCTTTTTTACATTGATCTTGAAAACAATGGTGCATGATTTACTTTTTTTATTTTATTTTTTTACAGTATGTTAATTTCATGTTTTTATTGCTTAATATTTAAAGACCTTGTAAGAAATGTAATTTATTTAATTAAATGTATATATAATTTTACCATCATTTATAATTTTTGCTTGTAATCATTTTTATTTTAAACATGACAGTTACGCATTTAGATTAAGTTATTGATAAAACATATTCACATATGAATTCTTGAATGTAACAATAAGATCTGTACCATGCATTTAGAAAATAAATCAGGTTTTAGTAGGGTTTTAGTTTCATGCCAACTTTAATAGTTGTGTTTTGTTTGGGAACTAATCATGCAGGCGAAAGAATCATAAAGTGTTCTTTTCAAGAGCAGATCCTTTGTAAGAATGGAAGTGTTTTGTTCTGTTACAGTGTGTTTCATTGGACTCAGTCTATTAAATTCCTCTCGCACTTGCTTCATTCTAAATAATCTTTAATATAAAAGCTCATCTCAGCATGTCCAAAGCTTGACGACCTGTCAATCCAGTACTGGTGGCATGGCAACAGATCTCCCAGTGGGAAAGGGAATTAAACCTAATTGCGCCTGATTGGCTCCTGCAGACTCCTGATTAAGTAGCAGCTCCTCTATTAGCATAGTCGTGGGGGAAGAGGCGTCTTAAAATACCTGTAATGTCGGACATGGCAAGAATTAAGCAGCCTACAGCAATCTGCTCTCTAGCAAAGGAGATAAAATCTGTTAAACAAACAGAGATTTGTTACAAATACAGTTTTCCACTGTTTTACTAGAGTAAATGGCACAGAAGAGAAAGATGAGTATAATCCATGCATAAAAATGGAATGTACCTATTAAATTGTTACATTTTTTGAATTGTGGAAAAAGTTTAAACAGATTTCATTGTGTCCTAGATGAGTGAGTGCACAATGCATGCCATATTCAAACCTGTACTTCCCATATGATCACCAAGGCTCAATGTGTCTGGAGAATGGCTACCACATATATTTATGCATTTGTGTGAGACTTTTTTTTCTCTTACCTGGTTTTCCAGTGACCAGGATGTTTTTAGCCACTCTGACTTTGTCCTCTGAGTTGCGAGCCCAGTCCACCATCCCCCTCCACCCCTTCATGGGGAAAGTGATATCTGCATTTCCTGCGACAGGCCGCTTGTGAATACTCAACACTGGAGAGAGAATCCAGAGGGAACTGTAAGATCCATGGCAACACCAGTATCCTGACTCACTGCACAGTGATCACATCTCAACTAGAGAAACTGTCATGCTGTAAGATGACTCCCCCATACAAACTCTCTCAGCTCAAACGCTTTCATTCTCTTATGATCCCAGCCTTTTGCTGCCAGCCATATTCTCACTTCACGACGACAGCATTTTAATCACTGAATGAATTCCCAAAACTTCCAAAAGAACCATTTTTATTCATGAAACTCGAAAAAGAAATCTGTGCAAATCTTTTATAAAGCCATTTGTACTTTTCATATCACTGTAAATGAAACAATTTACATACCAAAGGTTTGACTTATGATTTATACAGAAATTTGCACAGCCTGTGATTCAAGACTTTCAAACTAAGTAACCAACTAATTCATCTCAGCTTCAGAACTTGTGTTTTCAAAATACAGGGCCTAGCCTACATAATGTTAGACGTCATGTTTCTACTAACTAAATACAGTAACTAACTGACTAGTGTCACTTTTTTGACAGACAGTACAGAGTAAATATATTTAAAAAAAACAAACAAACAAAAAAAAATATATATATATTTATCTTTCTATTCATTAAAAAAATACTGAAAATGTTAACACATTATCCGCAAAAATATATATTTTTAACACTGATAATAACCAGAAATGCTTAATGAGCAACAAAACGGTATTTTATATTTTTTTCTGAAGGATCATGTGCTGAAATTCAGCTTTGCCATCACAGGAATTTTAAAATGCATTTAATTAGAAATCAGTTCTTTTAAATTGTAATATTTCACAAAATTTATTTTTTAAGCACTAGGCCATGGCCCTGACATCACATTTGTGACCCTGAACCACAAAATCACTCATTAGCACAGGTATAGACTACTAATATAGCAACAACATGCACATTCTTAAGCTGTTTATGCTTAATAAACCGAAAACACACTTGCCTTCTAAATGCATTAACCCGTTTTCATTTATTGGAGTAAGGTCAGAAAAGGCGTAAGCATAAACTGGACACAACAGGTAGTTTTTTGCCTCTTAAGGTCTTTGCACATTGAGTCTGAAATTTTTGTCTGAAATTTGTGCACGTTGAAAAGTAAATATGACCTCACAATTATTTAATATGACCTCCGAAACTTTCGTCCATCATAAAAAAAATTGTATCAGGTTAAATTTCTGCGTTTTCACATCCGTAATATGCATTTTGATAGGCAAGGATGGTGAATATGAAAAAACAGAAAAACGAAATGCGAAAATTTCGGACTCGGTGTGCAAAGACCTTTCCGATTTCGCACGGCATGTAAACGCAATAAGCCACTTTCTGTCTGCTTATTGAAGTGCACGTGTGATAAGTGACACGGACGCATCTTTACTGCAGATTTAAGTACATCTAGACCGAGCAAACCTCTTGCAGTATAGAAAGAAGGAACGATATCACAAAAGCAGACTTTTTCATGACTCAGAAAATGATCAAATACAGCAGAAGTATAAGTGGTTCAGTTACAATGCTTCTTTTTAACTGCATGAGAGAATAATATGAGTTGTAAGTGTCTCAGCATGTTGCAAGCTTAATTTAACATCACAACTGACAAATGTATCGAATACTCTGAGTCAGATATGCAAATGATTATATGTTGATGTCACTACAGGGAAATAATCTGATGTGTTAATGAAGTCATATAAACTCAGTTTACTTGCCTTGTCAGGTTACTGATGTGCATGTAAATAGGAAAAAAGCTTAATTATTCAGCTTTCAGATGGTGTACTAGCTCCATTCAGAACTATTCATGTTCTTAAGTTCAAGTTCTTGTGCATTATTTTCCATCTATTGATGAAAGTGTGGTGTTACATATACAGCTGCGTCTCAAAGCTTTGTGTGGGACTAATAGGTCATTGCTGTAGGACAGGTATTGTCACAAAGGGAGAATCTGAGCTCATGGGCAGCTTAGTGATTCAGAGGTAAACAGAACCTCTCACACCCCCTTTTAAACTCTGCCAGCTGTGGCCCACAACGTATAAAGGTTCATCTTTCCACTGTTTTTGCAAACCTGGGTGCTGAGTAAACCATAGTCCATTCTTTGTGTATGCGAGATGTGAGTGGTTTAGAGTGTGAATCCAAAGCTGTAAAAATGCCTAGATCTATATATATTTGGAAATCAGTATGAGCAGCATATCTGATTTATATAGCTCAGGGATTGCTCATTATTTCCAAAGGGATATTGTCTGTAACTGCTTTCTTATGAATAGGAAAATGTTATATGCCCTCAAATGTTCAAAAGTTTTGGATCAGTAAGATGTTTTTAAGCAAACTTTCTTATACTCATCAAGGCTGTATTTATTTGATTATATATATATATATTAGAATTTTTGTGAAATAGTATTGCAAATATTATAATATTAAATATAATATTCAAATATTATTAAAATAAGTTTCTGTTTTATTATACTATTTAATGTATATGAAAGCAAATTCATTTTAATCATCCATTACTCTTCAGTGTCACATGATACTTCAGAAATCAGTCTAAAATGCTGATTTATTATCAAGTTTAAAAAAATAAATAAATAAAATCAGCATTTATTCAAAATAGAAATCAATTTTTTTTCTTTCTTTTGTGAATACTTTTATTCAGCAAGGATGTGTCAAATTGATATAAAAAGTGATAGTACAGATTTATATTGTTAGAAATTATTTCTATTTTAAATAAATGCTGTTCTTTTTAACTTTTTATACATCAAAGAATCCTGAAAAAGTATCACAGGTTTAAAAAATATATATTAAGCAGGACAACTGTGTTCAACAATGATAATATATAAGCATATCAAGATTTCTGAAGGATCATGTGACCCTGAAGACTGGAGTAATGGCTGATGAAAATAAATTGTATTTTGAAGTATATTGAAACAGAAAACTGATATTAAAAATTGAAATAATATTTCACAATATATTTGTGTAATATATTTATGTAATGTAATTAACCATCTAATTAATGATGTCCAATAATGTCTGTGAAACTGTGAAATGTCTTTAAAATAAATTTTTAATCATTCAAAATGTGGGGATGTATATGAATCTTAATGGGTGATTACCTATGACCCTTTCTTTTTCCTTTCTTTTTATATATATACATATACATACATATATATATATATATATATATATATATATATATATATATATATATATATATATATATATGTGTGTGTGTGTGTGTGTGTGTGTGTGTGTGTGTGTGTGTGTGTGTGTGTGTAAATGTAAGTACATATAGGTGATTTTGTGGCGTTGTAATTAAAAGGACAAACACAAAAAAGATGAAAAAGATAAAGAAAGGAAAAGGAAAGGGTCATAGGTAATCACCCATGAAGATTCATATACATCACCACATTTTGAATCACTACCTTTTAAAGACCTTTTCACAGACATTATTGGACATCATTAATTAGATGGTTAATTACATTTCAGTACAATTTGCTTCATGCTCTCCAGTTCTTTTTTTAGATTTGTATCTTCAACCTCTAGGCTGCCTGTCCAAACATTCAACCACTTAAGTACATGACCATCACCCTCTGACATTATTGCAGAAGTGCAAACCGAACTAAATGTCAGTGAAAACTGACCCAGATTGTCGGTGACCTCATAAGTATCCTGGAAGTCCTTCATGCGGAGACTGATGACGTCCACAAAGTCCTCCACTAGACGAAAAAGTTCCTTAACATTGGGCCCAAGCTGCCAGAAAGAAAAACATAGCTTCACGTTAAAAAGTTGGTTAGTTCTTTTTTCAATATGCAATTCTGTAAGTGGAATTTAAATGTTATTGTAATAAATATTAGATTTTTCTAAAAATAACTGCTGCCGCTGCTCAAGCTTAATGATATCCTTTCTTCAGATTGTAAACTGAAGCTTGCGTTAAGACATAAATTGTAAACTAACTAATGATCTAACTAAACAGCAGGAGACAAACAGCTGAAAGAAAGATGTGCAGCGAAGAGAAGATAATTAGTCAATTAATCACCTTTAAAACCAGCTGAAACTTGCATAATTACTAAATGTAAGAGAGTTAGATGATGCCAACAATAAAAGAAGGAATGAGAGAATGATGAACGAGTGAGTGGAAGAATGAATGAGTGAATGAATAAACACACAGACATGGAGAGAGAGAGAGAGAGAGAGAGAGAGAGGCTCACCAGCTGTGCTTCCTCCCACCTCTCTCTGTTTTCCTCCATCAGTAAGTTACTCACTGATTGCACAAAATTCTGTGAACAAAACCACACGACAGAAACATTCAGGTGCATTTTGGGTCAAAATATTTTATTTTATTTTATATTTAGAACTAAGCAAATAATGCTTCACTAACCCTCATGTCTGCATTACTGGGGCTGTAGTAGGACCTCCTAAATATCTCTGTCATGTTTTTCAGTATGTCTATGATAGCCAGAAGGTCTCCACTGTAGCTTGTTCCATCACTGGATGTCACCCTCAGCTTGGTCATGACTTCAGACACCCCATCTCCCACAAGCCCTCGTTGAGCCTTGGACAGATGATCTCTGGTCTGGAGTAGGTAAAAAATAACAACCTTAGCTTTGCAGACACTTTTAACCTAGCTAGAGCTTAGTTTGGACATCACCTACCAATGTCTGGATACTTCTGTAATCATTAGAGACACATTTAATGTATGTTGGGTTCTCCCAGTATGCAATGCCTACATCATCCAACGAACATCGACGAAGAATAAGTCCTGCGTCACAGAAATGGGTTGTCATTACCAGATTTAGAACATGGACTGGTTAAAAAACTGTATACTGCATGTTGTCTTGTTGGTTTTCTTATTTAAACCAAGTTTGTTGTGCTGTCCATGGTCCTGAAAATGTCTCAGTATAGCTTAGAGGGCGATGACTGTTTAGGAAGTTATTGCGGCGTGTTCCTGTTTGCATGAGTCATGTCTTACCTACAGCATTCGGAGGGCAGCGGACAGCTGCAGTGTCCCCTGCAGGAGTTTTCTTCCAAACTACATTAGAGAAATTCTCCTCATCACAGATCTCATGCGGCTCTGCATAAAACCGAAGAAGTAAAGAAAAAAATGCAGAAACCTGACCAATGCCACAAAATGTGAACAAAGAAACAAGTAAGGTCCAGAATAATTATTCTTGTTAAGTCTATAAATAGGGTAGGTGATATAACCAAAAGAGTAAATGTATTCTATGATAATGGTATATATCAGTGGTTTTCAACCTTTGTTTTGCTTGTTCTGCTGACTGTCTACCTGCTGCCGAGCTATGCCTGGATCTGGTTTTCCCGTCAAATTATTTTCTGTTCATTGCCAGTTCCTTTAAGGGCTGTGCGATGAATAGAAATCGTCATAAAATCACGATTTGAGCGTGTGCGGTTTCTAAATCGTTTTATAGCACGATTTTCCGCGGCCCTGGTCTCCCGCAGTAAATTTCAGATCCAATCAGAATGCAACACGCCTAGCGCGAGAACAGACAGGGCATATGCCTACACACACTGTCTGTGATGCGCCTTCTTTCCGAGCCCGTGTTAATGGATCAGAGCACGTCTGGTTTTGTGACAGAGCAAAGGAAATCTATGTGCGAACAGAGAGATTTGCGCTCGTGCATTATTTTGATGTGCTTTCACGCTACATTAATGCGCTCTTGCTGCTGCTTCTGCACCGCATACACATACTGTATACACACTGCAATCGGAGTACATGTGAAGCTGTATAATGTATAACAAATCTATTTCAACACCCGAGGCACCGCTACAATTAAAGAGCTCTATGAACAATGCATGGCAAAAAAAAAGTCCCTGGACATGGGATTGATTTATTGATTTATGTATTTTTTGGCATGCGTCTATACATTTTGTTACACCTTTACTTTAGTGATTATTTTTACGTATGTCTGATCTAGAGACGTTACAACTTTTTGCGAAAGCTCTTATTGGTTTTCTTTTGTAAATTTGTTTCAAATTCATCCTGAATGCATTTATGACTGTAAAGCATATCTGTGTGTGTCAAAATTGTGATTAAAATCGAAATAGCAAAACTGATCAAAGAAATCACAATATATATATATATTTTTTTTTTTTTGTTGTTGTTGTTGTTGTCCATATCGCATGGCCCTAGTTCATTCAATAAATACAGTTATCAATCTATCTTCTGAGTACTAAGTTATTAACCCAACAATAGAGGGGTCAGTTAATTTTTTTGCAGTGGGCCGCGCAAACATATATGTTTGGTTGTGTGGGCCGCGAGTTGAAATAAGTTGGGAACCACTGGTATATATCATAATATATAGTTATTTTTGCTGCAAATTAGGTTGTTACACTGCCAACATTTTAGATGCCATTAAAATGTATATATATTTTTTATTATGTCAATGCCATAACAAAACCAATACTAGCTTAATTAATACAAGTTAGCGTTGGGTGATGTCTACCAAATCAACATCGTGATGTTTGTCAGCCATAGACAATGGATGATGGAATCATCTATCGACCCAACCCTAATACAAGTAAAAGGTTCTTATGCCTACTGAAGACATGAAGCAGGTATATTAGGCTGCTGTCACTTTAAGACCTAATACATGGGTTTAATGTTTTAACTTAAGACAGGCATTTTGACATAACTTTGTGTATATTTGACTGTTTGAGTGAAATAAACTGCAAAAATACCTCCGTACTCATGCTGTGTGACAGGCAGCACAATAAGTTGTGAAAGAAGTCTCAATTAAATACATGCGCATTGTTCTGACAGACGGTTTTAATTAAACTGTCTCTCAGAAATAAAACCATCTGTCAGAACAGTGCAAGTACAGAACTGAGACCTCTTTCACATATCACTGTGCTATACTGGTTTAAAATTTCTCCAAAATTTAAAGTGTCAAAATGTAAAAATGAAAGAAAAGGATAAAAATATGCACCACTGCCGTGATAGAGATGGTAATCAAAATTGTATACCAGTTTTCAAATTTCAACCAGTTTACTGTGTCTGCTGTTATATCGGTAACACTTTATTTTACAGTCCTGTTCCCCATGTACAGTACATACTATGTACATATTATAGTAATTACAATAACTATGTAATAACTAGGGACTAACCCTGAACCTACCCCTTAACCTAACCTTACCCCATGTAGTTACCTTGTATTACCAGAACGTTCTTAGATAAATACACTGTGAGTACACTATAAGTACATCTAAGTACACGTACTGTAAAATAAAGTGCAACCGTTATATCAGCCACCCCTAGCAAATAATGAGTTTTGGTTACAATATATGTGATTGTCTCACCTGGACATCTCTTCTCATTGCAACGTCTAACTTCCTCTCTGTCCCCTGGGCATGACTCCCCTCCAAAAAAGGGACCGTAACACACCCTGTGTCTTTGCTGGCTTCCTCCACCACATGTCTTGGTACAACCAGCCCAAGAACTCCAGAGCTGCCACTGGCCATCAACAGGACACTCTTGGAGAAAGCAGTCTCTTGTCTGACGCCACTCGCCCTGACACTCCATACCCCCATACGAGGGCCCGTTACACTCCCGAGTGCGCTGCATTGTTCCATTAGAACAGGACGAGGAACAGTAACTCCAGCTGGACCACTCATTCCACACACCATCCACTTCAAGGTAAAAGACAAAGTTTCTGAGAATTTTTAAATGTGAGGATAGAGTATACAAAGAAAAATTAGGTTAACAAAAGAGAGGAACTTAAAGTGGAGCAAGACAAGGCGACACTATTGAAAGATATATTACAGGAAAAAAAGAGAGGAGCTTTGGGTTGCCAAACTCTAGTCAAATCCACAGTGAATTAAAGCCTCACTTAATCACCATCATTTTCTGCGAACTTCACAATGGTTCTTTTCAATCTCTTTCTCTACAGTGCCTCAAATTAGGCTTTAACTGTGCTGCTAGATGAAAGTCATTAAATCTGTATGAGACAGTTTGTATTTAAAGACCTAAAGATCACCTGGGCATACAGCAATGTTGCAGAATTTGGTCTGTTTCTCTGGACCATCGCAGGGGTTTCCTCCAAACTGCGGCTGCTTGCAGGAGCGAGTGCGGTCCCTGTACCCACGGCCGCACGTTGAAGAACACAAGCTCCATGGAGTCCACTCATCCCATGACCCGTGCACTGTAATCAGAGCGGCTAGGGTATGATTTATAGAGAGAAAAACGCACATCGACAACACAAACACACACGCACTAGGGTAAAACTAAAAAGGGCTTCACACTGACAACGATCTGAATTTATTTAATTTTAACGGGAGTTGGCGATTTCCTGATGGCATAAGCAACTTTTTGGGATGATATAAAGTTGAAAAAAAATTAATTAGAGGCGACAAATAGGACTGAAGGTATTGGATCACATTGCGTAGTATGCATTGATCAATGTTAATCTTGTTCATGATATGATGTAGTGCAGCAATTTTACGAGCATTTTTCTCTCAATTCTTTTATTAGCAGCAAGAAAACTGATACCCTGTCCAAACAGAAGAACATCTTATTTTTACCTGCAACACCTTATATAGGTGATCAGATGTTCAGAACCTAGAGTCATTTACCTAGCTTACAAATAATGTTACGACAGGAATGCCTTCTTGGAAAGACTGTATGATACTCAAGGCGATTCACTCTTATTGCTATAAATTGGAATAACTGCAACACGGAATATGGCAGGTCTAGTAATAGGAGTGACGGAATCGAAATAAGAGTTGTTAGTCATTTTGCACTGCAGCTATTGTTAGACACTCCGCTTCCCACAGAAACCAGACCTGAGAGTCGTGCTTAGGACTACGCATATGCATTGGCATTGATCAACCAGAAATGTTTTGATCAACCAGTCAACCAGTTTTTGAGATTTCAGATTTTCCCCATTCGATAAGATCTTACATGCCAGGATATACATTACAAATATAGCCACCATGTGAACTGAATTTTGTTCCAACAGGCTTTGGTACTAGCTACCAACAATACACCAAAAACAGCTGTCAGTGTGAACAGAAATCTACAATTTACACGGAACTTTCAGTGTGCAAAAAGTAAAATTTCTGAATGTTAAAGAGCAAATCATTCTGTTTTATGCATAACGTGATTAGCAATTAATAAAACATTGTGCTTGGCAAGAGTTTATATATAGGTAACACTTTTGTCTAGCCCCCTGAGATGCTGATATGGTAGAATGAAAAGAGATTGAAAAAGAGAGACCATCTTACATGCAGTGGGATCTATAGGGAGTTTGCTGCCATTGCTTCACTTAAACCCATTAACATCTTACCACGGCTCTCCAGAATCCAGGGTTGAGGGGGGAGCAGCCGTACATGGAAGGTCAGGAAGAGTTAGCCTCAGGTGGGCCACAGCTGGAGGGTGAGTGGGCAAAGCTAATGGACCTGAATGGAGGTGGAACGGGTGATGGGAAGTGGATAAGGAAGATAGTGGGGGTGAGGAGAGGCCTGAGGTGGGCTGTGCTTACCTGGACACACAACAGTGTTATTGCAGGGTCTTTGTTCTCGCAGCGGCCCGCTGCACTGCGTGCTGTATGGCACCGAGACGCATAAGCGTGTGCGGCTCTGCCAGCCTTCACCACACGTGGTCGAACACACGCTCCACGCAGACCACTCCCCACCCGACGGAGGATCCACTGAGAGGGACGGGGGGAAGTGGGGATGGGATGGGGTAGGGTAGGGAGCAGAGTAAAGGGTAGGAAAAGCGCCAAAACTAATTAGCATGCAGGATTAACTTTATTTAACAGGGGAAGACCGTTTTGTTGCTGACTCCATAGCCTCAGCATTTACCTATAATAGAAGTTCATGTTTTTATTTTTGGGATATGTAAGTCAGCCATCTCTATGAGGATTTCACAAGGCTACCCAGTAGATCAGACTTTAAAGGTACTCTCTGAAGAACTGGGAAGCCAAGGAATCTGCAATCTCGAAGGAATTGGAACAAATTAAATGTCCAATAGGAAGCACGTGGTTGTCTTGACAGTCCAATAGATAATGTGGGCTGACATGGCTGTCCAATAGAAAGAGTTAGGCTATCTTTACCATCAAGTGGAACGAAATGAAGAATCAAGAATGTCCAATAAAATGATATTTAATGTCAAAATGAAAAGTGATAAGGAGGGAAGGATTTCACCTCATTCTGACAACATTAGGGGCAATAAATGTTTTAGGTTTCATACTAAAACCTTGCATAAGCATATTTAATAATATGCATATACATTAGTGTTTTATTTAATCTCTGAAACCATTAGTACGCATATTGTTTTTTGTACCATTTAGTTAAGCAATTTGCATAAAATTGTGTACATATTAATGCTGCTTCCGAAGTAACATAGAAAAACTGTTTTTTTTTTTTTTTTTTCATTTTCATGTAGAAGTTAAATATGAAGCCCCGACGTCTATTTATGGATTCACTGTGATTTTTGATTTATAACACATTGTAATGGAATAGTGGAAATTTGTATTTATTTTGAAGTGACAGGCTCATATCGGTGTAACTGTAAAAATGAAAGACAAATTCATGCAGTGCTCACAGAGAAAAGACAAAATACTAGGGATCACATCATATTACTCCAATATTTTATACTGAAGCATGCAAATCATACATCACCACCCCCAAGCAAGGTGTGCCTTGTCTTTGTTTCATAATAAGAGGTTACGACCCTTTCAAAATGCTTTTAACTTCCTTGTAAGCAATGGTGTCCATGATTCATGGGTATCTTGATGTTCCTCCATGAACCATGCCATAACACACATGACAAAGACAAACAAAACATACATCACACTGACAGGCATAAAAAAACAAGGCCATAGCCACATACGCATCCAGTCTACTCCCCTGTATGTGGACTAGTGAGTGAAACGGTTGCAAGTATGTGTATGTGTGTGACCCCAAGCTGCAGAGGAGGCTGATGCCACCTGTCTTCTTACCTGTTTGGGAAGACTGCTGTCCGCTGCGGGTCTTATCAGAGTCCTCTCGTTTACGGCTGTCCACCGAGCGCAGGGATTGGCTACGAGTGCCAAGTCGGCCTCTGCCTGCAGGATGGGGTGGGGTTAGAAACTACAGTCGAGTTCTGATTGGCCAGTGCTGTGCGACCTGAACATCTAGACCAGCATCAGCCATGCTTGGGATTTTGTGTGAAGTTTAAGGTTACATAGCTGAGAAGAAGTGAACCTGTGTTTGGTTTGATACTACTCTCCATGCGAACGCGAGACTCTGTGAGAATTTGGACACTTCTAGGCTTGCCTGACCTCGTAACGTGTGCTTTGAACACCAAAAAAACGGCAGGAAGTATGCAGAAAGAGGACACGATGGAGCGAGCAGTGGATGGCGGATGAAAAATAAGCAGACCATGCGGAACGGAGACACAGACAGTCGAGGTGAAAACATCTGCAGCCGATGGCCTTGACCATGGAGTGGGTTATTTACTCATGGCCTCCATCCAAACTGAGTGAAGTTCTACTCACTACAGTCACATTCAAACTGACTCGGTCAGTGACGCCCTTACCAAGCATGGCCTCTTGCATTCCTTTGTATTTCACTGGACTTAAACCCTTGCCTTTAGAGGAATACTGCCTGTAGCCTATGGGTCCAATGAAAAGCACACAAAAACGCTCATTCTATCATCAGTCTGGCATTTTATTATCGTTATTGCTCTAGCATTTTATTATCATTATTCCTCTATCATTGTGTCACACAGGAAGAACATATTTTTTTACAGTGAAATGTGAAGAAATTAAAAAATGAGACGTCAGATACTGACAGAGAGAGAAAGCTAGAGAAGAAGTGGATGTGTGAACGATCACGTGCAACGTGCATGAGCCTAGAACGCTACTTACCAATGCACGGCTGAGAGTTGCAGGGACGACCTTCTTCTAGAACACCCTCACACAGGTATGCCTCCTCAGGTGGTGATTGACAGGTGCGTGTGCGCGTCTGGACTCCACCTCCACATTCACTGCTGCACTCCGCCCAGTTGCCCCATCCACTCCAGCCACCTGTATTAAACCCATACACAGACACAAGCACAGTCCATGTGAGCATAATTCCCAAGAAAAAGCCATTTATTAATAATTTTTTGTGACACAAATTAAATTTCCATCCCTGCTAAGCAATAATGTTCTGATTTCGTAATCCATTATGATGGCACTAAGATGTAGAAATGGACCCATAAATACCAGTAGGATATGAGTCCCTGTGTTCTGCTCCCTCATGAATGTTTAATAGCAGACATTGCTGCCTGTCTGATCCCGGAGGCCCCGACAAATATGTATTAATCTGCATGAATAGAACATGAAGCTGGACCATGTCCAGCTGCAGACATTTTTAATTACTCACAAATCAATTGTACAGGG
The DNA here is from genome assembly GCF_003368295.1 of Carassius auratus. Taxonomy (NCBI): domain Eukaryota; kingdom Metazoa; phylum Chordata; class Actinopteri; order Cypriniformes; family Cyprinidae; genus Carassius; species Carassius auratus. Next base: position 7,592,993 of record NC_039258.1, on the reverse strand, counting down.
GAGGGTATGTAATTCTACACTCAGTGCCGCTCTACACGGAAAATGAGAACTGAAATGAAAGTGAGAAAGAATCAGAGACGGTCTATATTTAAAATGTGCATCAAAATATTTTACATGAAGATGGTGTATGCAGACAATGTAAAGATCCGATTAATGTAGCTAATATTATTTATAATAAAATAAGAAATTTCAACAAACCACTTAAAATAGAAAAAAAGATAGATTTTATTTTTTTATGAAATGCTTAAAATAGTTAAAACAAATTTCAAAAAGGGGAATCAAGCTAAAAAAAACAGTAAAAAAAAATCTAGTTAAAAAAATAAAGTGCTAGAAAAATCTAGTTAAAAGAAGCATCAAGTGTTGGTTCATATATTTTTTTTAAATGCATTTTCAAAAATGGATCAAACCAACATCAATTGCATCATTATTTATTATTTATTTATTTATTATTATTATTATTATTATTATTATTATTATTATTATTATTATTATTATTATTATTATTATTATTATTATTATTATTATTAATTTCTAACTATAAAAATGTTAAGTGGTCTATGTATCACCAAAAATAAAATATTTCCTTGAACTGTATCAGTTTTTTAGAAGGTGTCTAGTAATTGCTAGCAAATTTCACAAATATTTATATTAAAAAAATTACAAGTAACACATTGAATTGAACATGACATTTTCAAGTAAATTGTACTCCATAAAATGTTTATTTTATTTACTATGAAAAACTCTCTTACAGTGTATAACTTAGTATACATGTACTTTTAGACAAAAGTAGATGACACACACACACAATTTAATTTAAACACCAAACAATTTTAATTCAGAAATTGAAAGTGTAATAATAATATGTATGAATTATATATTTAACGTATTTCTGAATACTTCAATAAACCCAGAAAAAAAATAACATAAGTGTCATGCCATTGACCCTAATATTAACTGAACCCTTACATTCAAAGCGTTCCTCATGCAAAGCACAAGTTAATAGTTACGCCACATAAAGGCCAGATATAAAAAACAATTTATGCCTTTTCTGCAGCACTGATACAAATCTGTTGGCAAGCAAGTGCTGAAAAGCAAAATCAATATCTATTTGTTTGAGCAGGATGAGCGATTAATGGCAAATTGTTTACTTGGGGTGCTGAGATTGGCTTTGCCGCATGTTGCGCGAGACACGTTCACCTGATAAAACATAACGGATTCTAGTCTTCAATGCCTCGGCTTTGAATATACAATCAAATGTCCTCCTTGCACAGCAAGAGACAATCGCATGCAAAATGAACCGGGACGGCTCTCAGCGCGCTGCCCTGATTAATCCCATCCACCAATCACGCTTCAAGTCAGATGGCTCAATCAACCAATCGCATGTGGCATAAACAGCACGCAAAGCCAATCCCTGCTCCACGGGGGACCATAAGTGGTAAAAATCAGTCTTAAATAAGCTTCTCAGCTTCTGTGTTGAATAACTTCAACCTTATTTAAAACAAATGCAAGTGATGAACAGTGAGATGAGTAGGGTGAGAATATTCGTAAAGCAAACAATCTTTAGAAAAGTGAATGAGAATAATAAAAAAGTCCTGACAGGAAAAAAAAGAATACTCCATTTGGAGATAAGACTTTCTCTCTCTGTGAAAAACGATGGTAGAGAATGACCTTTTTTTTGGCTCAATAATCACGGGCTGAAGGAGAAAAGGGGAGGCAGAATAATATAGTGTTTTCTTTCTCTGTCCCCAAGGACATTTTATTATGCTTTCAATAATTTAGTGTGCTTCTCTTGTACAGTGGTTGCTCCCTTACATCCAGACTCTTTGCAGCAGACGCTATATCATCTTTAAACTCTCATATTCGTCCTCTGCTCGGATGTTTCTTTCTATTCATCAGCCCTTCCTCTATCATTCTGTCTTTTCGCCCGTTTTTCAGATTGCAGCTGCAGCACGCACCTGCTTTCCAAAGGATGAGTGTGTGGATATACATCATTCTGCCCATTAGCAAATATCATCTTGGCTTACGAAAAACCTCAAAGTGACCTTCACTTCTCCCTCAGTGGTGAGCAGAAGGTCTAATAACGGCTCAAGTGACAGTGATCTGAATTCATCAATACATGATCTCACCATGATATCACCTGCCACAGCCCATTGCGTATCTCCTACGAAACCAAGGTCAGTCAGTTCGTCTAAATTACACCCTACATTCGACTTTATGCATTGTTTTTCTGGTTGCTTAACGTGCATTAAAACACAGACCGTGGGTCAGTGATGGAAAGTGAAACATGGGAAGTGCTGACACCCAGAGGATGTTACAGGTCATTGGCATCCATTTCGGCAACAAAAGACAATAAAAAATAAAATAAAAAACAATATTGTTATTATTATTTTTTTGATCTCTTTTAGGGCTTTTAGGTCTGATCTCTTTTTAAAAAAGTTAAAGTTTTTATTAATGTAGGAATGAAATTGATTTCTGGAAGAGTTTGAACAAAAAGAAATGAGCCATCCATCATCTCGCACCTTTTTCTCTCTGTCCGTCTCTATCTGTCCCTCTGCTGGCTGCAGCTCACAGGTCTAATCCACTCTTCTGTGTGTGTGCGTTTCTGCTGTCAGTATCCCGCCTAGAATAAATATTAGAACAGCTGTGCTTACACATCTCATTGATTAACCTCACTCCAGGGGCAGGAAACAACCTCGGCTTGCACCCTTGCCGCTTCTCATAATCTTTCCCGTCTTGCGCCGCAGTGCTCAAAATGGCCCACGCAAACCAACTCTCAATTAAATGACCACACATTTCCAACCCATGAATTTTAACATGGTTTCTGTCAATATGTGGGGGATTATATTGACCAAAAGCTCCTAATAATTGCACAATTTTCCTTTGAGATTTTAGTTGACTTAAAACTATGGAATAATGTTATTCTATCATATTTTGACAGTTTTATCGGACACATTCAGGCAGCAGGTGGTGTTCAGTATTTGCCTCTTAATTAAGCGTTTTGATGTGTATTTAATTAACTGTATCTAGAGATGGTATTTAATGCAGATACAGTATGACCATAAAATGAAATAAAGGCAGCAATTGAGATTGACATCAAGACATAAACACTTTTTATTTACTAATAAAATAAATGTTATTTATATTAAAATATTATAAGCTCCAGCATCGCCGCAAGATAAGTGGTTTTCAATAATTAATAAAAAATGAAGGAACAATATTTTTAACATTATACATACGCATACGTTTTTATGATAGGATACATAAGTGTATCCTGCTATTTTTTTTTTCTTTTTTTTTTTTAAATCAGTGAGCTAATGAGAGTGTTATTCATGGTATCAGAGACAATAATAAAAAAATGATAAGGAATAATTAATAATTGACTTTTTATTAATTTATTAATGATTGACTTCAAATGAATAGTAGTGGTTAAAGCTAGTAAAATAGCTATAAGTGCAAATAAATAAACAATAAAGCAACAAAAACCAATAAAATTAGGAAGAAACGGTTAAAATAAACAAAGAGAGGTCTTTTCATTCATTTTACAATGTCTATTTACGTTTCATAAATTTCAGTGACGGAAATTGTTACAAAAAAATCTGTATGTTTCCCCATACACTCATTCTCAAAACTGTTCACTAACAAAAAAGGCAGGCGGAAGTTGACGACACTAATAATTCAGAGTCATATGTCATTATATGTCTACACAATTATGAATGTTTTTATTTTCTAATAGTATAAATGTATAATATTCACAAAAACAGCTGTCAACTGTCTATCACCAAGGGTTGTTGGAAGATTAAGACTTGTTTTGTGTCAGTTCCTAACACAATTAGACATTTTGTTCTGTTGATCACTACTTCTGTTCTGTCTTTCAATGGTCACACAATGACAAAACCAGTTACTTCTTATTAGTTCATACGCTACAAGATTACGGCCTGTGTCATATGGGGAGCTCAGAGTCTGCACTGTTTACCGATGAGCAAGTAGATAAACAGATCAAAAATACGACAGAGATATGAATTAGGGTTTGGTTGAATGTTCTTTGGTTGCAGGTGTGGGTCAGAGAAGTCGACGTTTCAATTCTGAAGATGGATGCCTCTCCTCAGCAGGAACAAAAGGGGAAAAATCTAGCTCGAATCAAAAACACCTTCACTAAAAGGATCAGATGGGCCTCCCACTTTTCACAGGCCCACAGATGAGTGAAAAAATAACAGGCTTTTTTTATTTTCCTCTTGCACATCAATCTTCAGCAGAGAAACATCTGCTCATAAGACCAAAAGGACGTGGGGGCACATGTGAACACACACACAAAAACATACAATAGACCACGCCATATTGCCCTGACTTCCATGCACTTTCAGCTCCCCGATCAGTGAATGCCAAAAATCATTCTTCTCAAACATTGTGGCCAAACTAACCAGAACAGCATCAAACTCTCCAAAACTCTAAGACCTTCACAAAGAACTAAGTTCATCTAATTTTAAACGCTAAGAAGCAAGAAAGCACCCTGTCTAGTACTAAATAAGCTGCATATGCAATTGTAATTTTGTTAGTGAGAGGACATACATTTACAATGTATTGAGGGTGATTAAATACTTATAATGAATAACAGCATAATCATTACAGCAGTCAATTGTGAGAAATTGTTTTACTTAAAAATGTTATGAGTGATTCACTGTGAATTTCAGTGGGTACATCTAGTAAACAAGCTCTATTATTGCAGCATGCTAGTTTAATTTAATTCTCCAAACTGGCAGCTGTCCATTATTAAAAACACAGGCAGACTTTTAACGATGATACTATTCATAGCCAGATGTTATGGTATGTGAAATGCAAAGTTTATTATTTAATCTCAAATAAAAAAAATATAGGCCATTATGGTATATGGCATTTAAGGTGGCAATCTAAAATCATAAAAGGCTTTTGACAAAATTATTATGAATACCACTACACTGAATGACAAAACTAAATCAGAGCTGTCTACTTTGTAATTGCCCATTGCAATGTGCCTTTGGTTGATGAATGCCGCTTTTCTATTTTTGACATGAGGACTAAATTAAAACAATTTTATAAACATCATAAATGGCTTGCCATGAATTAATTTTTTTATATATTGAACTTTTGACCATTACACTAAATCTAGCTCATTACCGGTCTGTGGCCGTACAAACTGAAATCATCTTTTAGTTCTCTGTGCATTTATAAATGCAAATAGTGTTTTATTATTATAATTATTATAAACAGCCCATAAAAGTCATTTTATACCAATTAATTTACATAAGTAAAAGAATATAAATAAAAACGAACATCAGAATTACTTTTGGATGCTCCACATGTTTAATAACAGGTGCTGAATTAGTCTAAACTAGCCATTTTTCCTTTTTTTTTTACTGCAACAGCGGTTATACTTTAATATCAGGTTGAGGAAGAACGAGAGAGAGTGAGAGAGTAAGACTGAAAGAGAGAATATGCATTAGCATATGCATTATATGGTTAGTAAACTTGATTAAAACAGCCTTCGGATTGGGAATTGACAGTGTTCATACTGTCTCAGTGTTCCTATGGAAACCTCTTTGGTGGCACATGTATGTCGCAGAGCCTTAGGTGCATTAGACATTCCTACATGCCCATCTGTGGTTACTCTCAAAAGTATGAGGCTTTATTGTACAAATAACCCCTAATCCCCCTAATCAAACCTTTCATCGCTGCTCTCTCAATATCTCCTGCTCGCTTTCACTGGGTCGATCTCAGCATGTTAGAAGAGATTTTCTATCTTTTATAGATTCTATTTAGTATGGACTGTGGGTTAGATGTGCCTCCAGAGATGTGAGAGGGGGTAATCATACTGATAGGTTGGGGAGCTCTTTACAGCACTGTTGTCTTTCACTCTCCATTACAGACACACACATACACCCACGCACAAAGACAACAGGTCTATCGGCAGGAGAATGTGTTCACTAATAAGCAGCTCCCTAGGACTTTTTAAAGCTCATCCAGGGCCAGACACAAATCATTGTTTGCTTAAGACTAAAAGACAGTCCATCTGAAAACCAGCGATGATGGTTGTGGATGAATGGCACAATAATGGGCCTCAGGATCTACTCATGGTACCTCTGTGCACCACCGCCACCACGGGCCACTCGATCCACAACGTTGACATCAGCAAACTGGTAACCCACACAACTCCATACACACTGTCTGCCATCTGCCCAGTACAGTGAAAACCGGCATTCATCAGTGAAGAGAACACCTCTCCAAAGTGCCAGACGCCATCGAATGTGTTCGCACTCAAGTCGGTTACGACGACGAACTGCAGTCAGCTCGAGCCCACGATGACGAGCATGCAGATGAGATTCCATGAGACGGTTTCTGACAGTTTGTACAGAAAGTATTTGGTTATGCAAACCGATTGTTGCAGCAGCTGTCTGGGTGGCTGGTCTCAGACGATCTTGGAGGTGAAGATGCTGGATGTCGAGGTCCTGGGCTGGTGTGGTTACACGTGGTCTGCGGTTGTGAGGCCGGTTTGATGTACTGACAAATTCTCTAAAACGTCTTTAGAGACAGCTTATGGTAGAGAAATTAACATTTAAATCACAGGCAACAGCTCTGGTGGACATTCCTGCAGTCAGCATGCCAATTGCACGCTCCTTCAAAACTTCTGCGACATCTGTGGCATTGTGCTGTGTGATAAAACTGCCCATTTTAGAGTGGCCTTTTGTTGTAGCCAGCCTAAGGCACACCTGTGCAATAATCCTGCTGTCTAATCAGCATCTTGAAATGCCACACCTGTGAGGTGGATGGATTATCTCGGCAGAGGAGAAATGCTCACTAACACAGATTTAGACAGATTTGTGAACAATATTTGAGAGAAACAGGCTTTTTGTGTACAGCTCTTGAAAACTAGGGCAAAAATCACGTTTAGTTTAGAATTTTGTTCAGTGTGTGTGTGTGTGTGTGTGTGTGTGTGTATATATATATATATATATATATTAGTGCTGTCAATCGATTAAAAAAAATTAACTAATTAATTGCACAATTTTTTAAAATTAATCGCGATTAATCGCGATTAATCGCGATTAATCGCGATTAATCGCAATTAAAAGACTGAAACTTTTTGGATATGTAAATGTAAAATGTAAATAATTAATGTAAACTCAAGACAAAGAAACTATTTAAATTCAAAATATGATTGTTTATAGGAATTTTTGTTTAACTTGTAACACAGATATACTCATGTAAACAACATACCTGCAATAAACCATCAATATCCTCCAAATTAACTGTTGGCTTGAAAGCCATATTTATTACAGAAATAAAAACACAGGCATGTTAGTACCATTTGAATTTCAAAACAATCAATGCCAATAAAAAACAAAAATGATTTCCATGTTGAATTCTAAGTGGACTGCAAAAAAATTCCAAAGTATAGTCATTGCCAGTGCTTTAAGTGGGCCTGTAAGCACCGGTTTGGTACTTAGTACAGCCACTTCCAAATATAGCTCTTGAGCGTACCGCCACCTCTCCGTGCGCCCAGAACGTGCTTGTAGCGTACCGGTACGCTCATTTGGACATCTGTTTTAATAGAGGTTTTAATCTTTTACCTGCACTGCCGATTTTCAGAGCGGCCTTCACAATGCAAGCGTCCTAATTCATCCCACCCAGAGCAGAAACTACATTACCCATTCACCCTTAAGTTATACAAGTGAATAGCGCATGTGTCGCTTTTCCCACTGTTAAGTGTCAACAACTCAACGTGGCCGGAGAAGGTGTGTGAAACTCGTTGTGAGTTATACTAAAGCAAAATCTTGAGTATTTATTGTCTGACAAACATTAAAAACTGTCTGCGGAGGTTGAGTCGTCCTGCAGCCCCCGCTGGCTACTCATTGGCTGCAGCATCTTTTTTCTAAGTTCTGAAAAGATACCGTAGACGGCAAGGCACAAATTTAGATATTAATTTATCTAATTAATCTATAGCCTATGCACAAAGACAATATGATCTTTTTGTCCCCTTTTTGTTTTAAAGCTTGATGAAGAGTGAGAGCGCAAGTTGCTGCAGCTGTGAGGAGGACAGTGATGCACGCTCACAGGAGTGATTGACAGTTCGCGGCACTGTGTACAAAAAATACTCCGCTACATAATTATTTCGTTATTTTCGTTTAAGCTTATTAACGTTAGCGTTACAGAAAAGTCTGATTTACGCACTGTTACAGTCATTGTTTTTTTGTTTTTTTTTAAACAATGACATTTGAGTTCATGATTTTAATGTTGCTGTTTCTTGTGGCAGACTAAATGAAGAGTAATGTTTCTTGTGGCAGACTGAAGAGTAATCCGGCAGAGTTTTATACTGAAACTTTCCGTCTAAAAGTCCTTCCTTGGTCTTATCCATATTTCTTTGCACGTTGAACACACATAGGCCAAAACTGAAAAAAAAAAAAAACTGCAACCGCGTTAATTGCGTTATTTTTTTATTAACGCGTTAAATATTTCAAATTAATCGAATGCGTTAACGCGCTAATTTTGACAGCACTAATATATATATATATATATATATATATATATATATATACACACACACACACACATATATATATATATATATATATATATATATATATATATATATATATATATATATAATATAAGGTTTAATAAATACTACATTTTGTATAAAGAAAAAGGGGTAATTTACTCATCCTCAAAATATTCCAGACCCTTTGCTTTCGTTGTTTCTTCGAACAGAAATGTATAATTTCTGAAGTCTGTGTTGGATGGAACTCAAAAAATTAATCAATCCGGAACAAGTAAATCAATTAAAAGATTATACTTAAAAGAACGACTCATTCACAAATTGGAAATCTTATCTCATAAGCACGCCAAAGGTTTCAGGCTGTCTAATAGTTTACATTTTGCACGCGAGTCATTTAAACTTCATTTCAATTTAAACGTCATTTAAATGTCATGATACTTCTCCATAATTTTTAATGTTTGAAAACCTCGTCCCTATTCAGTGTAGTTGTGTGATTCATTCATTTTCCAAATTTTTTTTTTCATTAAAAAAAATGTCATTATTGTTTTCTTTGATAATTACAAATTTTCTCCAAATTTCTATTACAACAATGTGCTTGGACATTTTACTTTTTAAATTTCCATTATTCTTAATGCTGATTCTCATTATTGTAATACAGCATTTTTTACTGCCACAAAACACCTCGCTGGCGGTTTAAGTTACAAATCGAGATGATAAAACTGAAACAAGTAAACAATAAAAAACTGATATTCTATTGTACAACAATGTACACCCTCTTGCTACAAACACCCTCAAAAATCCCTCATTGAAAGTGTGCATGAAATAGCGATGAACCCCTAAAGCAAGACAAATGTCTGTAAAATGTAGCCCCCCCCCACCATCATCTGTGTATGTTTACAATGGACTAGTACAGTCTCAAGGCTAACATATGTTCCTAAAACACATATACAAACCCTAATGCACACCCAACCCGGGGCATTTATTATTATCAAGTATAGAGGCAGTAAAACTGCTTAATTAAAACATTAATATTTTATGAGCTCTGGAGAGCCATGGAGAGGCCATGAGCTAGCACTGGCAGCAGTAGGAGAAGGAGAGCTAGAGAGAGAAAAAGATACAGACACAGACCATCCGTCCAGCAGAGATAAGCGCTGTGCTCATCTTTCCCAGAGCAGTGGGAGCAATTTTATAAGCCGTACACTAAAAAACGTGTGTGCCTCTGGTGGCCAAACATACTCATAACACACCCACCCACACACAGAGTGAAAGAGTGCCGCCCGCACAATCATTTTCAGCCATCCACAATGAATCGGCTCACTGGCGTGAGGGACTGTATGTGTGTGAGAAACAGAAAAGAGACACGACTACAACAAAACGGTGATAAGTTAAATCTTATTATTGCGCATAAAGATGAAGAACTGAGGACTATAGGGGCAGTCAATTTAAATTCCTTTGTTTAGCAACATCACAGCCAAGCTATTATCAGCTCTTCTCTCAATTCATAGCACCTCGCTGAGAAATAAAAAGTATGTGCTTTCATCTAGTTTAACCAAAGCTCTCTGAGACACATTGTTCCGAATAACGAAAAAGTGCAAGTCATAAGGACAATATTTTCCACTGTCATCACCTCACACCTGAAATTCTGTCCCCTGCTTTTTCTCACTCAACTCCCCTTCCATTCTGTCTCTCAAATCCAGCCCGTAATCTGTCACTGCTCTGAGCTGCGAGAGATGAATCGAATCATCTCCCATGATGCCTAGCCTCTGAGCAATGGGTCACATTCACACAATAGATACGCCTTTAGCATTTTAAGATGGAATGCACACTCTCTCCCTCATGTGTCCCTCTATTTAACTCTAAAGTTTCTCTTTTAGGAATCAGAGGGGGGTTGGCTATTTCCACCTACGGGGGATGTGGGAGTAGGCACATCTCTAAATTGGCTGCACATAAAATGGACAGCGTGCAATTACGACTGAGCTAGGGATATCCACTGAGCGATAGGTCTTGTAGAGAAGCATTGTAATGATGCACAGCCTGTCTTTCAAAAGTCATCTTTCATTTGCCTTTCTGCTCTGGCTCCATCCAATGGGCCATGGACATTCCTGGCTCGCCTCCCAAGTTTACGATCAATTCATGAGATGTTTTCTCTTTATCACGCCCTCCGTACATCTATTCTAGCTGCCTTGCTTGTCTTAGGGGCCATACACATATAAGTTTTTTCTGTATATGCATACCTTATTATGTGTGTGTTTGACTTTTGTGATGCATTGGCATTAAGGATGGGTCACTGGCTGCTGAACATTTTATATTAATTGACTGTGTTCAGTTTTTATGCCTTGCAAACTTAAACGGTTAGTTTTATTTCTGTATTCTACACTGTCTAAAATGTAAACAGTGCTGATTTATGAGCAACATATCATATGCAGTAGCTGGTTAACATAGAGGATGTATTGTTGAATTTGCAAACATAATTTTTGATCTTGGAAGAATAATTTACAACGTTTTGTTGAAAACTAGAAACCAATCAGTAATGCTTTCAATTGGATGCCATACTTTTCAAAAGTATGATTTATGAAAGTATGGAGTTACATTATAACTGTATAATTTTTAAAACCTAATTTAATGATAAATATAAAAAGTATTTCTAGAAAATACATGCACTAATATTCAAAAGCTTTGGGCCCATAAGGTTTATTTAATTTTTTTTTCTTTACAGTAAGAAAATGTATTTTTTCTTTCATTTATTTATTTATTTAATTTTCTTATGCTCATCTAGGCTGCATTCCCTTCATGAAGAACACAGTAAAAAAATAGTAATATTGTTAAATATTGTTACAGTTTAAATATAAGTCTTTTCTAATAAAATGTATTTTAAAATGCCATTTATTTGTGTGATGGCAAAACTGAATTTTCATTAGCCATTCATTAGCCATTCATTACTTCAGGCTTCAGTGTCACATGATTCTTTAGAAATCTGTTGGGAGGCCAGTGAAAATGTTGAAATGTGAAAATGTGAAAAAAAACCACTTGTAGATTGTTGTTGTTCTCTCGTTGGTCTGATTGCTTCTATTGTTCTTTTTTTGTAAGTTGCTTTGGATAAAAGTATCTGCTAAATGATTAAATGTAAATGTAAAATAACATCAATTTTAGCTCTTTTTGGAGGCAAGAACATATTCTGCCCCTTATCACTTGGTTCAACTGTAAAACAAACTAACATATTATTTTAACAGATAGCTTTGGACACTGTGTGTTGTGGAGATCCATCACCCCTTTGTGTTTTTTAACAAGCAGAAAAAAGTAATACATAAAAGAAAAGAAGGAATAGAAAGTCCACAGAAAGGTCACACGTTGCAATGGGTGAGTGATCTTCCAGTCCAATGGCTGTAGCCTCTCCTAGGGGTTGAGTTTCACATCATAGCTCTGAGCTCAGTAACCGGCCCCATTCCCTTCCTAATAATCAATCTCCAAGTGCATCACCACCGCTATCCCGTGCCACTCCCAGAGCATGTCTGCCCACATTAACTCTCCCATGGGCCGATCCAATATCCCTATCTGAACTCTCACAGGATCGCACATGGCGCCAAGATGTCAAGGTCACCCAGCTAGGACACATCAGCTGAAACCTAAAACCTTGCAGCTTTTTTTTTCTCTCTTTACCTCCATCAGTTCTCTCTGAACTCTTTTTTTCTTCAGCCTCCATTGTTCTGTTGCTTTGCTACTAAATAAGACAAGCTACCAAACCCACAGTGGGAACAGTGAACAACATTTTTTAATTCTATAACCATTGTACCATGCTGCGTTAATTAGACAAAAAGTGTTAGCTTACCGCTAGTGTCCGTGTCAACTGTTCCTTCTTTCACAACGGGGATGCAGTTATCCAAGTAGACTCCGTCCCGGTAGCATCCACTGGTTTCTTTGTCGAGTGGGGACTGGTCCCAACACTGGCATGGTGTCTGCATGATGCCACAGGGCCGGTTGGAGGTACTGTAGGTCAGGCAGTCCTCCAACCATTGGCACAGCATTTGACAGGCTGCCATGCTGGGGTTACGCTTCCCAACCACAAGAAACTCCACCTTAAATTCCCCATCGCCATTCCTGGACCCGTAAACTGCTCTGGGCAGCCCTTTCCGGATCTGCAGGAATTGTTTTCCTGCTTCCAGGAAAGCAACATGGGTAGAGGCATCACACAGCTTCACCACCTCGTCAAAGCTCTCCATCCCGAGAAAGGTTCGTGTCGTCTCCAAGAAGGAGTCAAACTGAAAGGTCCGGTGCTGTCGAGGAATGCAATCTCTGGTTGGTTTTGTCACCTTGATGAATATAGTGTAGCGTCTTGGGTCCGGGTTCTGCAGGGTCCAGGAGCAGGGCATACTGGGAAATACCGAGGACGAGAAGAAGAATCCAAAGAAGCGGCTCTGGACCAGTGTGGAGCAGGTGTCAGACTCCGGACCAGAGGGGGCAGCGTTGAGCATGTCCAGCCTCAGCAATTGAAGAAGAGGGAAAAGCAGGACCAACGATGAGCAATTCCGTACGAATTTTGATATCATGGCTGTAAATGGCAGAACGGTGTGCAGAAAAGTGCGAGGCTGAAGGTTTCTCTTACTGGGAACCTCTTCTTCTTAATGTAGGATCAACAGCCTCGTTTTGTTGACAAGATGATATTCTCAGATGTTTGCAGAACCCTCTGAACTGACAGCTCAGGATGAGAGGGAACTCTGGCTCATTGATCCAGTTTGCAGTCCATGATGCCAGACGCCCTCAGAGAGATCTGTAGGATTAGAGAAGACAGAAAAAAGAAAGCATAAGCCAGATGGAAAAACAACAGCAATTTACCATTGACCAGATAAGAGTGAACATGATAACTTCAAAAGTGTCTAGACACCGACATGACTGACTTTGGTACTTAGAAATTACCACGCTGGGCTATATCGATCCAGAAGTGTCGCACCTGTGCTTCACATTCAAAAAGAACTCTTGTGAACCAGACAGTCACTTTCTGCTAAAACGTCACCCTCAATCTTGTATTTCATCAGTGAGCTCAATAATTTGTCCAATTATGGGGCAATCAATTACAAAAATATGAACACCTGCTGTCATTCATTATTTCCAGTGCATTTGCCTCATGCCAAAATGATCAATAGCCCCAGTCCTCTGCGAATCATTAGGCTAAAAGCGGCTGGATCATCTCTCAGACGGGCCTGATTGTCATTCTTTTCCCTGACAATTCAGTCGCTCATGCAGTTTTACAGCACTTAAAGATAAGAAATATGTGAGGTCACATGCAAGAGCAGTAGACAGACATCTTGGAGACTATTCTGATGTAATCGCAAAATTTCCATGTGCCATTAGTCATTTTACAAAGTGAGCACCCCGGCACCAGGCTCACCCTGAGAGCCAGAAACCATACAAGAACATACCATGCAGATTTTATTCTAGGTTAATCATCCTTATCTAAAGGCATTAGCTTTTTTCCTCATATTCGGCGTGCTAAGAAATGAGACAAACCCAGACAGGGGTAAAAAAGTGCACTGAGTCATATAGATTCTAAACACTGTTGGATGAAGAAAAATTGGCCACTTCATTCACATGAAGTGATGTGATATTTATAATAATCATTACAACTTTAATATGTGTAATGAATCTGTTCAGCAACTCCTTTCTCCCGGTATTGTTAATAAATACAGCAGTCGCTATTGGCGTACAGCAGGGTATTGTTAGAGATTAGGAGTTTCTACAAAGATGCTGGATAATGCTGTTATGAATGTGTGTGGGTGAGATCGATGTGTGTGTCTATGAGAGAGTGCATTCTTTAGAAAAATAATGAAACCAATAGGTGTGTGTGTGTGTGAGTGTGTGTATTTCAACCACATTACTGAATGCAGTTTTGTGAATGTGCAGGTATGATTTTGTGAGTCAGTGTCATACTTTGTCTTTAGATGACAATGTCATTAAAGTAAATTTTTGTTATGCTTTATTAATTATTTTTTTGTCCATTTTACATTAACTGAAATGGCATATCATTTCAGTCAACTGAAATAATTTTGAGTGAGCTAAAATACCCGTTAGCAAATCAGTTCATTTAGCTGTGTTCAGTTCTCACAGCTCAAGCAGGACGAGCACAACTATGACTGGATTATTTGAATTAATTCTTAATATTTTTCTTCTCGTAAAACTTCCTTCATGCATTGTTCCTGTCTTGAATCAATGTTTCCTATAGAACATTGCTTTTATGTTGTTAAAACATACTTATAAACTTATAAAAACCCAGTAATTATTAATATTCGTTCAAATCTCTCAAACCTGTTTCATAAACATTTTACATCACTTAAGTGATGTTAATTTCCTGTTCATTAAGTGAGTCAGATTCAGTAGTCATCCTGGGGTGTATTTTCAAAAAACATTGTTAGCTAACTATGGTCGTAAGTTCCATTGAACTCTGTTGGTAACAACAAAACCTATGTAATGTTATTCAATAAAACATCTGTCAGACTGATTCAAGCTGGTCAATCTATAAAACAGTGTTTCATATATATATATATATATATATATATATATATATATATATATATATATATATATATATATATATATATATATTTTAGACTACATGAGAACTCAACACAAAGATATTTTTTCCTTCACATTACTTTACATTGCACATTATTTTGACTGCATGTATACAGCAGTGGCAAAGTGATGCAGAAGACAAATATTTTGATGAGTAATTTCTTATATAAGTTCAAAAATAAGATTAACTAAAGCAACAAAACTGACCCAAATCTTAACCTCTCTCTCTACAGACTCAATCCTGGAGTCCTATTGGCACAGCCTGGGGAGAAAAGCAGACCAGAATACATGGATTCGGCTGACTGCACAGGTGGTTTAGTTTTTCTCTTCTTTTTTTCATTCTTTTTTTTTACTTTCAGATAATATAAAAAAAGCTCCAACTGATCTCAGCATGACCTCAAACTTTGCCTTGCACACATGCATACACACACACACACACACACACACACACACACACACACAATGGCACATATCTGCTTGGTCCCAGATAACTCTGTTCAGGATGCTCAGAGGATAAGTCTTTAAGTGAAAAGGTTGGTGTTTTTCAAACAGAATAAACAGTGCTTTTCATGCCAGTGGTATCCAGAATGAAGCTTGAGGATGTAATCATCTAATCCATGTCTTAACTTAGCCTTGAAGTTAACCGGGACATTCTCAAGGCTGAACCTCAAGAAACACCTCGACTGATGCAGGGATGATTGCTCATCCATTCTATTCTGCCCCAAGAAATTTAGCTATCCCAGCATGCACTGGATGGGGGTTTTGAGTGTTTCACAGTGGTCAGCTCATTACAGACATGTCTAGTGTATTGATCAGCATCAGTGACACTGAAAACTGCTATTCGGTTAATTAAGCCCTTGCTTTTATGCACTATGTCACTCTGGAAGAAAAGAATAGGTAAAAAATTGATGAAATACATTTTGGATGAAAAATAATGCTCTAGGCTAGCGACAGGTAACAGGTAACAGGTAACATTTAAACAGATAAATGTGACTACTTCAGATTTAAAGGGATAGTTTAATATAATATAATTAAAGTCAACGATTTCCAAAACAACACTGGATGCCATTGACTTTCAATGAAGTAACAACAGAATTTCTCTTCTAAATATCATCTAAAATAAATGAATAAATAATTAAATATATATATATATATATATATATATATATATATATATATATATATATATATATATATATATATATATATATATATATATATATATATATATATATATATATATATATATATATATATATATATATTAGATCTTTTGAGTGAAAAGCATTTCTTAATCTGTCACTCTCACATGTGCGTGTCAAGTGTGTCTCGATCAGTTCCGTGATGTCAAGGCATTATGGAAACACTGACTGTTTCTCCATACTGTTTGCAGCCTCGGACTCTGAATATGCTGGAAAAATTGTTCAAGCAGATAGGGCTCACATACACTGGCTTCTTAGAGAAGAAAAACAGAGAAGGAAAAGAGAGACAAGTATTTTCTCATAGCAGGATTATATCATGATTACAGGGGCCATGATGGGGCCTGCTTTTCACATTCATTAGACAGAAAAGAAGCCATTGAGCGTAATCATGATATCACAAACCTCTCGGAAGATGAAGACCACCTTTGTTCAATTAAGCTTTTACCTTGCTACTTGTCGTTTCATTATCTTTTTTTTTCTTCTTCACTGTCTGTCAGGGACAGCATGCAATCATAGTATTACCCTGGAAATGGTGCCTAAAGTATTCCTGGTAGTTTGTGTAAAATCATTGGTTGGGGAGAAAAAGACACAGGACTTAGAGGACAAGAGGATGTGAAAGAGAGCGACGGATGAAGAGAAAGATAGAGAGAAGGAGAAGGGAGAGAAGACAGGCTGTCATTTCTCATGCGTGCTCTCGTTCATCTGCGTCTCTTTCCACGCTCCGCCCCTTATTTATTTTGTCTTCCTCTCAAATTAAAGAGCTACAATGACACCCCAGCGAACAAGGTTATTTGAGCAAACAGAAGGCAAGCACTGCTGCCTCTTTCAAGACCAACCTCATTCTCCTCTGTTTGCGCTCCAGTGTCTTTGACAACAAGCGCTAGGCCTCACGCGGTCGTGGAATTAAAGAGATAATTATCTGTCTCTGTTGATGAATGTGTTTACCGTGCTAAATGCCAGGCCTTCTTTCATCAACTTATAAACCGTTGCTTTTCCTATCAGACAAAGTACAGGATGCGGAGGGATCTTGCATCAGAAACCAGTTAATGTCGGATGGAGGTGCTTTTTGACTCCTCCTACAGTGATAGTTCACCCAAAAATTATTATTTACCCTCCTCATGTCGTTCCAAACCTGTATGACTTTCTGTCTTCTGCAAAACATTAAAGAAGATATTTTGAAGAACGTTGTGGTTCTAGCAATATTGGACCCCATCGACTTTCACTGTGTAAAATAAAATAAAATAAAATAAAATAAAATGTTTCACACACACACACGTTTGTTTTTTGTGAAAAGTGGGGACATCCCATAGGCGTAATGGTTTTTATACTGTACAAACTGTATATTTTATCGCCCTTCACCAACCCTACACCTAACCCTAACCCTCACAGGAAACTTTGTGCATTTTTACTTTCACAAAAAACTCATTCTGTATGATTTATAAGCGTTTTGAAAAATTCGGACATGGGTTATGTCCTCATAAGTCACCCTATCCTTGTAATACCTGTGTCATACCCATGTCATTATACAGAGTTGTGTCCTGATATGTCACAAAAACAAGAGCACACACACACACACACGCACACAGTCATACAGATTTGGAATACGCTTTGAGGGTGAATAAATTATAACATAATTCTGTAATAATAAAACAGACATCTAAAATCAAACAAATTTGTATTTTCATTAAAACATATGCTGTTCTTCACCAACTTTAGAAGCACATTTTAAGTTGTATGGACTATTCTTGAAGCTTGGCTTTGTAAATCATGTCTTCGTTGTGTGGAAAAGAGCCGCTTATTCTGCAAAATGTCCCTTTTTTGTTCTATGCAAGAAAACAGAATCATACGTTGGAATAGACTTTTGTGTGAACTATCGCTTTAATTTCAGCGTTCAGTGCTTCCTGGGTTAACCTTAAGCTAGGTAAACAGATCCGAGGTAGCAGTATTCCTGCTGTTAAAAGAGGTGGGAGCAGACTTATCTCTGCTGTCTCGGGCTTTCTGTGAGCTATAGGATCAGAGCTTGCCAGGGAGATTTACTGAATGAAGCTAAAATAGTCTTTAAATCTAAAATTAGGAGAGTGGATATTGAAAGAGATCTTCACACCCTTAAAAATACACTATTCTTTTTTCTGGGAAATGTTTTGCATGCTATTGTCATTAATATAGCATTTTACAGCTCTTGCGTGGCAGTATTGTATTTAAATTTATTGTACTTTTCACATGTAAGTTGTGTATGAGATCACAATTATTGATCTCATACACAAAATCCATTTATCTCAGATTTTTATGGAAGGTATGTCTAATTCATAATCTAAACCAATGGGTCAGGATCGGGCTAGATAACATTATTGTTTGGACAAAATTTTTCTCTGAGACAGTATCTGCTTATATATCCTAAAGGATGCAAAATACTACTTTATGAATGCATACAAGTATATAAAAGTTATTAATAGCTTTTGAATTCCTTCTTTTGATTATTTTATTTAATAATGGCTCTTAATGGCTAAAATATTATTCAAAGCATTTAATTTTCCCAGATTCTTGCCTTTGACACAGTTTGTATCACTGCCAACAGCCAGTCATTGTTGTCATGACATCATTTCCTGTGGCTCCGGAGTGATTAGTCATGGCATTTATGGCTCATACGTTTGGCTCAAAAGCTTCTGTGGTTTCAAGATTTTTCTAGTGATTTCAAATGTTGTACTTCTAAGAGGTCCTGTGCCAGATGAACCACTGAGATGATCGAGAATGCTAAAAGACCACTTCTCCAGGTGTTTATGAACCTAATTGACCTAAACCAAACCTATTGTTTCCTCAGATTGACATAAATCTCTCAGAGTTTGATCAGAGGTTGAAATCATGGTTTAAAGATACAAAGAGGAGGAGATGGACAAACTGGTAGGGGATGGAGAGAGTGTTAGAAGGACAAATGTTGAGGGGGAAGAGAGAAAACTGAACATCTGTTTGTGTGATGATCTAACAGGTTGCGTCTGCATGCTCTCTTTCCCCTGGCATTCCTGCTCCGGCACTGTTTGTTTTCTCTGTCATCTCTGCCACAGACTAGCTCTTACCTGACGCTAATTTCAATTAGGCGCCTAACTGTCTAAAGAAATGAATAAAGCTGAAGAGCCACATCAGAGACAACAGTGCAACAGACTGAAGGAGACAGATAAAATCTAAACAAATGGACATGTCCAAGTCTGGGAAGCTGACATCAAATATTTAGTATTTCTCTTAAACCAAGTACACAATGTGCGATTTTAAATGTCCTTCATAATTGTTGCCATTCAAATTGTATGATATGAACCCCATGGGTTCTTGTATAAAAGCAAAGGCTGACATGAGTTTTTTTTTTTTTTTTTTTCAGACAGTACAATATATCTTGGGATGATTTTAAGGTATAAATAAAAACTTCTGAACCAACTCAAACCACACATCATGCCAACAGACCTCCTGATTAACTTCCATTAAAAACATGGAATGTGTTAAACCAAATTGTATCATTTTTTTATTTTTATTTTGTATTATTTACGTTCAAAAGTAAGTCTATTGCCTAAAGTGCAGTATTAGTCATTTGCATTTCTTCAATTGTGTAAAGTATGATTTTACGGAGCGCCGCTTTTGACATGCAAGAAAAAATAAATCGTGCGCACGATTTACTAATTTGTTCCCTCGATGTACTAAAACATGCACACGATCACTATTTTATTCCCTTTATTTTCTAAATCGTCTGCACAATTTACTAATTCGTTCTCTTGTTTATAAATCATGTACACGATTTAGCAAATCGAGGGGACAAATTAGTAAATCGTGTGGACAATTTATAAATCGAGGGAATGAAATAGTAAATCGTGCGCGCGATTTAGCCTACTCTTTTCCTGCATGCCATGTGCGGGGCTCTGTACAATTTAGACCAAAGGATATACATAAATTTTTATTTTTATGCTCGACTGTTAACTTTATCTGTATGCACCAAGGGTCTTAGAGTAATGCGCTTTCAATTCTCTGTATGTATGTGCAGTACATGTAGAAGAATTGACAAAAAAAAAAACAGACTTGACTTGACTATATTATGGAGATGTTCTGGGCTTATATTATGCTAATTGCTATAACTGTTGACTTCCTTATATAGAATAATCCAGATTCATCAAAACAAAAATGAGGATAAGAACAAACTGAACTGTGTGTTGTAAATCTGGTGTGTTTTTGCATTAGAATAATTTGTGTGTGCAAATGTTGCATTGAATGAAACCTAGTGTCTCTAATGAATCTATTTTAAGCTTTCTTCATTTCTGGCTTACATGCACAGATTTGATGCCTCAGCCCCTTCATTACCTTCCCCGATTGATTATATATGTGAACCAACAGTTCATTAAAGAAATAATTTCTCCTCTTATCCAGCTTCCACATCTGGGTGCATTTTGTCCATCCGTCCAGAAGATACCCAGTGGCACATGAAAGAAAGCAATTATCTCCTCCCGTACACAACACCCAAGCAGGGGCTTGGAAAGGATATGCCAGTGAATACTACCCTAATTGGGTTTTATGGAGGCAGAATTTACAACATCTGTAACTCGGATTATAGTTGTGCCAAACAAAGAAATTTACAAAAGTGGCTTTACAAACACATTTATGGGCTGTTAATGATAAACACATTCATTGTGGCGGTAGTTCGTCACAAATATTTACGATCAGGGGCTCAGTTAGCTTAAAAGGGGTCCTTTATTTCCAGAAGCAGTGTGACAAAATGAATCAAGCGTGGCTGGGACAAACACTGGCCTCTGTGTGTGTGTGTGTGTGTGTGTGTGTGTGTGTGTGTGTGAGTGAGTGAGTGCATTTCAGTGTGCAGAGAGTGTTTGGGAGAGTTCAGGAGATGAAATGGCTAATCGCTCATAATTCACACATCTCACAGTGGGGCTGTTGCAGATGGCGTCGAGACTGTCCTCTTTTCCCTCCATCAGAATCAATCCCACAGATAATGAGTGCTTTGTGCCTGAACATAATCAGATACATATGAAAGGGAATTGTAGTGAGTATCAAATCCAATCAAGCCATATCACGTCCACTGCAAATGAGCCAGACAGCATATTTGGGCTTTAAGAGCAGGGATAAAGGATTCGTACCCGGAGGCCTTATGCTGTCAGACTGAACTCACTTTTGCAGGAGCCAAATTTCACAACGGTAAGATTTCATCATCTTCTTTCACGTTTCTTTATCTATCCATCTGTATGTTTCTGTCTGTCATTCTATCCATCCATCCATCCATCCATCCATCTATTTATCCTTCATCCATACATTGATCTCTGTCTAAAGGTCCATCCATCCATCCATCCTTCCTTCCTTCCTTCCTTCCTTCCTTTTTGGTTTCTTTAAATTGTCTTGGTTTTCTTTTCTTTTTTAAATTAATTTCCTTCCTTTCTTTCATTTTCTTTTTTTTTCATTGTATATAATTACTTCTGCTTGACATATCTCCTTCCATTCCTAATTTTTTCCTTCCTTCCTCTACGGCAGACTATTACTCAATAGCTCATGCGACAATGTTTAGACTCAGAGGAGGACCGCAAGGGCTGAGGTTGTCATTTGGGAAAGAGCCCCAAAAGATGTGCTCTAGCTAATTAAAAATTAAAAGCATCACTCGGTCAGTATCATTGTACATAGCTCCGATAGCATATAAGATACGCAAGACTGAGGTCTTGACCTCAGCAGCTGAGAAACTAAATGACCTCATATTATCCTCCGGGTGACATTGAGGCCAAACATTGCATGCTTTTTCTTATACACACACAGGCATAGTATGGCTCTCATCAGCTCCATAACAGAACTAACAATCCCACTCTGTTAGCTTGAGACAGTTCTCATCCAATGACTATAGGGGACATCTGCGGCGGGAGACAAAAGGGGGTGTCAGTTTCCTAAGGACAACCATAACTAGGAGTGTTGCATCATGGTTCTATGACACACACTAAAAAGATATGTGAACAGTTTTTGTGTCTTAGATGGATGACTGTTTTATATTACTGTATTATATTGACTGTATTATTGTATGACTGTATTATATTATATTATATTATATTATATTATGATTTCCTTCAAAAAAAAATTCAACAAATGAGAACAAATAGGAATGCATGTTTTAAGATTGAATTTACTGCCATCTACGGTCAAGGAGGAACATTAAAAGTGGAGGTTCAGTGAATCACTGTATTGAGATTAAAATATTTATTTATTTTTCCACATTTCAGTAACTAGAATAAAGTCAAAATTTCCATTTCCTATTCCATCTAGGAAACATGTAAGATTTCTGAAATTATAGCCTATTTGTTATATATTTAATTTGATTTAGATGCTCATATTTTCAAGATGCATTCATTTAAATGCTTAGATGTAGCATAGATCTGTTCAGTAAATTGGTTAAATGGATTAAAACTATTAAATTTTTACAGTTAATGTAGCCTACAAACAAAGTTCAGAAATGGCTAGCTGTGGACAAAGCTATGTTTAATTAGTTAATATATATATATATATATATATATATATATATATATATATATATATATATATAAATGTATTGATGATAAATAAACCTTTTTTTAAACACTTTCAGTTTTTTTTAATACAGAAATCGTACCTGTTTAATTTAAGTATGACTGACAAATATGCATCACATTTATGTTAGAATGTGTAATCCAAATTATAAATGCATTTCAAATAAATTTTAAAAAATGTAGATTTTTGAGTGTAATAAGGAATATTGAGTCTTTTACTCACCTTGACTTGACCTCATACTCAACCACACCTGTGATCCATTCCATTCTTTGTCTCTCTCTTTCTCTCTGTCTCTATAGCCTACTGACCTCACGGCTGCTCTAGGGAAACAAGCGCACGAGTGTGTTTGTAGATACGTGGGACTGAGGGTGCTCTGGGGGTACAATGCCCATCCAGTGATAGCGAGCTGTGGCAGACCTCGAGAGAGAGAGAGAGAGAGAGAGAGAGAGAGAGAGAGAGAGAGAGAGAGAGAGAGAGAGAGAGAGAGAGAGAGAGAGAGAGAGAGAGAGAGAGAGTTTGGGTGTAGGAGTGTGTGTGTGCGTGAGACAGAGTGTGGGAGCTGAAGGGACCCATTGAGCCGGGGACCCTCGCCTCTGCCTTCATTAACATGCAGATGGGAACAGCTGTCGACACTTTGCCATGACGGCTGAAATATTTACGACTCGCTGTTTACTGAAAGACTCTCGGACTGACTAGCCCACGAGTCCGTCCCTCGCTGTTTCTCTTTGTCTTCAAGTTATCTGTGCAGATAACTGAGCTTCTCTCCGCGCATCCGTTCCGAGCCTGATGCTTTCATTTGGTTTGAAAATGGAGCGTTTGAGTGACAGCTTTTAATCCAGCCCCCTCTCTAATGATATTTGCTTCTTTTCCAGTACATCTCAGCTATCAAAATGTCACAGGCAGATTTACTCAAGGCCGGCCCACCAAACAAAGCTTATTTCACCTCACCACTTGAGAGAGAGAGAGGAAATCCATATCTACTACAAATCAATGGCAGGAAATTTACAAGCTTTACCTACAGGCCAATGGCAGCTAACATCTTACTACTCAGGCATGAATAAATGAATACATAAACAGGGATGTCGAGAAGCGAATGGCGGATACTTAGGCAGGGAGTGAGCTCTGTCATGGGGTCAATGGTGCTGGCACGCAGATGTCTTACAAACAAACAAAAAGATGTTGAGCGTGTTAACATTAAGCTCACTGGATAATTACATTAAATGCTTGCTGAGTTGATCGCGATGCCATCGAAGCAATAAAAGTTTAAGGAATTATCCCTGGGTTGTCTTTCTCCGTCTCTCTTTTGCTATTTGTCTCCATTCTGCCCTGTGCAGCCTGAGGGGCCTGCCATGGTTCCTCATCACGAAACTAAATAAAACACGACAGACCTTCAGGGCACAATTACCCAATGTTAACAATTAGCTCTCCGTGCAGACACTTCACAGAGAGGTCTCTGAAGGCATGCACTCGTCCATATGGAGCACAAAGGATCTTGTATTCTCAACCTCACTTAAAAAAAATACTGAGCCAATGCCATGTTTTTTTATTTTTTATTAATATGATCATTGAGTGCCATGATATATTGGTGATTCTTCAACTTTGTGCATAGATGGATTTTTAAGAGAGTTTATTTCCAAACTAAATCTTTTCTCCTTTAATCTGTCAGTGAACATTGTTCAACATTGTATGTATTGTACATGCATCAAATGACAATTCTATTTATATGAAATTATGTATTGTAATTAGGGATGCATGATAATATCGGCACAACATCGGTATCGGCCGATAAAAGCTTAAAATGACCATCATCGGTATCGGCCGATATGAATATTTCTGCCGATGAGCCAAACCGATATTCTCCAAGTGAAATAATTGACCTGTTTTTCAGGTGTGAATGTCTGTCTACATTTGTAAAATAATACATTTATGGTAGAATCAGTACAGAAGAGATACTTGGATTTCTCTTCAGTAAAATTAAAGTTTAAATATATCAGGTGAAATTGTTCATATATATCGGTATCGGCATCGGCCAAAATTATTTTGAAAATATCGGCATATCGAATATCGGCCAAAATCCCATATCGTGCATCCCTAATTGGAATTTTTTATTTAGAAATAAAATGGCCAAGACCTTTGACTTGTTAAAGTTAACATTTTATGTTTTATGCCAAATACATACAATTTAATAAAATTGTAAATTTTTGCAAAATAATAAAAAATATAATAATAACAATAATAATTTATTTTGTATTTTTTTTCGATTATCTTCACTGAGATTTCATATTAACCAAGTACCCTAAAAACTTTAATAGGACCAAAACTGCAATAAAAATGACTGTGGAAATGATTTTTATTATTATTATTCTTTTTAAATTAATTTTTTTTAAGACAATTATAGTTTAAAATGTTTATTTTATTTTGTTGATTAAAGATTCAAAATCTTGATATGGGTAAAACAATAAAATCTACACATAAAAGCCATTTGAAATTTGATCAAATAAACAAAGATATGTTAGAAAGTCATTCGAAATAACATAAGAAAAAAAGTTTGCAGTGCCGTTCACACTGAAGACATTTTGTATTCCGCTGCACTGCTTTTTCAATGTTTTTCTATGTAAACCAGTGGCAAGATGAGTTTGACTGCTTGTGTCTTGTGTCTTTTACATCATTTCACACGAAAATGCAGCATTTAGGTGAAAACAAGTTCAACAAAACCTAGCTTTTTGTTTTATTAATTTTAAGCATCATTGTACTGTTACTGCTTTTTGTAACGAACAACCAGCTTTGTGTAGTTTCAGTGGTTTGGAAGAGAGCAGTTAGTTACTAGCTGGTCAGTTGATGGTTCAAGCTGGTTTAGGTGGTTGACCAGCTGCACTACCAGCTGGTGAAGACCTGGCTAGGCTGGTAGACCATCTTGAACCAGCAAGAAAACTATTTACCATGTTCCAAAAACCAGCTTGACCACCTTATGCTGTATGACCTGGTTTTCCCAGCAGGGTTGTGAGTGAGAAGCCAAGTCACGCAGACTCCACCGGGGGATATGGATGATTACACGCATTGACAGTACCGGTGGGACACTATTTCATGCCAGCAAAGACATACAGAGCAATCCAAACCTCTTTCTAAGGTAACTCCACTCCATCTGTCCTCAGTACAGTAATGATAATACTAAAAGAGCAGGAGAATGACAAGGGGAGGGAATGAGAGCAATCGAGCCATGTCACTATTTGAGGGCTGACACAGGCTATCACTGTCAGCGCCTGAGAGATGACCTGCTCCATCCATCAAACTGTCCCGACCTGAGAGCGAGAGAAAGACGAAGAGAGATTACAGCCTGTTTAATCTCCCTCGTTCTCTCTCATTAGAAAAGATATATAGTCCTATTATAACAATCTGTATGGACAATGTGGACAGACTGACATTTGCAAGACAGAGTTGAAGTGGGGAATAAGCCCTTTAGAAGCAAGCCACACAAAAAAATGTGTCTGTAAAAAAGGTGCGTTTTAGCCAACCTGGTTAATCTGAGTTCTTCAAGTATGGTGCAATCACAAACCAATACCATTATGTATATATTACATTATGTGACAGAAATACATTTTATCATGGGTGGTGTATGATTGCAAAGGAAAGTATAATTTACTTTGGCTAGAACAAGTTTTTGTGTTGAAGGGGTCATGAACTGCCTCTTTCTATTATTCTGTGCTGTTTTTTGAGGTCCACTTCTAATGTTATCAAGACTTTTACATCAAAAAAAAATAAAATAAAAAAAAATAAAAACCTTCATAATTTTGGGTAGTAGTCTTGGAATTAAACACCCGCTTCTATGATTGGCTAACTAGTTGTCTACATCCTTCACAGATGCACAGATGATGTGATTTAGGTTAAAAATGAATAAAAAAAGCAATAGTGATCACGTAATATAAATAATTAATCACACTTGTGTGGTGCCACATCTGATCTAATTTATAGCATCATCTTTTAGTTGAAATCTTTATGAACTCCCTGCATCGAATTGTATCTTGTCTGTAAACGAATCCTTGGTAAAATGAAGTGAGCAAAAGACCAAGTTCTTACTGATGCTGTCTTAAACTTTATTAAAAATATAGTTCTTCAACTCTTTCCTAATGTTGGGATCAGAAGGAAGGCAATGCAAGACTTGAATTTTTCCACAACTTGGCACTGAACAGTGTCTTGTTTTTTTCAGAGTCACCTTTATCGTTTGGTCTCTGCGTAGACCTGCGTTTGTCTCTCTCGTTATTTACACTACATTTGTGAATCAGTGGGCAGGGCTAAACAGGCAGTGATGTAGAAGCAGGTGTTGATCTTCTTGTGTGGAGGCAGTGTTTAATCATATTACATTATAAAATGGCACATTCCACAACCTGTAGTTGTCATTGATTTATTGAGATTCTCAATCTATCGATTAAATTGTATGCTGATCTCAAATTAATCTGATTAATTTGGGTACATTTCGGTTATCATGTTCATTTTGGCTTAAAAGAATTGACTCTTATGAGTCATTTGGTCATAAATCAGACTACACTGGTTGTGTTTTATGTTGGTTTTTGTGTGCAGCCCACAAGGAAAACGATTATATGTCCATTATTTTGCAGTACACAATCTTTTAGTTGCATCAGATTGATCAAACTCACATTCACAACTTTTCTACAATTTCTCAGAAGGCCCACAGTTGTCACCGTTGAATTTGAACATGTCAAATTTGTTAAATGAATTTAAGGTTGACTTCTGAAAAGACACGTGGCCCCTTAAATTTGAGCGTGTACATTCACAAACACTGTATCAAATGCGAAGTAAACAGTAATGCAGCTGCTGTTCGCCTGAGGAAAACCACATTTGTGCAGAATTTGGAAATTAATGGGATGGAATGAAAGAGTTTTCACTGCCACAGATAAACGCTCTACTTCACCAGAGTCTACAGAAAGGCTGACATGGCCAGATTGGACAGTCTGCGCTTCCGAGAGCAGATGTTTTCACTTTCTTCTGCTTTTCTTATCCCTCCACTTGTTTATCGAAGGGGAAAAATACAAAATACTTCTACGATAAACACAAAGAAAAAAGCAAGCCTAATTACTTGCAGATGTATTTTGTTCAAAAGACTGATTCAGTTACAGCATGTAGCCAGTAAAAAGAATCACAGATGAGGAACACTGTGGTTCATCTGTTGTTGTTGCTTTTTATGTCTACACAGACATAAAAAGCAACGAAAGAAAGGACGTCTGCCGCAATATGTTGAAAGGCCACTATGAACTCGGAATAGAAAAATGAACGACGACGAAACAGAAAAAAAAATATATAAAAAAATGCAAATACAGCGCCCTCAAGAACACTGACGCACAGTGACTCAAAGTCACAAACATGTCTTCAGGTAACAAACAGTTACAGTGATGGAGTCGGGTATATCACAATAAGCAAATACACAGCGCTGGCAGCTATTCAAGCGCTACGGCGGTGAAGAGAGTGACACACCGGCGCAGTGGGGGAGTTAACGACACTGCTCCGGAGACGCAGGCCTTCTGAGATTTGAGGGGGCTTTACACCGCGACAGAGATGCAATGTCAGATACTGAGGATTATGCATGCACTTCACATCAAAGAGAGCTTTGTTCTCACAAGTGAACATAGACAGGCGGAAAAAAGAGCGACTACGTTCATTCATTCGCTATTACAGACCCCTTTGATTGAAGTTTGTACACAAAATGGCCTTAAACTGATGTGGCACAAAGCCCTGAAAAGTCTTTAAAAGAGATTTCTTGTTCGAAATTGCGTAGGCACTCCAGGATGTAACGATTTTGAGCTATTTAGTTTTGCACACATTGCTGTAGACAGGGACTCCCTTTGTGTAAACAGTTTTAGCATGAATTACACTCTGTCTTTTCAGAAAACAAATGACTGAAGAGTAAAGGAAAAAAGAATGATAAAAAGTGAGCCAGAGATAAAAGCAAGTCGCTTTGCCTTCTATTGTATTTTTTTTAGATGTTCTTGGTTGCTGTATATGAAGGGTCAAACGAATATTTGAAATGAAATCACAAAGGAGCAGAGCGCTCGCCATCTGTGATATGTTTCATAGGTTTCTCCCTGTCTCTGTAGTGTATTTTTCTCTCTTGTAACCTTTGTTTAACTGACTCATTTTATCTTTTTAAAGTTGGCACGAAATGGAAATTGCAATTGTCTTCTCTTGTCTATTGTGATATAATTATGTATATGCAAGTGAAACAGCTTCCTAAACAAGAAAAATAGGATGGGACTTGATTTTGTCCAATAAAATAAAATAAAGTATAAAAAATTATAGAGTAAAATATCTGCAGTGTTATGTATACATTCTGTATACATAAATCTGATTATGAATACTATGTGAACTCAAAAACTGACTTCATATATCCACATATCACCTTAGAACCTGTTGGTTAAAAGTAATTGCATAAATACCTTGGAAAAGAGAAGCAAGTCCTGAGAAAACCACTTGGTTTGATATTTTTTATAGAACTATTTACTTTTAAACCCACTGAAGATTTGAATGGAACTTCACAATCTCATGCTTAACAACATGGCATCGGAAGATGATCCAATTCAATTATGTATTAGATCAACAACAACGACAACAAAAATCTGAGAGTGCAGTCCTGCAAATGTCTGCCAGGCTAATTTTCACTTCATAAATAGTGAGAAAGCTATCACAGCTTATTTGCTAAGCATGTGTTGAAAGGACACATGCTACATTTTCTTCACATTAGAAGAACAGTGGCCTTATTTGATGCTTTGCTGAAAGGAGAGGAGACAAATAAGATTTACAGTGTGTAGGGGTGGTTTGATTGTGACATCCATATGGATGCCACAGAAACAATGAAACGCCTCTGTGCACTTGACATTTAAAAATATGAATGCGTGCATAGCCAAGAAAAAGCTTTCTGTCATTAAGCTCTAGTCGTACTCTGCCATCTATAATTAGCTGACAAAGGTGCCATACAGCTCCGGTGTCCTCACACATTGTGTCATCTGCCATCCTTCCACTGCTGGAGTTTCACTGCATAATTTAGGGAAAAAAAAATAAAAATACACAACGCACGGAGAGATGTGTGTATGTGTGTGAGAAAAGTGTTCTCAAACAAGGTGTTTCCTTCCCTAAAGCAATCACAGATTTATTTTTAGCTCAGATCTGTAAGATCGCTGCTTCACGGAGAAACACCATCCAGCCTCCCTGACTCTGCACTCAGTCAAGGCACAAAGGTCTCACCAGTGTTCCATATTCTTCCCATTTATGTGAGCCGACGGCCAGTGAACAAGTCAATGAGCAGGTTGATTTTCGTAGCAAGAGTTGTTCATCCTAGATAGAGCAGATTGTCTAAAATCACAGAAGAGGATATTGTGTTGGATCTGGGAAGATGGGATGAGTGATTTTGTTGTATTTATGCATTTTTTTTCTTAATTATACAAGGTCTGCCATCTACAATATGCTCTATTCAGAAAGACAAAAATGACCTTAAACATTTAATACATTTAAATACATTTTAATAATTACAAATATTTATTCTTAACTTTTTACTTACTACAAATAATACTAATTTAAAAACAATATAATTTCAATAAAAAATAGGGTGAAAATACTAGAACAATGATAAAGTGATTTTAATGCACATATCTATCTCTACAAAGCAAGAGTGAGTGTGACGTAATTGGAAATGTGCACATTGTGATCTCAAGTTGAAATCAAATGGCTGTTTTATTATCCTTGTGTGTGTGCATGTGCATGTCTTGAATTTGCCATGAATGACATTGGACTATACAATATACTGTACATACCACATACATACAACATACAATATCATGTGTATTTTTTGTTTGTTTGTTTTTAAAATATCTGTTAATGTTTAGAATATTCAGTATAAGATACAAAATAACATGCTTCTGTCTTGCTTGCTTTTCTAGTATGCAACATGTATTTTAAAGTGACATTTAAAACTGGGCTTTGTTTATTTGATTAAAATACAGTAAAAATGTAATTTATGAATACTGTGAAAAGTAAAATTTTTTAACACTTGACTAAATAAAAAAGTAAAATTGTGATGCTTTTTTATTTATTTGATTGTTTGTTTTATGAGTAGAAAGTGCAATGAACAGCCTTTATTTGAATAGAAATCTTTTGTAACATTATAAATGTCTAGCATGCTGCATGCAAATTTTTTGACCCATGAGGTTGATTTATTTCTCTTTTAAATGTTTTATTTTTTTTGACACACTTCCAGTTTAAGCCTAGCTCATATCTGAATCTCATAAAGATCATTTTGTCATAATAATACAAAATGGCAATAAACACTAAATTACTGTGCTTTCATAGTACACACACATTTACTCTTTTACTCTTAAGCGACAAAAGTTGCATCATGCGACACACCCAAACTGAAACAAACACACACACAGTCACAAAGCCATCTGTGCAGCGTTTGAAAAGCTAGCCATTAATACATTTTCATGGCAAGGACCTCGATGGGATGCTGGGAACTGTGTCCACCTCACCTCATTCCAAGCCTGGTCCCACTGTCTCTCAGCTCTCTGTCTAAGATTCATTAGGCAGGAGCACAGGCTCTGATGTAGACCCTAATTAGAGAGCGATTGGTAAATGCGTGATGTTCCAACCCTGATCATTGTGCTCAACGAGGATGGCCAGGGGCCACAGGCTCCTGTGCACAATCACACCACTAATTGGTTAGCACCTTGCAAACATACCGACCTCATTCCCTCAACACCTGTCCCCCTCTCTGAACCAACTCCATCACAGGAGCTCCAAATATTCAGCAACATATTTTAAGGGATCTAGCTTTGATCGGACTCATAGCACAGGATGCACATATGTGGTGCTCATGTGGGAGGAGCTGGTTCAAGTTAGGGCTGTTTCTTCTTCTTCTTAAAAAACCTTACTACGCATTATTATCATATTGGCTGTTTATTTGTACAAATAAGCACACATTCTGCACAACCATTTTCTACATCTCTAATCCTACCCAATACCTTATCTTATCAACTACCTTACTAACTATTAATAAGCAGCAAATTAGAAGTTTTCTAAGACAAAAGTATTAGTAAATGTTTTGTTAATTTTAAAATAAAGTGTGACCAAAAAAGATTGATTGAAGCTTAATAAGTGAGAGATCAGAAGACAGTAATGATTGCATTGTTTCATTGTTGACTAACTGTCGTCAAACTGTGTATTGAATTCCCTTCCAAGTTTCTCCATAAAAAAAAAAAAAAAAAAAAAAAACGTAAACAGTATTTTCAGTACATCAGGTGTTGTGTAAACCAAAGCAGAGAGCGTGTGAAATGTTTCTGTGTATGTTGGGAACAGAAACCTGTCACAAACAGACTTATGCATGCACAAACATGCTGTGATTGTGCTTAATGAAATGTGCTCTGTGGCTTCTGATGCATGTTGGCTTGATGAGGAATGGTAGTTGAGAAAGGCATACTCTATAAGAGGAGAGGAAGTGAACGACAGAATAAGGATGTACAGGAGAAAGACAAAAGGAGGACATCTAGGTTAAAAGGCATGGATGGCTGCCCTCCAAAAAGCCAATAGTGCCAGCTTGCCCAATTTCACCCAAGCTCATGATTAAGAACTATGCTGTCAGGCTGCTCCTGCGTGATCTATTTTTATTCTCAATGTATCATCCCTACTCCTTTCCTCGGATGAAGAAAACACAGCCGTCCAAATATCTGTGACCACAGGGCAAGCGCGGCATTCTACGTTTGCCTCTTAAGCTCAAAACTCCCCGGAGACTCACGGCAGGCGTGTATCTAAAAGAGGCAGTCGGGCGGAACTGATATGACTGTGCCATTTAGATTTAACACAAAGATTGTTACATGCATATTTCACTGGATTCAGTCAGAATCATGACCTGTTTTCTGTGATGATTATACAAAAAAATAATAATATATTTAACATGTATTTTAATTTAATTAATTATATATATATAATTTATATATATATATATATATATATATATATATATATATATATATATATATATATATATATATATATATATATATATATATATATATATATATATATATATATATACAAATATTCAATATTAGAAATAATATTTTCTTTACTTTTTATTATTATTACTGTTATTGAGATCTCAAATTATATGGTTTATTTTGTAATTTTTCACAATTTTTTAATGATTCATATTATTGAATGCTCAAACCATGGCTGGTTTTATACTTTTTTAAATAAAAAATATTAATACTATTGAGAGCTCAAATCAAATGGCATATTTTATTTTTTATTTTTTCAATTATTGATATCATTGAGATCATGTTTTTTTGTTTCTGTTATTAAAATGGTCGAGAACTCAAATCATATGGCTTGTTGTGTTTTATTATTACAACTATTCAGAGCTCAAATCTTATGGCTTATATTATTATTTACTGTTATTAATATTATTGAGTGCTCAAATCATATCTTTTTTATTATTAAATCAACACAAACACAGCACACGTGAAAAAATTGTAGGCAAATCATTGGACCAAAATATTGCTTTTGTTAATAAACTTCAATATTGAGTGCTTAATTCATAAGGCTTATTTTATTGTTTTTTTTTTTTTTTATTATAAAAATTATTAATGTTATCAAGAGCTCAACTCATATGGCTTATTTAATTATTGTTGTCGTTGATTATGTTTTTTATTGAAATCGTATAATTTTTGTACAAATCATATGGCTTATTGAAGAAAGTGATCAGGAATCAGAAAAAAAGGCTAAAAATCCCAGACTTACATTCAAAAATGGAGATCAGAGGGGATATCTTCAGATCATAGTGTCATAAAGACTCAGAGGTGGGTCTTTTAACTAAGGCCATTCCATAACACATTATCAACTTCCTAACCACACCCTAGCAACCAACCAGAACACCCCAGCAACCGTATTGCAATGTGCACCATCCATATCTTCGCACCAGAATATCACAGGCACATTGAGGTGACCTCTTTTGACTTGGGCCAATGAACCGTGGACCTTGGATATACCATATAGGCATTTGATAACATTTTGGCAGCGAATATTATTTCACCCTTTATTATAATACCTGTTTGATTTTTATTATGCAGCTGATCATTCCTATTATTAATGCTGTGGTGATGCTGATAGAATATATATTATACATATTTTTCAGGTATTTATATGGTTTTGAGTAGAGCACCCAGGTCGAGTAGCATCATAACCTGTTGTTGAGGAGCTTGGCTGTGCTCTTCAGACGGGCTGGGGTTGCGTGTGATGCAGTCAGAGGCTCTGGCGAGTCTGAAAGTGCGCAGTGAGGCATCTCCTGCTCGGTGATCGCCGTTCATTTCCCTATTCCCACGGAGGGAATTGAGCGCTGGCACAGTCCCCCCTACTGTACAAACACGGAACTTCTACTCACTCACCATCAGTAACTCTCAGCCAAACACCAGCAAACCACATCTATTATTACCAAACGAGAAGTTTCCATACTGTCTGTGTGTAATGGCGCATTTATCTAGCTTTAGACTTTACAAACAGCATATGGTAAGACAGTTTCACAGAAAGAAAGAGAGAGAGTCGAAAAGAGAGTCAGCAATGAAGTCATTGTTCATGATTTTATGTTGCATTTACTGCAAGACAAGTGCTATTTTAGTAGTATTATACTGGCATCTTTTTATCATTTATTTAAAAAAAAAATCTGTGTATTTTTTACTTTAACTTCCATTCTTTGTATTTATTTAATGGTGATTTTGCATATAAGAACGTGCACATCAAGTATTTTGCAGTTGAAAGAGAAAAAGAGGGAAGTGGGAGTTTGCCTTTTATTCACATTGTTAAAGAGAGACATCGTCACTGAACCGGACAAAACACGAGCTCTCAACCTTTTGCTGAACGCTGCACTAGCTCTACATCACAAGTGGTTTGCTCTTAATATCAAGTGACAGGTTCTGTAATAATATTTAAAGTGGAATATGTGTCATATACTATAGAAATGCTCCAAACGCATCAATATATCCAAATACAAGAGTCCCATCTCACTGTCAAGTGACAAACACGAATAATAAACAAGAGACAAAAGTTGTGAAAAATACAAACTGTAAAAACTTTGTTCCAGGTTAATGTTTTAACCAGTTTTGCAAATATTAGGTTTTGATGTTGTGCCGGGGAAGTATAGGAGACACGAGACGGGAAGGTATATTCCCATTCCACAAGGGAGATCAGAGCAGCAACTATTGCGCACAATATATAGCCAATATAAAAAAGACACTACATGCTTATCTGCATCCAGCGAAGCTAAAATTATCAAATATGTTTGTTCTGAGATCATGTTCTTATGCCAAAACTGTTTTGTCCACTGGACACTAGGCTGGTCAACACCGCAGTTTGGTACCTTGGAGAGCGAACGCTGTCTGACGAGAACGACGGGCACAGATAAATGCAAATACGAGTTCAGAAAACCTCTACATACTGAATTAGCCTACACAGATTTGTCGTGTCATTCTCTGATGTAACACTTATAAAGAGTACAAAAGATCTAAAAGAGTTGATGAGAATGACCCTAGTCTAAATCAATGCGTGAGTAAAATCAGATATCACTCAATTATTGTAGACAAGGTATAATTGATATGAGGCTGTGATTAAATTACTGAATATATTATTACGTGTAAGCAAAAGCATTTCATTTAATTACCATGTAAAGTGGGGCTGAAATGGGGCAAACATAGGGTCTCTAATCACATTCTAGATAGATCATAATGAGGGTTTACCTCGAAAAGGTTGGCATGTTCCATCTGTTTGTTTGCACATAAAAAGCCTTCGACTATTCCTCCAACTTGTTCAGAAAAAGTTCGGTGTATTCATTCTTTCAACAGGCAATATCTGCTTGAACAATGACACAAAAGAAGGTCTGTGTGCTCCAGTGGAAGAGAGGTGCTCACAGGACCGAAAAAAAGCAACAAGCATCCATAAATTCACAGCGGATCCTGTTAATGTGTGTTTCTGTTCTGTCACTTCTGATAATGTAACTCTGTTTCCCAAATGTTTATTATTTAATCCAGTCCGCAAGTCGTAATGGTCGTCCTGTTTTCCGGATAAAAAGTCCAGAAGTGGTGTGTGAAGGCTCCAGGGAGGTGAGGTGTGCGGTGAGCGTAGCCCAGGCTCGGGTCGGGTGGTCTCTCGGTGCGTGTCGAGGCAGTGGGAATCTTCCTCTCCTCGCCCGCTCTGTCCACACTAACTGGATTCAGTGTTTGAAGGCAGGCAGTTGGGCACTAAAGCATATATCCAGCAGCCCCCCCTTGTGGAGCAACAGCATTGCGTGGGTCACACCAGAATGAAGGAGACACGATGAGAAAGTGAAAATGAAGCGCACGGAGAGAAAGACGGAGAGAGGCAGAGAGAGCGCACGGAGGCAGTTGTTTAACCCATTCAGAACCGATTAAAAAATAATTAGGCTACTATAATTTATATGTATGTATCTATCCATCTATCTATCTATCTATCTATCTATCTATCTATCTATCTATCTATCTATCTATCTATCTATCTATCTATCTATCTATCTATCTATCTATCTATCTATATATCTATCTATCTATCTATCTATATCTATATCTATATATATATATATAGATAGATAGATAGATAGATAGATAGATGGATAAAAAGTGAATGCATTTGTGTATGTATGTATATATAGTATTTTTATTTTATTTTACGTTTATTTATTTAATTATGTTTTAGTGAGTGAGTATGCGAAACATGTTTTAAAGAAGATGGGTTCTACCTCACTTAAGAATTACAAAAATGCACTTTCATGAATATTTATGAAATTATAGTGAGCAACATGCGACGCCAATTCAATGCAAATTGTGTTCGCAAGAGATATTTTGGCGTCAAACCACCGGAGGTGCGCTTGGAAAACGCGGTTTCTCCAGCTTTTGGCTCGTGGGCGGCCACCTGCTCACCGCGCGCGCTCGAGCTGGGGACTCTGGGTTCTCCACCTCGAAGGCGGGGAGTGGGAGGCTTCTGATGCTAAAGCTGCTCCTCATGGAACCGACTGGAATCTGACAGAAGCGGGAAGAGTAATATCAAGCAAAAACATGTCGTCATGGCACCAGACGCCGCTTTCCTGTTGCGCAAAAGATGCAAATGATCAGCTGGCATTCAGGGCAACCCGTGCAATGTAAACATGGGAAAGTGTAAAGAGTGAACTCTTTTCAGAATAAAATGTATAATACTATAATTATGCAATATAGAAATGATGAATTATGTGCATTTCTAAATCAAGACATTTTCATAAGAAACACATTAACGTGTCATGTCTTCATATTCCAACAACTCTTATTTATTTGAGTTTTGCCCTGGGTAAAAGCATCTCAGCTGGGAAAGCCCTCTGATGTGAAAAGATGTTAAAAGAATGGCTTGCAGAAACAAAGTTTCCTATATATTTTCTCATGTGGTATAGCTACAATAAAACACTGAGAGTTGTCTCAGTTTAGAGCATTCTACTTTTTGTGTTTCACAAAAGAAAGGTCACAATGTTTTGGAATAACATAAGGATGATTAAATATTGATATAATTTTCATTTTTGACTGGATAATTCTATACAAATCCCAAATCCCTTTGGGATCACCCACAAATATCCCTTTGGGATTCAATGATCTGCTTTACCCTTCAGATATAGATCCATGTGTGCTATCTTCTTTTCCACCTTGTGTTCAGATGTCAGGTACAAATGTGTCGCCTTTATGTTCAAATAACTCTTATTATTTATTTCAGTTTCGCCCTTGGCCTGGACATCACAGCTGGGTAAACCCTCTGATGTGAGACTGGAGAAGAAAAATGTGTTTCCGTGAGCAGGAGCATGAGTAAAGGTTTCTAGATCTTTTAATGTAAGAGAGAGATATACTGAGATATACTGAAATGCATACATTTATAATGTCAACTTCAATCCCAAAAAATAATGTCCACGTGAATGAGCGATGCCTCAAATAGCTTAAAGTAAAAGGTGCTGCTGATGTCATGCTTCCGTGATAAACCTCTATCCTTGCATCATGTCAACACTTTCAGATAGTTATTGTGTGGCTCCTTATTTAGTCTGAGCTAAAAATGGAAGTGTACTGTGAAAAACAAACACTTTGGCAAGGTTTCTTGTGCCTGTAAATAGATCTAATGTTGGATGACACGTATCTATCTATCTATCTATCTATCTATCTATCT
Source organism: Carassius auratus (assembly GCF_003368295.1). Lineage (NCBI taxonomy): Eukaryota > Metazoa > Chordata > Actinopteri > Cypriniformes > Cyprinidae > Carassius > Carassius auratus. The sequence goes on along the minus strand of NC_039258.1, from coordinate 7,554,917 downwards.
ATCTATCTATCTATCTATCTATCTATCTATCTATCTATCTATCTATCTATCTATCTATCTATCTATCTATCTATCTATCTATCTATCTATCTATATATCTATCTATCTATCTATCTATCTATCTATAATAATCATCTAGAAATTATCTAGAATTATCTAGAAATAAATTCAATTTTTAAAATTCAAACTGAAATTCTGCATGTTATATGAATTATACAAGATGCAATTCTTCATCCTCAATTCAAATGAAATCTAACTTTCTCAATTCAATTCTGAATGATGTACAATCCTGTTGGTGGCATCCCAGCTTCCAAAAAGCCCAACATGTGCTGCTTCAGCAGAGATTCATTCAGTTTTAGCTGTTATTTTCAACAGTATGCTTTGAAATGATAGCCCAGACCTTTTGCCAGTGAGTTGGTAGTTGATAGTTTTTGGGAGGTCATTTTCACATTGAAAAGCAACGTTCAGTGAATCACAGCTCACAGGCAACAAGAGGCTGCAGCACTGGAGGCCAGAAAAGCTGTCTTGAGTCCTATTCCTGCCACAAAGGCATAGCGTGTTAAAATGTCTGCAGATTGAATACAAGTCAGGCAGCAGGCAGTGTTTCAGTTGTGCTCAAGGGGGCAAAATGACAGATGCAGACCAACAAGAAATGAGCGAGTTGCAATTATCTAGTAGAGAGATAACTATGGCCTGCATGAGTCAGGAATGTAAAAAGGGCATCAGTTGTGAAATATGTCTTATCTGTGTTATTACCATCTAACTTGTCATTTTCACATCCTGTTAGAAATCATATTATAGATATTAAAGGCACATCTGTTGGCATAAAAATCCCTCAGCCATACCCTGAGGTTTTTCAATCATTTGGATTCGGATTAGGATGCATAAAAACTCCAGTGAGACGTGGGGATAAACAAATACAAAATAACTGCAACACAAAATGCTGTCTGTTATCTGTTGCCATCGGTATATAATGTTCATGCCACAACCTTCATGTACAGCATGGCTTGGTATTTATCAAAAACGTGTTTTAATCATGCCTTATTTATGAAGAAAGTCGCTTTGTTGGATTGCTGACATGTTTGTTTGTCTCATACCCAAAGTGTTTGTTTTTTTCCACTGGTGTTGCTGTTGCAAAGATGGTGAGGCTTTAGGACAGCAGTCGCTGTTTTATCTAAGCATCTCGTCTTGCTGGAATACGGGGGAGGTTTGGACGTGTGAACGCACAGCACTGTGGGCTGCATTTCTGCTGAGAAAGGAAGAAGGAGAGGGGGATGAAAATATGTGTCAGTTTTAGAGTCTCAGATGAGTAATGCAACCATCTGCCTCTGCCTGTGAGTGTTTGCATGCACATCTCGTATATGGACCGTCAGATGCACAAACACACATATAAACACCTTGTTAGAAAAGTAGTTACAAGAATAGTTAAAAAAATGTAGTTCCACAAAAAAGTGCTAAGTACACCAAAGTCTTGAAGCCATGTAGTAGCTTAATTAAAATAGTATTTGAACTTATAAACACAGTCAGATTATTGAATCAGTTTTTTATGAATCATCCTTGAGAATCATTACTTGAAATAAACCAGCTGATCCAGTTCACAAATTGGATTGAACTAACTGATTTGTTCAAGAACCGGAGTTCAGTTCACTGATTCAGTAAACCATTTGATTTGATTAAAGAATTGGATTAAACTATTCAGTTGCATGTGATGATTTGTTCAGAAATCACAGTTCCGCTCACTGACCCAATATTTGGTTTCCAAATTAGATTGAAAATTCCATTTGAATGGATTGATTAATTCAGGATTTAAATTTCAGCTCACTCAATTTGGTTGACAGACTGCATTGTACTGTTCAAATGAATTTGTTCAAGAATCAGAATTCAGCTTACTGACTTGGTTCACAAATGGGATTCAATGATTCAATTCATTTAACTGACTGATTTGTTGTAGATTTAGAGTTCAGTTCACTGTCTAATGAATTGGTTGATTTGGTTTGTAAATTGGATTGAACAGCTCAACTGAACTGACACATCTGTTCAAGAATCAGAATTGAGCTCATTTGCTCAAGAAATCTGTTGATTTGGTTTGCTAATTAGTTCAATATTATTTCAGTAATAAAATTTTAGTCCACTGACTCAATGAATTAATGATTTGGTTAAAAAATAATTAAACTGTTTAAATGAATGGACGGATTTGTTAAAATGGTTTTCTGATTCAATGAACAGGGATAGAACAGCTCAACTGAATGATCTGATTTGTTCAAGAATCATATCACTGACTCACTGAATTATTGGTTTAGTTCACAAATTGGACAATTCAGTAGAATGGATTCAAGTCTCTTGATTCACTGAACCGGATTATATGGTTCAGAAAGTGATTGAGCAATTTGACTGAACAAACTGATTCATTCAACCTAGAGGGCATGATTTAAGTGGGGGCCGTGATGACGGTTTTGTCCGGGGCCAAGAAATGATAACTGCAGCCCTGATCTGATGCAACAAAAAAAGAAAAATAATCTCCAAAGAGGAAAAAAATCTTCTTTCTGAGTTCAGCACGTTGTGGAAGGGTCAGATGCAACTTGGCAGGGTGTAGCTCTGTTCCTGTGCTGAAATGTGCTGTGCTAGTCATTCAGCTGAATGCTCGCTCTGCTCTATTTGCTTCAGCATCCCTTTCTGACTGTTTTCCCTCCAAAGAGAGCGAGAGAAGAGAATCTCCTTGTTCGGATGAGTGTCAGACAGTTTGACCTCAGGCTAGAAAGGTCATGGCTGTGGAAACAGAGTAAGCATTTCATGTGTGATTGTGAAAGCCTGGAGGTCATTACAATCCTCGCTCTCTCAGGGAAAACCTGTATATATACACACAGATATAAACAAACAGCCGGGCCATATGCTGTCACAGCTGAAAATAACAAACACTTTCACACCATGCATATGGATGGTTCTCAGGGTTAAACCCACCGGACTTCCTTTTTATGGATGGATATTATTAATCTTGCTGATCTACTATTCCCAACACACAAGAAAACTTCAAAAGCTAGCATATTTCACATGAAAGACATCCTGCAGTTTCAACAGACTCAACGAATCAGTTCCACATGAAACAATCTGATAGCTTTGAATATGAGAATAATCCAGATGAGATGAACACGCAGACTTGAAACGGCAACCGTATGGTGGCACTAAATTCAGAAGGTGGTAATATTGTAAAAAGTTAGTACAGCTTAAAATTACTTTTCTATTTTTAATATATTTTAAAATGCAATTCATCCCTGTGGCAAAGATTAATTTTCAGCAACCATTACGCCAATATTCAGTCACATGATCACATGATCCTTCAGAAATCATTCTAATATACTTCCAATCATGTATCTTTTCTTGTTTTTATCAGTGTTGAAAACACTGTGTGGGTTAACATTTTTTGTGGAAAAATATTTGTGTTTTTCAGGATTCTTTGATAAATATAGAATTCAAAAGAACAACATTTATTTGAAATAGATTTTTTTCTTTTTTTTTGTAACAAAGGAAAAGTCTTTACTGACACTTGATCAATTTAATGCATACTTGCAAAATTTAAATAATAAAACGTAATGAGGTTTAATGAAGTCATTGTCATTGTCATTAAGTCATGAGTCATTAAGACTTTTTATATTAAAACTTTTTGTCATTTTGGGAGCTTTGTCATTTTCAACAGCACCGGTCTAAGTTCACTTTAATTATATGGCAAAAATTAATGCAGCATATGTATATATATATATATATATATATATATATATATATATATATATATATATATATATATATATATATATATATATATATATATATATATATATATGCTTCTGTTATTGTGTTCTATTTGACACAAGTTTAGAATTGCATGCATAAACAATGACACAGTTTTTATTTTTGCCTTAACTATTTCTTTAAATAAGTCTCCATTTATCTCACTGCCATTTAGATGAAACATTAAAAATATTTAATTACTGATTTCACTTTTTTATGTAGAAAAGTAGTGCTGTTTCATTTGACTATAAAACCACTCTATAAATGTGAGAACAAGGAGACTCTTTTAAAAAATCTGTTCTGTCTCTCTAGCTCTTCAGGAGGGATTTTCTCGCCCTGTTCTTTCCTATTCTTGGAGTTGGGTGAGTGATGGATGCAGTGAGAGGCTGGTACGGAACCCTTCCACACCTTTAATTAACAACAAATCTTAAACAGGATCAGTCAGCCAGAGCTAATTCACAGGACACTGCCATTTTGCTGCTGTGCAAATCCTTAAGCTTCAAAACACAAGCTTTAGAACCTCTCACATTTCACTTCCACTTCAATCTTACAAAAACACAGTAAAAAAAGAGAACCTTTCATGCTTTTCTAAATTTGATTTTTTTTGTGTGTGTCTCTGTGTAAGGTTATTTGACTGTGACCTGTGCTTTTAGTTTATGACCATAGAGGTTCTATCTAATGAGAAGCTAGTGTTCAGTTCTCAAAGCTCTTAATGGAAATTGGTCTGTTCATTGAGTAAATTTGGGTTGAGATATAGTTGAGTGAAATTGTGTGATGATGGTATAAGGTTCATCCTGCTTTAATGCAGCAGTCCAAGGGAAATTAAGTGTTGGCGCAGTGGATAAGTCACATGCCTTTGGTGTGAGAGACCCGGGTTTGAATCCACTGTGAGGCACCAATGTGTCCCTGAGCAAGACACTTAACCCCTAGTTGCTCCAGAGGCGTGCGACCTCTGATATGTATAGCAATTGTAAGTCGCTTTGGATAAAAGCGTCAGCTAAATGTATAAATGTAAATGTAAGAAGACTGTTGTCTAGAAGCACAGAAATTAAGTCAAATAAAGATCAATGGATCAATATATATAAAGATATAGTTCATATATATAAATAAAATAAAATAAAAATTGTGGAACACAAAATATATTTTGAAGAATGTTCATGCTACTGTACAATAAAAATGTATGTTTATGTTGTGAAGTTCCAAAAAAGGATCATTAAGTAGTTGCCATGAAGGCATCTGAAAAAACTCTTTTTTCTGTCTATATTATTATTATTATTATTATTATTATTATTATTACTAAATTAAAATGATCAAAGGTTAACAGTAAATATTTATAATGATTTGTATTACAATTTATCATGTAAAATATTTATATTTCAAATAAATGCTGCCCTTTTGAACAATATATCAGTAAAGTAACAGAGTTATTAGTATCAGCCATTACAGAAATGTATTGCATTTTAAAATATTAAAATAGAAAAGTTTGAAATTGTAATAATATTTCACAATGTTGTCACACGTGTCACAATGTTATCAAATACATGCTACAGTATACCTAATTGCTGAAAATAAGATAATTATTTCACAAAATTAAAAAAAAAAAAATCATATTAAACCCAAACTTTGGAACTTTGTGTTTTTGTTGATTCAGGTTAACTGGGTTCATGAGTGAGGAAAACAAATGCATTCAAGTCACTCCTGATGAGGACAACAGTCAGAGGTTACAAGCAGTTGTGCACAGCAGGATGAGGAAGAAGACAAGGAAGCAATGTTGTCTGATAACAGCAGGTGGAAACATCTCCAGGAGGGTTTCTTACAACACTGTGGTAGGGTAAATCAGCTGTTAAAGGTACAGACGTATCTGTGCCACTCTCTCCAGTGAGTCCAATGAGAGAGCAGTATGAGTTGGTTCAGGTATCTATGGGATTACAACACAAAGCAATAACTTTAAACAGGTCTCCAAAAGATATCCGCTGTTTAAAAAAATGATTAATTTTACATATAAATGAATACTTAATAATTGTTTCAAATAAAACATATTTAACCCAAAAAATGCAAATTAGCTTAACATTTACTCACCCTTAGGCCATTCAAGATGTAGATCAATTTGTTCCCTCATTGGAACAGATTTGGAAAATCTAAAATTTGCATTGCATCACTTGCACGTCAATGTATCCTCTGCAGTGAATGGGTGCCGTCAGCATGAGAGTTCAAACAGCTGATTAAACATCACAATAATCTTAATCTTTGGAGTGTTACAAGCTCTGGGTGCATAAAGAAGATCTGTGAAGTTGCAAAGACTAAAGTCTCAAATCCAAAGAGATATTGTTTATAAAAGTAAAGACTTGTCCACACCCCCCTAAAATGTCTCATTCTAAAACGCCCCCACATCTCTACGCCACTAATTGGGAAGATTTGCCTAATGCAGCTCAGATGTTCATGCAAAGAAAGAAGGCACACCTTTTACTCTCAATTTAGTATTGTTGCTGCCGCCATGTCGTATAGACACTGTTATTCACTGTGAAAGTGAAGCTACTTTGTTTGGCCTTCCAAAAGAGGAGAATATCCACTTCATCATGCCTATTGCAGATCCGTGCTGGTCGCTGAAGAAATACATCAACTTTGCACTGTGGATCGCTGGATCGGCTTTCACCGTGGACGAAGGCTGCAGTGTGTGACGCTGTTTCGTTGAAAAAGCAAAACTACTATGTTTGGACTTCCAAAAGAGAACATGACTAGAAATCATATTTATATCACATTTATAATGGGTTTTATGTTTATGTCATGTCGCTCCGGCTGGAAAGGGCATCACAATATGATAAGGGGCGTAACAGTTCCGTCACGCGTCATGCTTGAGGTATTTGGCCAATCACAATGCACTGGATAGCTGGCCAATCAGAGTACACCCCACTTTTTAGATCGATGATCCTTCTAAAAATCTATTTGTTTCAGAAGGCGGGGCATATAGGCAGGTGTTACAGTTCAACTGAACTGAGTCAAGTAAAGTACAGTCACTGTATTTCCAATGTGCTCTTTACACTACAGATTGTGTCAAAGCAGCTTTACAGTATTAAAAAGAAAAATCATGTGTCGAAGGAACCAAAACTCCATCGCTCTTCTCTGGCCAGATGAATCCAGCAGTTTAATTGCAGGCTGCAACACAGGTCAGATTGTGCAGAGGACTGGTCTGGTTCCTGTGGTCTTGTCCTGATGGCTGTCAAGGTGACGAAGTCTTTCGACGGGATTTGTCTCTGGGGCTAATCTAGTTGTCATGGTCTCCGCTGACATTCAGGGCTGTCGAGGGTGTCTCTAGGTGCTGATTCACCATCTGATCTGGAAACATACTGTATCTGGTGGCTACGGTGACCTCAGGATAAGAATGAGACAGTCTAATATTAGCGTAAATGCCACTGAGAACAGTAAAGCACATTTTAATCGTAGTAAACGCTCTTAAACTTTTACACATATTAGCTTAAGTATTCGTGTTGAAAGTAGACACACACTATGCAGTTGCAGTGGAGCAGTCTGGTCACATGGAAGTGTTTGGAGCCTTGGAAGAAGTGACTGGTTAGCATCTGAAAACTTGCAATGATGAGAAATTAACAATGAAACCTTTGGCCACACCCTGATGGAGAAATAAAGTACAATTTATCTCAAGGAATGAAATATGCCTTTTAAATAATCTAAAATGTAATACCAGTTAATTAAATCTGTGATGGAACAGAAGTTGCAACCATTTTTATTTTTGGCACACAAAAAAATATCTATCCATCGCACAACACAGGGAGCATTGATATCGAGTGTTCATTAGTTGACTGTTCGGAATGATGAAATCCTCTCCGAAGCGCCTTAACGAGACCAGAAATTCTGTGTAATCCACCCCGATTGAAAAGAGCCTGGTTGTAAGTCACATTCAATGTTGACTTTTAACTTCAAGGGACAGTTACAAAAAAATAGCAGATGCAAAAACCCATTCAACACACCCATGTTAACTTCAAATAAGCGTATTGCTGTTGTTTACATTACATTACATTACATTAACGTTACGGAAACACAAAAATATCATACAACACGCCAAAATTAAACCTAAAATTCACTATAGTAACACAGCTTTTGACATGAAGTGTTTTATGGATTAAATGAGAAGAAAGACCAAGTTCCCTTCACTTAATGAGGTTATTTAATTCTCTCATATTCATACATATTTATACAACATTTATTCAATGTTTTTATAAATGTTGTACATTTGTGTATAAATACATATGTTTTAAATAATATGGGTACACCTTTTTTAAATATACAAGTATTGATAAATTCAGTCTAAGTATAAATTCAATTCCACTTAAAGTTTCCTGATCCGTGAACTTGGCAAAAATTTAACATAGCCTAAATAGAATTTTTTCTTTGGACACACAACTTATAAAACACTTCTAAATTTATATCAAAACATTGTATATTCTGCATGTTTTTGTTGATAAATTAAAAAAAAAAAAAAAAAAAACATTTAGTGGACTTGACAAGAGGGCGCTATTTCTCCCGCGAAGTCACTCAGGCTCGTGCACGTGCAGAATGATCTCTGTGTTGGCCGGATTTGTCTTTATTGGCTTAGTCAACATTAGCATATCTATTTAGCATAGCTAATTGTTGACTGGATTTGAAAATAACAATTAATTCAAAGTTTTTCAAATATATTTGTGTAGACTTAAAATAATATGTCCACTCAACTAAGTCCAAGCAATAAAATATTCAACTTAAAAAAATTTGCCCTCCCAATATTTTGTTAATTAGATTTTTTACAGTGCAAGAAGTTAGCAAATTTTCAGCAAAATAATATTTGAATATTAATTCTGTACATTTGTAACATTTTATTTAAAAATAAGTAATACAATTTGCTTTATGTGGAATTAACACAGACCACATATTATCAAGGTGAACTGAAATAGTGATAATACTTATAAATGAATTTGTCATGATTAGAACTGCTGCTTTCTCAATGTCACTGAAGTGGTCTGTGATCCTAGATAAATATCTTACACACACGCACACACTACTTTCTGCTTCTCAGTAGATGACAAGTAGGGCCAGTCTGAGATGTCATCCATTCAGGCAAGGTGAAGCCGCCTGGGGAGAATTGGACTGCACATTGCATAATTCACCACAAGATGCTCTAAACTGATAAAAGATTTATGCTTATAGAGTCTTTGTGGAGGCAAACAAAAAGGAGTGACGTCAAAAGAAAAGTGTAGACTTAGATTTGGAACACAGATAACCTAGTATGAACAGACTCAGAAGACCATTTTAGCACTTAAAGGTTGTTCTGTCGATGCCTATGAGATATTTCTTCCAAAATATGTTAAAAACGAATTATACAATTGTGATCATACATTACATTAAGTATAGCATTATGAAATAAGCATAACATAGTTCACATAGGGAATTTGATAAGAAATAAGTAAGACAGTGATCTGAGAAGTATGACTAAAGCAGAAGAAGCAATTGAGAAGTTATGTTTTTTCCTTACATGGTAATGCTAGTTGGAGAAGCAGAATAAAAAAAAAAAAAAAAAAAAAAACGGAAAACAAAGTAAAACAAACGCATCAATATCATTTTAGTAGCACCCTTGCTGCTAGAATCAAAGGGATGTGTTATGAGAAATAGACAGCATATAATCCTAATAGCCAATCGAAACCTCTGCAGTGAGTCCCATTCATATGCATAAGGTTCGGCTTTGTGGCCCTGAACATCACCAAACCAATCAGGCAGCTCAGCAGACCATGTTTATAAGCTACCAAACAGACATGCCTCGCCTACAGCTCAACCCCCTCCCCTTTTTGGACATGCCAATCAGAGCCCCCCACTAATGATCCTCAAACTAATGAAATCATCTACCTGTGCAATTCCACAGCAAGCCATTTTTGCTGCATCACAGGCACTCTAATTATATGATTCAGCAAACACTTCCAAGAAGAATGTTCCAAAAATATAATTGAAAAGGATGATTTCTTCATAGTGTTACAGCATGAGAGGTTGGCACAGGAAAATAGAACTGACAGGAGCACTGATGTGGTGGTATAAACGAAGAAGAAGGGGAGGGGGTAATGAGGATAAATTCTTAGCCATATAGAAGAATTGGTGAATAATGTTGGTGTTTTGTTTTCTTTGCACACAAAAATGATTCTCATAGCTTCATGAAATTATGGTTGAACCACTGATGTTACGTGGAAAATTTTAATGATGTCCTTACTACCTTTCTGGGCCTTTAACATGGTAGTTGCGTTGCTGTCTATGCAGGGTCAGAAAGCTCTCAAATTTCATTAAAAAATGTCATTATTTTTGTTCCGAAGATGAATGGTTTTAAAAAGGATTTACGAGTTTGGAACAACATGAGGTTGAGTAATTAATGACAGAATTTACATTTTGGGGTGAACTATCCCTTAAAATGTTACTACATGGTTAATAAATAATAATAATAATGATAATAATATTAATAATAATAATAATAATAATAATAATAATAAAACATATATATATATATATATATATATATATATATATATATATATATATATATATATATATATATATATATATATATATATATATATATATATATATATATATATATATATATATATATTTATAATTTAAAGCCAATTTTTGTTTTGCAACTTTACAAAAATTTGACTTTGTATACACACAAATGTATTTATCAAAATTATCCCATGAGCATCATTTGAGATCCACCAGTCTATTGGTCAGTACTTACCCTAAACGACTAACCAACCACCCTAACAACACTGTGATTTTCTCTTGACTTCTAGCTATATGGTTTCGAAATTAAATTTGTTTCATATTGATATGTTCACTTGTTCTCAGTGCCTTGCTTGGTCGATTCACTAATGTTTTAATGTGTCTTAATAATTGCTGTGCTCATCAACACTCTGATCCAAGAGAGGTACGGCGTGCATTAATTGAGCAACTTATTACATTATAATCTGTCCAAAGGATACAAATTATTGGCAGACATGGTGCATTCTGAAAACAAAAACTAACAGAATTATTATTGAATAACTATTGTTCAAGTTTTTATTGGACACTTTATGTGTAAGGCTGCCAATGTGTAATTTCAGTCTTTGAGTTCACTTTGCTTTGCAAGTGTGTGTATGAGTGAGTGTGTGTGGGAGTGTGACTTGGGACTGATTAGATGTTTTTTTAAGGTGTTTTGTGCTTTGTTTAGTGATAATAATTACAAAGGCCCATCCAGATTGATCAGGTGCATAGAGCATCTGAGCAGGCCACCCATAGGGACGAATGGTGGTCTATGGGCACAAGCTGTGATGTAAAAAAAAACAAAAAAACAACCAACCTGGACAGGATTCCCAGAGCCTCTTCATAAAGCCAAGGAGTGACAGGAAATCGATTTCTGTCGCATGCAATTACAGCCATGCTGATTCTGTGAAAAAAAGCTCCTTTTTTATTTATCATCAAGGCCGTGGAAGAGCTGAGGTGGTCCATACCCTGACAGCCAGGTTCACGGGGCAATCCAATTGTTTCTCAGTGAAGCACAGCAACACGGTGACACCTTCACACTAGTGCGCTCATACTGTATGTGTACACAGAAACTCACATACAGTCTCCTCACTGTCAGAAGAAAGACAAAAAATATAAGCTGTTTCTAGACAATCATGCACACACACAATCTGGTCAAGGATGCATATTAAACTGATTCAGTTACAAGGAAGAACTCAAAATCTTGTGTATCTCACTGGCACAGGACACACTTCTGCAGCCCCTGTGGTGATATTGGCCAATTATATTATGGTTAAATTTGCCTGTCTAAAGCTATTTAATCAAGAAGCAAATATAATGTTCAACCAAAAATTACAATTTTGTCATCATTTACTCACCCTCATGTCTTTTGAGTGTTTATTTGTGTTTATATGTGAATAAAAGCCTAATTTTAATCTATTCATTATACAAAGCAATTGTATCTTTTTACAATACTTATTTTACGATCCCTTTATGATCCTTTTGGATCTTCAAAATTTTTGTTAGTTGGACCTCAATGAAGGGACACAAACCTCTCGGGTTTCATTAAAAAAAAATCTTAATTTGTGTTTAAAGATTAACCAAAGCCTGGGTTTGGGATGGCATGAGGATGACTAAATAATGAAAAAAAATAAATAAAAAATGTTAAGGTCTCCAACCTTAAATTAACACAAATCAGACAAAATGACTAACACGGTTATTATAAATAATATAAATAAATTATATCAATCATTTTAGAAGCATGATTATAAATAATGATAGCCTATTGGATATTAATGAATTTAACTTTGAAGCTGAGACATAATGAGGCACCTTTAAACAGGTAATAGCCATGTTAAACAAACTAAAAACAGTTTATACTCTATTTCAATGTTAAGACTATTGGTCCCACTTTATATTAGGTAGCCTTAACAACTAGGTACTGGCATCAAAAATAAATACAATGCACTTATTGTGTTCATATTATATCGCAAAACACTTCTTCTGCTATTGAGATGGGATACAGGTAAAGTTAGGGACAAGTGTAAAGGGATGGGTCAACAGTGTAACTATAAATGTAATTACAGAAATTAATTACAGATGTAATTACATTCAGGTATTTAAAAAAACATACAGTATAATTACAATGTAAAAACATGTACGTAAACAATAAGTGCACTGTATCAAATGATTAATTAAAATGCAAGTACATCTTTGTTAAGGCAACCTATATAGTGGGACCAGACTAAGGTCATGTTAAATGATCTTAGTATATATGTTAAAATGTCTTAAATGTTAAATTATCTTAGTAATAGTAACACATACTGCCTAGGCTGAATCATGAAGTCATCTTCTTTAACTCAAGACTGTACCTCCGGTCGGACGGATTCCATGCCGAGCAGGAAACAGAAAACAGCCCAGATGACATATACTTTCCCCCGTCCCTTTGCCAAACCCCCTCCCGGTTAGTCACACACCACCACGCCAGCACTGCCTCTGGCACACAGGAGCTGGAGCAGTACCAAATGATTATATACGCTTATTTTCATACAAACACACACACACACACATTGTCCCTCTCTCACATACACCCGTAGACAGGGAGACTGTCGCATTGAATACGATGCAGCATTATCATTAACATGTAATACAGCTGAGGGAGGGATGTATCAATTATATGGATTTATCATAAATGGATTTTGTGTTGTGCACACAATAGTCTCACTTGCTGACCATGTTTTATGTGCACGGGCCTCTTGTTACCCATTGCACCTGGTTTGCCAGAACAGAAGCAGGAAAAAAATCCACACAGCCTAATTAATGTACTGTGTCAGTGAAGCCTCTTTGCTTGTAGCCTGAAATCTTTCACTACTTAATACAGGATAATTATGCTGAATTTTCCCTCTCTAATAAAGAAGAATGGTTTGAAAGAACTGGCAGGCTGAGCATCAGCCCCACTGATGAGAGAATAAGAGATATCGGCGTAATTATTCACTTCTCTTTGTGCAAATGGGATGATTACCGTACCGATCAGGCTAATGCACCTGAACCTGCAGTACAGATATATACATGAGCACAATACACAAAAGGTTCTCTGCAAATGCACACACCTGCACAGATGCACACACCATTGTATGTGAGATGGGCAGATTGGGGCTGGAGCAAGATTTGGCCTTCTTGGTTTTGGTGTGATTCTGTGGGGTGAGGCAATTTTAAAATAGTATTATTATTATTATTATTATTGGATAGTCAGAGCAGAAGTTAATTAGTCTATGTCTCTCAGAAAAAGTACTCATGTAAGAAACGTCAGCAAAAAAAAAACACACAGTGTAAACAGAAGAATGATAGGGTTGAGCAAAGTGAAAAAATAAATAAAATAAAAATATAAAACCTCTGGGAAAATTGCTATGAAAGGCAGGTTATTTGATGTAACAACTGTATAAATGCAATATCATACTGTAAGTCAGTTATGATATATATATATATATATACCGTACCGTATTTGGAAAGATTACATTTTTTTTTTAAATACTACTTTTTAGTGACTGTTAATGACAAATAGAGGTGACGTGTCGTGAGCTGACCAAAAATGACATTGTTTTTCTTTTTATACATAATATAATATCTAAAGTGTGTAATATGCCATCCCTTTGCTTCACAACTGTACAGAAATTGCGCAAACATGATCTCACATGACTTTATATAATGTAACATTTCCAAGGACTATTTTTTTTTTAAGTTTTTCCCATGAACATTTAGTTTGTATTATGCCATGCTGTTGCAGTGTTTATTCCTGTTTTTGATTTGGTTCCTTGTTCCTTGATTTTTTTCAACTACTCTTTTGACTTCTTGCAACTGTTACCAGTGCATATTGTGTCCAACCTTGCATAGTTTTAAAACATTTCAGTGATAATGGATCAAATAGATTGCTGCAGGGATGATGTAATTTTGTAGACACTGGTTCCCCTGACAACAAGCCAATAGGATTTTTTCCACTTGCTTTTGGATTACCTGCAGGAAATAAGCTTCGTCACCAACAAATGTTCTTATGACCAATTCACATCACAGAGAAAAATGCCCCCCCCCCCCCAAAAAAAACACCAAGAAACAAGTGGGACATTGGATTTAGAATTTTATCATGTCATGTTCAAACTGCCCTCAAAAGATAGCAGCACATACTGATTGAACGTGTTAAGTCCAGTCGGTAGAAAACTAACTCCGACGAATGCCAACATGCACCAACAGGAGTGACACACTGACCCAACAAAACCCAGCAAATGTATTTGCTGGCATTTGTCTGTGCAGTGTGAATTGGCCATTACATGTACACTAAAATAGTTACACTTACACTTACATGTTTTGTTCATCATGATATTCTTTACAAATAAACTCAACTCTTATGAATTTTGGAGACTATATTGCCAAAAGTTAAAAGCTGAAATTAGTCTGTAAATAAACTACACCTCTTACAAACTACAAGTCTTCAACATCACTATCACAAAATTTCTGAAAGTTTTTTTTTTTTTTTTTTTTTTAATCTACAAGTTAGAATAAGAATAGTTGAAAGAGCACATGTATAACACAAGGCTGTAAAAATAAACTAGACAAGTTGTTAGTTCCATTTGTAACAACATAACTTTTGGGAAACACACCCTTAGTCAGGAGGATGATATATAATGTATAATATTATAACCTCTTTTTAGCAAGTGGCTAACAAGCTATTGAGCATGTGCTAATCACAGACTTTATTTCAGGCATTAAAAAAAATAAATAAAATAAATAAATAAATAACCTGACTCTGTGATAATGGATCTGGAATTTCTAAGAGAAATTTCGTTTAAAAATGGAAAACCTGGAAATTTGGTAAATGTTGCATCACTCATAAAAATGAATATCTGTATTTGCATGTATGGTTGAATAAATAACCATTAACATCCATGGAACCAATCCATTCCACAAAAGGTTCTTTATAATGAAACATCTGAAATCGCAGACTGAGTAGATTCACTGCAATCACTGAAAAAGTTTTTCATATACTATGGTTTCATGAGATATTACTCTTTTGGCATACTGTGAAGCTTATACAATATGGTAGGGAAGTATTTATTTTTATTTATTTTATTTTATTCCACAGTGAAGGTCTTCAGGATGACTCTAAAATAGCAGGCAGGTGTGTTGGAGCAAGTTGGAACTATAGACTTAGCAGGACAGTGGGTCTGAAAAAAAAAAAAAAAAACTTATATTGCAAATCCCCCATCTTAGAATGTTTATTTTTAATAGTGTTTAATTTTATAGGCGCCATAAACAACAAGAATGTTATTATATTCAGTGTCTTTGCACTGTAATCGAATCACCATGAAATCGAGTGTGACTGTTTCACTAAGCGCAAGTGTCATTCCCTGGATTTTCTCAGCACCGAACACTCCACACCCCGACAGGTCTATCCCCACTCCTGCTAGGTGAGAAGGAGATGACAGAGAAGCAGAAATTGAAGTTTCTCCGCAGGTGGGAGCCCACGCAGCCACGCTTTGACACTTGTCTGGAGGCTAAATATAACCGCTTGTTAGCTGAGCATAGATATATCGATCCTTTGGGCTCCTGGCACCTGTCAGAGTGCTTTCTTTCTTCACGTGGTTGACGTGTCACCCTTTGCCCAGACACTCTTATTCACTGTGTGTTCACTGTACGGTCCTTCCCCAGCCCCTGCTGAGGCACTGATATAGATGTTGTCAGCTCTCTCATCTGATCATATGCTGAAAGATTCAAGAATACAGAGCCTGATGCGTGTGTCAAGGCATCAGCATTTTCTGTACGAATATGATAGACGTCTGTAAAAGTATGTCTTCGCAGTATGAGGTGTGATACATTGGTCAGCATGTCAGGATGCTAGTAGTTTCATGCTCAGCTCTTTAAAATCTGCCAAGCTACTTATCAGTTAACAGTAATAACTCTATAGTCTTTGAATTCTTTGTGTAGTAGAAAGTATTCAGCACCCAAAAAACAATACATGTGAATTCACAGAAGTTATTCAGAAGAACCACCAACATAACTCTTTATGAAACTCTTTAAATGTTATTTAAATGTTAAAAATCTCTAACAAATATGACAAAAATAAATAATTAAATAAATTAATAATAATAATAATAATAATAATAATAATAATAATACTTCTTAATAATAATAATAGTAATGTAATTTTACAGTACTCTACATTTAGGCTAAATAGAAATATGGATGGAATAGACAAGAGATCAAGACTAACTAACTAAATTAATAGTGATATAATTATATAAATAAGGATGATGTATTTTATTTTCTTGAATTTAAATACATAGTGCAAAATATAATTTTTTATTTGTTTTTAAAAACATATATATATATATATATATATATATATATATATATATATATATATATATATATATATATATATATATATATATATATATATATATATATATATATATTAATACCTTTTGACTTGTTATTATATAGGTTATTATATATATAGGCTGTATGGGATTACCAGATTCCCCATTTCCTCTCTTACAGTAAAAAGCATTAAAAAACACTTTATTTCTTCATTTATTCTGCCAATCCAGTATCCCAAAGTATGCTGGGAAATGGAAATCCTATGCTCAGTTTCAGCAATACTACTAATAACTACTGCAATATAAAAACACTATACAAAAACTATTTATTCAATTTGTTATGTAGTATCTTATAAGTGCATATACAGTGGTCTAGTGTTATAATATATAGTAATACAACTAAGTTTACATATGTAATATCATACAACATCAATGTATCATTCATGTATTTATAATATTTATATGAAAAACTAATATATAGACACATTTTTATTCACTTTGCTATGCATATTGTTCAACATGTTCCTTTAAAAAATGAATGTGCGTTGTGGCTACTTCCTGTTTGATGGTGGCAGTTTACAAAATGCATGACAGGGTAGAGAGATTTCGAATAGGGCCCACTCCTCTGAAGGTCCCCTTCAGCCTGTAGCTCGCCACATGAGATCAAAGCAGCAAATCGATACGCAAAACACAGGAATACCAGCAAGACAAATGGGCTTTGAATGGGGAAGTGAAGTGGGAAATGGATTTTTAAGTTGGCCTGGAAAGCATTTGCAAGTGGCATTTAAAACAGAGGGGGACTTTAAGGGAGAGGTCACTCGGGCAGTAAAGAACCTCTCCGCCAAAGTGCCGCATGTCCATTATGATCACATTCATTACACAAGCTTAAGCACCAACACATGCCCTGGCTTGTTGATTTCTAACTAAAGAGAGTAATTGTAGAACTGTGCTTAATGTCAAGTGTCAAGGTTTTATTGAAAGTAATAAATAAGCTTGATAATTGAACCTGCACTGATGGGACTACAAGGTTGTAACTAAATCACAACGCCAACTGCCTTATAACAAATTAGCCTTAACCTTGAGAGGATCTAGTGTGAGAAATGGGTCCTAGAAACTTCCTCGATAAAACTTGAAAAAGCTCAAAGACATATAAGCTAATGAGACCGATGACTTTACTCATAGTTTTTTAACATGTTTGAAGTGATGTGGAATCCAGTGGCATTTGGAGTGGATTTATTCTCCTCTCTGGGAAAAATGTTGGGTTTCATTAGAGCAGGACCCTTGACTTCAATACCGATTCTGCTGATAAAAGTTGTATTGATGCTTTCCCTTGCTCATTAGCCCTCTAGCATAGAATGCTAATAGTGTGCTACCCTGTTTTCCACTTTGATATTGGTAAAGGAGAAAATAAGGTTTCTAGTTGTTTCTTCAATATAAGCACTTTTGGCCTTGTTGTTTTAAAAAAAAAGTTAACTTTCCTAAAACACAGCTTTCACACTCTTAATAGTATATTTACTTTGTCCACTAACAATGTGCAACATTGCAGGCTATATACCAGAGAAGGATTCTATCATTTCCTTCATCTTTTTTTTCTCTGAAAGTAATGACAATTCCCACAGTATCATACTGAAGCACTGATGATGCACTGTTGTAGTGCAAAAAAAAACAAACAAAAAAAACCCAACAACACAAAAAAACCTATTTGGTTAAAATCTTTAAATCCTATTATATAAATAACTACCATTTTATGTATTATAAATACACACAATGTTTTTTTTTTTTTTGCATACAAAGTTTGAGCAAATCTCAGTTTGATATATGAACTGATGCACAATAACTTATATTTACCTTGATTTTCATCCAACTTTGCATCTCATATTTCATCTCAAGCTGCTCTTCAGGAATTCTGCTGATGGTAAACAAAAACATGAACTTTTGAAAAAAAAAAATCTTGGTTGATGTTGAAATGACACCACAACTACGGGACAGCTTGAAAAATGTATATACCGTAAATCACTTTCACACAATAAAAATGGAAATCCCCTGTGTTTATTTCACTCTTTGTTTATCATAGTTAATATTTCATATGATGGATTTTCTTGGTCTAGGACAAGAATAAAACAATCAAATCTATCAAAAAAGGTCATTAGAAAAGTAGTTAATGATGCAGACATGATAGTAGTTTTACAGTTATTTTCACATAAAAGAAAAATAATTCAATCTTATAGTTTGAACAAAAATCAACCACTGCAATCTTTCAGTTTAATTGTACAGTACATTGCATTGCATCTGTGTCTTGAATGCTTGGAGTGTGGATGGATGTGTCACGTGTGATGTGTGAAACGTGAAGCACTTTATGATAAGTGTGTACACAAGAGAGACTGAAGATGGACAGCGGGACATCCATCTCATCCAGGGTGGACATCCGAGCATGCAGTCCTCCTGGGCCATTATTTCAAACTTTAAATTCATCCAGAGGAAATTAGCTTTTCATTGTCGCTTTGAGCATTCACACTGAGTGAGGAATGGATGTAGTTGATGCTGAAAAGCTTCAAATTACAAACAGAGTGTGTGAGTGCCAATACCCAGCCGGCGTTCCCAATGAATAAAGTCTTTTGGATTGCACCAGTCTCCTGCTGTTCACATTTGCAATTCCAACTCAAATCTGTCTCCACTTTCTCCATGCCCTTGTTTTGATATGAACATGTTTGTAGCCAGATGAGCGCGAGTGTGTATGTGGAGCACGAAAATATATTCTGGGGGTGCTTAAGTGATATAAGCACCCCTAATTTAAAGACGCAACCGTGTAAGACTCGATGCAAAAGTGCCCAGAGTGCTGACTCGAATGCAAATTTTGTTATAGCGTAAGTGGGAAAAGATGGCCTTCTTTGTAAAAAGCGTTTTAGTAATGTGCTGAGCATCTTCTTATAGTTTTGACTGCGTATCTGCTGAAGAGGTTTGAGAAAATGTGCCCCGTAAGAGGTTTTCTATGCATCTATGTCTTGGTGAGAAATGATCATGCGATGTGTGGCATGTGAGTTTAGCAATTTCAGTGTGGCATCAAAGGGAATAAAAGCTCAGACAAAGCTCTCAAAAAGCACGCTCCATTCATTAAGTTTTCTTTTTCATTCCCCTAACGGAAGTTGGAGACTAAGAACAATATTATTAAATCTTAACCATGACAAAGCCTGTCGTTTGAAAGTGGAGTCAAATAGAAAAACAATCTGCGAGCAACTCCTCCACCTCATGCAGAGTCAGAAAATATTTTTACCGCCACCCTGAAATGCTTCATGTCACCTCATTCATCTCTCCGTAAAATTTCCTCTTGGCCCTTCGCTGGACCTAATCCATTATCTTTCACCCTCAGAAACAATATCCCAGACTGCCGAGCGGCAGACATGCTTCTCTCCCCAGGATGTGAGTGGAAGACGGGGACCTCTGCATTAACCTTTCAGCCAGCTCTTTACAGAAACGCTTAAGTCCACAATTCATGTAAATCACCGCACCACTGTTGGCAGCTCACAGAATAGACTGGTGCTGATTCCATTTCAGTCCTTTTAATTAATGTCATCTAATTCCTTCCCCCACTTCTTAATTGTGTCAGCATTCTTTGAAGGAAATCACAGTTTGTAATAGCATCCAGTGGGAGCGTCTGACCTGGCTGCTTATTGAAACTTTAAACCCATTGTCCATAGGGTGCAGTTAAAATGAACGTTACGTGTCGCCAGAGGTGATTGGACTGTAAAAGCCTCTTTAAAACTCTCCTAACTATGTTTAAGATGTTATGCCACTGTAACAAAAGCACCTCGAGTCTCATGGCTATTACTCATTAAGATTAGTCTTTATCTTTGTTTTTATCTGTGCAGATGTTGCCTACAATGATTTCTGCTTTTCTGAGTTTTATCTAAAGAATGCTTTGAGGTGGGTGTCAAATAAGAGTGTGTTTGAGCTAAATCCTTGCTAAAACTTTAAAAGTATATGTAACCCGATCTCACGGCAATTCGTACATTTTTCACAAGGTGGCTTATTCGTACGAATTCGTACGACCACACTCGTACAAATTCATACGATTGTTGCCAAATCGTACGTAATTTTACGAGTTGCACAATTCGTATGATTTTGTACGAATGACCTACACCTAACCCCGCCCCTAAACCTAACCTTCACTGGGGTCGTATAAAATCGTACGAGTGAGGTCGTACAAATTCGTACGAATAAGCCACCTCGTAAAATACGTACGAATTGGTCGTAAGATAACGTTGGTATATGAAATAGTTTAGGGGGTATTCATAGTTGATTGTAAGCTTATATTTTTAAGTAATATGGGATGTTTACCGTTCTCATGTCAGCAGATTGTAGGCATTTCACATGTTGGACATGTCCAAAGGATATACATTTCTCAATTCAGTGCACTGTTGGAGCAACTGGAGTGCAGTTTAAAACGAAGTGGCAAACCCCAGAATCATAGGATCATTGGCTTATTTATAGAAGTGACTATCAGACACTTCTGAAAATAAATTTTGATTAAGTATCTTGTAGATCTGTGCTGACTCAGATGGTTTCAGATGGTTCAGTTCGGTTTGGAGAACTGACTCATCCAATTCATAAAAAAAAAGAGTTACTTCATTTGTGAACCTGATGTCACTTGTGTGATATGTTTGCTGCTATTTCCTTTAATTTTTTTGACTCAATAACAATAAAACAAGTGGGTTTTTTTGTATGTCACTTTATATGTGTGAATGACCTGCTTGGTCAGTTTTACCCGGAAACACAATTTGAGTTTTAGTGAATCCAAGAGATTTTTTAATCTTGATTTGCTTTGATGTAATAATGTTTTCATAAAAAAAAAATGCTGGCTTTATACTTTGCTCATGTAGTTGATATGGTTCAACATTCATTCATGAACCCATAATATCTAAGCATAAAATGAATTGCATTATATTTTTTTCACCTTGAATTATGCTCCCATACGGACAGCATAAATACAGCTCTCTCTCTCTCTCTCTCTCTCTCTCTCTCTCTCTCTCTCTCTCTCTCTCTCTTTCTTTTTCTTTTTTCTCTGATTTGGGCTTAAGTGTGTATGTATGGGTTCAATATGCATGACATCTTGCCAGACTTCTTGGCAGATTTACAGGTCCAAACCCAGGTACCCGTTGTCAGGGGTGAGTGATAATCTGTTCTGGTTTGTATCGCTCATTTTTCAGAGCAAACTACACATCATTACATTTCATTGCCTGCACTTTATTATGTATTATTATCAGGGCTGGATAACTGTGCACGGGTAATAAAATGAATCCAGCTATACAACCCACTCCCACCCTCCCTTCCTACCTGAGAGACCACGTCTCTATTATAAATTAAAACACAGTTTAGTGCGAGTTGGCTTGTCTGGGCTGGCAGAGGAGCACACAGTTACAGAGGTCATTGCTGGTGAGAACTTGGCACTGTATTGGTGAAATTTAATTTAATTTCTAAATTTTCCTAGTGGCAGATAGTGTCAGGGTCCATTGGCTTTTGTGACTAAAAGTGTTAAATAAATTACAGTTTGGAAGGAAAAAAATAAACTGTAGTGCTTGTGAGTTTGTTTACAATATGTTCACAATTTTCGGAAGAAGAAGCCCGAAGTATATTATTTATACCTACATTAGTCGTACAGTGGAACGCACAACCTTTCAATTTACATTACATTTACATTTGCATTTACAGGTTCTCCATACTTCCGCAGGTCAAAGATTCATCCTTGTCCAATGATTGTGCTTTTTCTCAAACATAATCAGCAAAAATATGTCTTTGTATTAGTTTAACCTAGAAATGCAGGTATCGTTTTATGCTCTTGCACATGTACTCAAGAATAAAGTTATCTGTTGTTTTTAGTAGTTTATTGTTGTTCTTGTTCGGTCTCCAGGGTTGCCAGGTCGGCATAACAAAACCAGCCCAATTAATACACAAAACTGGCCCAATCAAAGCCAAAACTAGACCTAAATATTACCTGGGAAATTGGCTATGAAAATCAATTCAAATTCGCCTGCAGGAACTGTATAAAATTCGCCCAATTCCACAATAATACCACAGAATTGGAAACACTATCGGTCTCCTCTGCTTTTTTTCCAGCTAAAAATGGCCCGAGTGGCTATGTGTGGCTAAAATCGAGTTGACAAAATTAGTAAAAAATGCATTGTACGCATAGTCTAGCTAGCATACATGTAAAAACCAAAGCATACTGTGAGCTTAAGCAAAAATAAATGTGTTTATTGTACTCCATAGCGACCAGGCA
This sequence comes from Carassius auratus, assembly GCF_003368295.1. Lineage (NCBI taxonomy): Eukaryota > Metazoa > Chordata > Actinopteri > Cypriniformes > Cyprinidae > Carassius > Carassius auratus. Next base: position 7,531,961 of record NC_039258.1, on the reverse strand, counting down.
GCTAGGTTTGAGTCCTGAAACAGGAGCGATCTGTTTGATGTGCGATAATGGGCCCTCATTCAGAGTAAGGTAATGTTGGATGGTTTTGTGCCTACTTGTGAATGGCTCACCAACATTTGCATATGAAAGTGCTAATTTTTACGTTATTTTTTTTTTTTTTTACATAGTTCTCAGATTTGTCTCAGAACTGATGTTTAAAGGTTTTGCAAGGTAAGGGCTACACACAATGGTAAGAGAAGGTTACAGATACAAATTATACTTTTAAGTGTAAAAATATTATTCACATTTAGGTATTCACAAAAACCCTAGTAGCAGAGTGGAAATTAAACCCTGCATGTTAATGCTAGTTTTCACTTCTTCGCTGTATGTCATAACGCAGTCCCCTCTATTACTGCCTTGTTAGTCTTTTGATTCCCAATGATTTTGGTCAAAGCATATCGACTCTGTTTTGTTTGTTTTGGTTATGGACAGGACTGAGTGAGTGTGAGTAATTCAGTAATTCAACCACTATTGATTGTGGAAATGTTAATTATACTTTGAGAAAGGCTTGCAAATTGTGGGGAATACAAAATTCACCTGAAATTTTTAAAATAAATAATAATAATAAAAATGCAGGGCAACTAATCTTAAATCATACACACGACAAATTTAATCTCAAAATTTCCTCCAGATATTTCAGCATATATGGTATATTTCATATTAAACAAAAAACTAATATGTGTGTGATCTTTTAATTAAAAAAGGTTTTTAATAAATGTTCGGGAAAGTATCAACATATAAATATATTAAAATGAATGAATGAATTAATTATTGAATGAATGAATGAAAGAATGAATTAATTTCCTACACCAGAAAGGGACCTGAAACATGAATTTACTGTGGTAATTAATTATTTCTGAAGCCCACCACATTCCACTGCTATAGACCTGTCTATCGGTTCTCATTTAGCTTTTATGTGTGACAGGTGGGTAGGTGCAATACAGATTCAGGGGTCACTGTTAAAGAGGTAGATGTGGCCCTTGTGTTTCTTACACTGAATGTGAGAGAGCTGTGGTGATCGGACATGAAATGAAGCAGCATGCAACAGTCTCCAGACTGAATTATAGATGCCGCCCATCTGCTGACAGAGGAGCAGTCTGCCAGGCCTCCTCAGTGTCACCACTCTGGGGGCTCAGAGATCCTGGTCCGTTCATTCTCACCTCCTGCTCAGATAAGAGAATTACCTCTTGACCTGGTCCCTCTTTGGGAGTTTTATTTTTTTCCCAAAGTGAGAATGAGAGGAGTAGTGATATAATTAACAATCACGCCAACTAATACACATTTCTTTTTTGGTGGATTGTAAGTAAATTTACATATAAACAGCTATTCACAAATGTGTCTATATACATTAATGTGGGAAAAACACAGCAAATTAAAAATAAATTAATTAATACATTAATTGATAAAATAATATAGGTACCTGCTTGATCGTTTTGTCATCTTGACCGAAGAACACATTTTGCTTGAAGGTAAAAAGCTTTCTAATTATATTATTATTGCATTTCTACTCCAAGCCATTGCTGAGACCATTTAGATGTTGGCTGGAACTTTGCTTTTTGCTTTAGTGCATAAAAATATGTGTTTCTGGGTCAAAGTGACCCACTACAAAATTTCAACTACAATATAAAAACATTTAGTATCCTTTTATTCCACTGCTTTTATATGAAAACAGAGAGAACAAAATGTTTCCAGTAAAAGTTGTATCACATGTGGGAAACTAATTCAGAAGAGAATAGTGTCCTTTTCGCTTTTATAACATATATCTTGTAATTTAATATATCACATGCTATAAAAACATTATTATTATTATTATTATTATTATTATTATTATTATTATTACTACTACATTTTACACAGTAGTATCATTTCATCATTTATTTATGTCTATATATTCCAATACAGTCTGGTTAAAATCTCAAGTGGAAAACTGAAAACCTGTGAAGTGCACCCTTGTGTAACGAATATCTGTCAGACACAGACGAGGACACAGAGGAATCAGTGCAATAGTTTTTAATGTGACACAGAGGTTTCAGACACAGGTGAATCTTGACACGAAGATGACACAGTGATAATATAACTTTCCTTAGGTGATGGTGACACAGATGATAACTCAGACGAAGACGATGGGCACAGGAACACAGATGATGAAGACGAGGGTTCAGAGGATCAGGTAGGATGGTCGAATGGCGTTTCGGTAAGGATGAGGAGATCGGTGCAAGACCAGACACTGGGTGATGGTGACGGATGGCTTTATATGTGGCACTGGTGATGATGCACAGGTGTTCAGAATTCTGGTGATTGGGGACGAGTGGGTGTCCGATTCCGGGAGTGCAGAAGGTGTGGCTGTGACAATATCAGAGTTATATAATTAATATTTAAAACTATTATTAATATTATTGATATTTATTATTAATATTACTCTTAATAATATTAATCTTAATAGTTTAAACATATATTCAACCCTGCATTTATTTGATCCAAAGTACAGGAAAAAACAGTAATATTTGGAAATAGTTTTACTGTACAAAATAACTATTATCTATTTAGATATATTTTAAAATGTAATTTATTCCTGTGATTTTAAAGCTGAATTTTTAACATAATTGCTACAGTGTTCAGTGTCATATGATCTTTTGGAAACCATTCCAATATGCTGATTTGCTGATTTATTCAGGTTTCTTTGATGAATAGAAAGTTCTGAAGAAAAGCATTTATCTGAAATAGAAAATCTTTAGTAACATTATAAAGCTTTGGATAAAAGCGTCTGCTAAATCAATAAATGTAAATGTACCCCCTCCCCAACCTAAATAAAATAATAAATTATACTGACTCTAAGCTTTTGAATGATATAGTATATAATGTAAAAAAAAAAAAAAAAAAAAAACATTTTATTTCATGATCTTTGGATCTTTCTATTTATCAAGTATTCCTAAACGATGTTGATAAATAACACTAATAAATATGATTCTTGAACAGCAAATCAGCATATTTAAATGATTTCTTAATGATCATATGACACTGACACAGACTGGAGTAATGATGCAGAAAAATTTAGCTTTGATCACAGGAATAAAGTACATTTTATAATATATTCAAACATAAAACTGATCTTTTAAATAGTAAAAATATATCACAATATTACTGCTTTTGCTGTATTTTGGATCAAATAATTGTAAGCGCTTGGTGAGCAGAAGTGAATTCCTAAAACCAGAATATGCAATATGCATTACATAAATATACATAAACTTTTTATTTCATGATCTTTGGATCTTTCTATTTATCAAGTATTCCTAAACGATGTTGATAAATAACACTAATAAATATGATTCTTGAACAGCAAATCAGCATATTTAAATGATTTCTTAATGATCATATGACACTGGCTGGAGTAATGATGCAGAAAAGTTTAGCTTTGATCACAGGAATAAAGTACATTTTATAATATATTCAAACATAAAACTGATCTTTTAAATAGTAAAAATATATCACAATATTACTGCTTTTGCTGTATTTTGGATCAAATAATTGTAAGCAGAAGAGAATTCCTAAAACCAGAATATGCAATATGCATTACATAAATATACATAAACTATTTTAGGAATAATAAAATAAATTGATATTCTTTAGGACAAGGTAACATAAGGGATGGCTACTGGTCCTACTGGGCTACAGGTCACAGGTTGTTTAATTTAACAGAGCTGAGTGGTCATTAAAAACCATCTCTCTCTGTATATTATCATCATGTCAGTTTCACTTCCATTTGGATGTGACTGAATGTGATAATGTCTAAGTGAGTTATTTACTATGCCATTAATCTATCCTTTCCACCAATTCATTCGGTTGCAAACATGGCTTTTGATTGACAGGGTATACTAATCACAGAGAAGTAGAGGAGTTGTCTCTTCCTTGGCTGTATTTCATGAATTAATGCCGGTCCCGTGCGGTTGTTGATGAATTCTGAGAGTCGTATTTGGCCGGTGGTCCTGGCAGTGGCCTAGATCCGGGCTCGAGGTTGACATGCATTTCATATGCAGACGGTGAGAGTGTGTGAAGGTCGAGGGGTGGCGGGAGTGACATCCTGTTTCACTTAATTCAGTTTCACTATGTACCGCCCCTCTCAGATGCTCTTTATTTAACAATTCCATCCACTTACCAGGAGAAATGTGTGTGTGTAAAGCAGGAGGGAATGAGAAGACGGTGGACCGTCTGTCAGGTCTGTAGCCTCCTTCAACCCAGAAGTGTTTGCTGATCCACCCTCCCACACATACACACAGACATGGGCTAATGTAATATTAACGGCCACTCTCTCTGCCCGATCCAGAAAGGTCATTTTCTCAGTTCAGTCTTTTCTTCCACTTAATCCTCGTCTTTTATTTATTTCCAGTGAGCCCATATTAAAAATTAATTTGAATGATTTAGATTCTACGGTGCAAATTGAAAAAAGAAAAAGAAAATGAAGATCTTAATTGAAATATTTCAACATAATTATTTATATTATTATTTATAAGAATTATTTATAATATTTACAATTTTGTGACAATATTTCCACATTTTCTATATATATATATATATATATATATATATATATATATATATATATATATATACAATTTTGTTTTTGTTTTCTAGCTCACCATTAACACATTCAATTGCTTCTCCAGATCAAACTACACATCCCATAATCCCACTTTTTCATTCTGGTCACATGATTATAAGCAAGAGCAGATGGTACAGAGTCATGTGATGTTGTGAGCCGGGGTTGAATCTGAGAGGTTCTCTTGCGTCTGATGTGAGTGCTAAGTGCTCTCCCAAGAACAAGGGTAATGTATGAAAATTAGCTTTGTTCATTTGTGACTCTGGTTAAATGGATTGTTCCTTTCAGCTGAGAATATATCAGGTGGAGGTCGGTGTTTAAGGACAGAAAGGAGGTGAGGGAAAGAGGAGGGGGAGGGTAGGCCTGAGAGGATGCTCTCTTGTTACCGTGGCATTCAGGAAGAGCACTGTACCTTGGGATAATTGCATGTGATGTAATACATACAAACCTAATGTCCCATCTGTTATGTGGGCCGAAGACTGTGTTTATGAATTTCTGTGCTAATCCTGAGTTGTGTTATTTGGTGTTTATCATGGCTACGTGAGGGGCTTGAATATTTTGGACAGCTTTTGTTTGTGTCTTGTCTTCTTCTGTTGCCCAGTCAAATTTGGTTCAATCTTTTACTGTTTATTGTTCTGCTGACCACTTATTTAATTAGACTGACCATAATAGGCCTTTTGTTTTGCAATGTTGGCCAAGTGAACTGAGCCTTGAATTTTCACAATGTCTGTTGTGTATATGCACATGATGCTATACTATGGCAACTCAGAAATAAATAATTTTGAGCGGAATTTATTATAAAGTAGAAAAAAAGGTATTGTCATTTAAAACTGAATGTAAGTTCAAAGAAATAAATGTAATCTCATGTAATTCACAATTTTCTAACCAGAAAATCCACGTTGAATGATGGCTTGACAGAGCTTTACAATCCCTGATGTTTAAATGTTTATAGGCTTTACTATGTGTGTTTTAAATGTAATATTGTCTTTTCTCGTCCACCTTTTTTTATTGCTAATTATATGATGTTCTCAAACTCATGTTTTCAGATGCGTAAAAAGAAGGCCGTGATTATTGTAATATGAGTTCTGCCACTTTACCACAACATATTTTATTTCTATAATTCCATAATACTTTGTAATACAATAAAATCACAGCCCTTGATTCTATCATGTTTATTTATTGCACACTGAAATGGCAGTTTTCCAGCAGTTTCCTACATTTTGTGAGGTTAATTTGACATATTGTTCTCACATTGCTACTGTTCATGTGCCAAAATCAGTCTTTGACCAAATTTAGTAGGCTAAATGTCATAGTTTAATTGCCACTGATTGAAAGTACAATTCCCAAAGAGAAAGGATATAAATGGAATTTGTGTTAAAAGAAAATAATAATAATAATAATAATAATAAGTGTGTATATATATATATATATATATATATATATATATATATATATATTCTTTTCTAATGGATGAACAATTTCTTTTTATCTCATTTCATTGTCAAAAAAATGCTATTGTTATTTCTTTTGCATGGGCTAATGTCGAAAATCTAAAAAGTTTACCACAGCGCTAGTATTTCTACAACTGCAGTACAGATCAATTAAAGAGCATTTAAGTCAGTAGGCTAAAGATCAGAAACATAAAAAACTGACTTCAATATAGTGGTCAGAATTTTTTTTTTCAATTCATACTAAACTGTTCTCACATTTGAAGCTTTTGAATAATTTTATTTCAGTTTGGTTGGGAATTTAATTGGCTGTAGCCTCTTAAAAATAAAAGGTGCTTAAAATGTTCTTCACAGCGATGGCACAGAAGAACCATTTTATTTTTTGGTTCCACAAAGAAACATTAAGTCAAAGGTTCTTTAAAGAACCATGTCTTTCTAATAGTTTTATAGTCTTAAGAACCTTGTTTTGTCAAAATGAACCGTTTGTGAAACAGAAAGGTTCTTCAGATGTTAAAGGTTCTTTATGGAGCCATTTAGATAAAAAGGTTCTGCAATGGCATTGTGAAGCACCTTTATGTTTAGCTAGTAGCTGTGCAGGTTTCAAAACAAGTTTGCAGTGTATGTTGCTCTGTTGCTTCATGACAATAGTCAATAAATCTCTTGTTTTCTGTTGCTGTATATGTTTGTTTACAATTACACTAAATGAAAAATGATTCATGATCCAAAATGAAACCAACTCAGGATCCAGATCAGGGCTATGTTTCCCAAAAGCATCGTAGATCCATTGCCACTAATAGTCTCTACGATCAAATTATCGCACAGTACTTTTGAAAACTCAGCCTTGGACTGTGGTCTGCTAATTGTTACATCAATGCTGGAGTGACTGAATTTTTAGCACAGTTTAGTCTTTAATATTTCGCATTTATCTCATGTGTGTGTATCTATTGCAGCTAGGCATTAAAAACCCTGGCATGATAGGCTTGATGAGATTTCTAAAGTGTCCCCCACTTTTCGGATCGTTCCTATGCCCCTGCTGATAAGACTAATTGCGAAATAAATCAGTTTACCTTGGTATGGATCACATTTGTTCAAGTACGATGAATTACATCATACAATCTCATTAATTAAAGCAAGACATTTTAGTTCAAGAGAAAGATAGAAGGCTATAGAAGTGCAGTGCATTCTGGGAAGTGAAACAAATTCTTATTCCCGTCACGTTGCTCTCTTTCTCCTATTCACCTTATCAGACAAAACTGCTCTGGCCTTGCTGTCGGGGCAAGACAGTTCACAAAGTCCTACTTGGGTTTTAAAGCAAACATTGAGGCCCTTTTTAGCTCCCGAAACTGCAAGACATCTCTCTCTGACTTCAATTTGAGATGGCAAGGACCCATGTTCCCTACACCAGTGTGATTAAAATGCAATTACAACATCGTCCACATCTCAGGACCACTTTCATGATTACACTCGCTTTTGATTAGGTTGAGAAAGCAAGTTGACACAATGGCATCATAATTAAGAAGGCAATTGTCACATCTCGAGAATTGGTGCATCGTTGGACATAATTTCCCTGCCAATCTAAAGATTATGTTGTGCTTGTGAGATTGGGTTGTAATTACTTGATTGCATAAGAAAGTAACTCAAAATCTGCATTGTTGGGCCGCATTATGCAGCCAGTTGGGAAAGAGCCAGGCTGAGGTTTAATATGTGTGTGTACGCCTGCAGACAAAAGGTTTCACCAAAAAAAATAACAAGCCATGTGCTTAGGAGATGTGTGAGTAATGAGTGGACTACTGTTAGGTATAATTAAAGTAATAATTGTTGTAATATAAAGTGCTCAAAGATAAGGTGTGAGACACGCAAGCTATTCAAGGGTCATTTTAGTTTTTAAAATGTTTAACTTGTGTAGCCAGATATTACAATATCTACAATACTAAAAAGCATTGTGAATGTCTTAAATGAATAAATAAAAAATAAAAATAAAAAATAATAAAAAAAAATGAAGAAGCCATTTATGCTTATAAAAGATTAATAAAAGATTAATTTAAATCATTAAAATACAGTAAAAGAATATTCTGAAATATTATTACATTTTAAAATATGTTATCTAATTTTATTATAACTTAAAATGTTATTTATTCCTGTGATGGCAAATCTGAGTTTTCAGCTGTAATTACTCCAGTCTGTAGTGTCACATGATCCTTCATAAATCATAATAATATGCCGATTTGCTGCTCAATAAAGTTGAAATGGGTTAAAATTTGCTGAGATGTTCTGATTGGTGGATCTTTTTTATTTAGGATTCATGGGCAGCATATTTCTTACCTGGAATTTGTCTGTTAAATAAATAAATTAAAAAAAAATTATATTTATTTATTTTTTAATAAAGATGAAATCACTTTGGCAAATGGCAACAGAAACATATAATTAGTTACTAACCCAATAGCTCATGGTAGGTTTTTCTTTTAAAGGTTTTTACAGGGTCATGTGAATCTTTTTAAAATTTTAATTAATTAACCAATTTAAATATTGCATATACCTGTCGCTTATTGGATATTTTTAAAACTACACCACATGGTTTGTGAGGAGTCATTCAGAGGAAATGTCATTTGAACCCTTTGATGTCAACCCATTTTATGAGGTTAAAAGGTCAGATATTTAATTCCATCATTTATGTTTGCACAAACTCTTTACAAATTTCTAGCTGCACTCACCTTGGCCTGTAACATGATATCCAAGAGATCTGATTGTCATCGGCTTCATTTTTGTCACCTCATGTGATTAGAGGAACCCATTGATTATATCATATTAGCTGGGTAATTGATTGTAACTGGTTATTAACCTCTACGAACTTAATGTCCAGTGTGCCATTGCATGAGGACAGTCCTTAATCACTCACAAATGGCATCCATTAATGAGATTAGTTCCTGGTTCTGCTCTGTAACTTTATTTGTTCCAGGAAGCATTGACAAGGGCATCCAGATGCTGAAGTTTACTTTTCTGTGAATTGATTCCTTTCCTGTTTAACCACATTCTTTGTCACCTTGATAAATGTGGGCTTACTGAATGTAAACTACAATAAACATGACTTTTTAATACAGTGCGATAGCACTTTTGAAATCCAGGCTTTTGAGCATGCTTATGAAGCCGGATCTGATATGATCTCAAAAAGACATTTTCTGGCTTTGATTATAGATGAGATTACGGGAGATCTGAGATTCAATACCTGCACAGCGTGACTATCTGTTCTATAGATAGGGCTACTGCACACTGTGTTTTAGTGTTTATCTAGTATACATCACTGGTTATTACTTTCGCAAAGCAATTCACAGAAGACGACTTTGTTATCTGGTAGTGCTTGAAGTGTACCAAAATATAAGGACAGCCAAAGCCCGAAATAGTTTCTGCACATTATCAGATGGTGCATTGAAATCACGCACACTTTGACAGGTTATGGAAAATGGGCAAATAATGTGACTCATCGATGGCAGATTTGACCATCTGCCACATTACGTCAGAAAGACTCACCAGCACATACATGCTTAAAACTCATGGCATGTACTAATGAGCACCTGCATTCACTGCATTGAGTTTGGTAACTCATTTTTTTTTTAAATCAGTGTGGCTTCTAGATACATCTGTCAATGAAGACTAAACTAACAAAAATTTTACTATTGTGTTAACATGGTTTTCTGTCTTACAAGAGCAGAATACTTAGTTGTTGTTTTTTTATTGCTGAAAACTTAATGATCTCTCTTAAATGTAATTAATAATGTATTTTGAGTGCATAAAGATGATAACTGTTTCATATTTTAGTCAGTCAGATGTTCTTTCAATAAGCATAAGCAAAGTTCATTTAGTGAAGGTCAAACTGGTAGCTTGTGAGTCTTTTCAAACAATTAATTTAGAAATTCTGTTCATAAAAATAATTTGTTCATAAATTGCATTATACGTTAGTTGTATATATTTTGATTTGCTGAAAAGATTCAGTTAATTAAAAAGAGTCTATTTGGTTGTAAATTAGACTTGACAAGTGGCGGCATTCATTTTTTAATAATAAGTTGTTCATTAGAGTTATGTTCATGAATCTGACTTCATAGGATGCTTGGTATGTTTTGGATTCACTAAAAAGAACTGGCTTGAGCCATTTGTTCATGATTTGGACTCTATAACAACTTAATAGAAAGATGTGCTTATTGAATATTTGTGTTACAATTTATATTCTTATTCGATCACATTAAAGTAAAATCACAGTCCCACAAATCTAATAAAAATAAAAATAATTTATTTTGCACACACAGAATGTGTTTCTCAATTGACTGACATGAGCCTGAAAGTATAATTTGGCTGAATACTATTATTCAGCTTCATTTTTGAGTTCTGAATACATAATTCTGTTATATCCATTCTTTTGCAACCATGCATATTACCATTTGATACCATCACTGTACAACGGAAAGTTCAAAGGAAGAGAGATTTATTCAATAGGAATTTATCCCATTCACTTTTATCAACGCCAACCCCCCCACAATGATGACATATTGCTGGACCCTGCCAAGGAGACGTCCTGTGTGTCCTTCCTTATCTCATTTGGGCCAGCAATGCCATGATTATGTTGGATTGTGGGAAACCCATCACCAGGATGTACTGTAGCTGTAGGGGGAAACATATGTGGTGTGAGGAGAGAACCAGAAGGCTAGAACTTGGAGGTCCAGTGTACCATCTGTTTCCCTCTCCTTCATGAGCCAGGGAGCCCTCGGAGCTCATAGTGAGATCAGCTCTCCCAAATCCAACCCTAAAACAGCTTGTAATCCCAAAGGGAGGGTCATAACCATGTCCAGCAGTGGCATACAGAACTGGCAGCCAAAACAGCCTTGGGTCCTGTGTAAATGTCTACATACATCACATGCCATCATCTCATTAAATGGCAAAATTGCTGCCATTGTGAGAAAACCAAAGATGATTTACCCCAGAAGCTAACTTTGGACACAAATAGCTACGTTCTGATGAATACCACACTCACACAGTGCAGGAATCTTTAAATATCCAAACATGTGGCCTCAAGTTTTACCTTGACATATGTGCTCTGCAAATAGAAACAAACTAGCATTACTAATAGGTTTTATTCAGAGCAGACGTCATGTACATTTTGTCTCAACATTGTGTGAAAGTTGTGTCTGTGGTTGTGTGCAGTGACGGACAGTGAGGGAAATTTTATTCAGTGTAATTCAATACTGATCAAATCAATAAAAAAACTTGAACAAATCATATTCAGTATATACATAAATAATTTGTTTTACATAATCGCAATTGAATTGCAATATTGCATTCAATATTTTTACAAAATTAAAAAGTCTAAATTTATGCAAAAGACTTGCAAGTCATGTGTAATTCACATGACTCCAGTCCTTTGACTACTGTCATGTGAATTGAAAAGCTGCATGTTTTTCATAACTTCAAACCACTGCTCCTAGATAAAATACACGCCTTCTATCTATAATATTGCTTTCTTCAGTGAAAAATTGACCTCATCTAAATTGTGATAACAGAGGATGGACTTTTTTATTTTTACTAGAGGAACATGGTTGTGGATTATGCACTGCATTTACCGCAAATGATCCATTTTTGAGCAAGCTATGTAATGCAAAATTTTGCTGTTATAATGAAGAAATAAACTGAAACTTGTGAAGTTTAACTTTAACTTATTAAATGTTTCCTTTTAACTTTTTGTCAAACCCACTGTTCCAAAGCAACTTTGGAAAAAAGAAAATATAAAAAATGCCTGCATTTTGCATGAATTAAAAATCCTTTGACATTACATGGATCTATTATTATGTGCATGAGCAAATTTTCTTAAACAACATCACAATCATTTTTGTCTCTTGTGTTCATTTTGAATGGCCTTTTGAGGAGTTTCAGCCTCAGTTTCCCTTTATCTGACAGACTGCCACTGGTTGTGTGTAGCCTGCTGTGTTGGAATATGCAAAATAATTTTGCATTTGTCACCCACATCATTGTGTGTGCTTCAGGCTACCATTTGTCCAGACACCCAGACTCACCATTCAAAGTCTCTCTCTCCTCCATTTCTTTTTATAGCTCTTTTACTAGCTCTTTTGATGTTGTGACTTATACACTGTTGGTACACATGCTGACTTGTTGAGATGGTCTAAGGTTTCCTCCCCACATTCTGAAATTGAATTGAAATGAATAAGACCGTGTTTAGCCCTTAAGCGTCACATCAGTGGAGTCCTACAACATCTCCTCTGATTGACCTCAACACGCGCTACTGCCCAAAATAAGTCTGTAGATGAACCGTGCAATGCTGTTGTTTCAGTCTGTGCAATTGCAAGATTGCCTTAGCTTCATCATTTTTATTTACCTTTTTTGTGCAATATTTATGGAAGCCTGTTTATATCAGTTAAAAAATACAATTTCTTGTAATTCTTTTAACAAGACTTCATACTGTATCTTACAATTTCAATTTAAAACTCACAGTATGACTTTATATTTAAACATTTCTACTTGAATTTTCACAATTATGACTTCATGTCTTGCAGTTTGACTCTTCATCTCATACTACAGTATAATTAACTCTCATAAATTCTCAATTTCATAAAATTATCTTAATCTAATAAATTATCAAATTCTGATTTATCTCATAACTTCAACTTTTTATCTCATAATTATGAATTATTATTATTATAATACAGAATATTGACCTTTGTCATAATTTTGTTGATAGCTGACTGTTATATTTCTGACTTTTCATAATTATGATGTGCTAATGTATTAAGCAATGTAACTCTTTTTCATGAGCATGTATTTTTATTTATTTATTTATTTTATTTTTTTGTGAGATGGATATTGAAAGCAGGATGATGTGAACGTAGATGCATTAAAATCATTATTTCAGCATACACAAGCCATGTGTGCTCCGTTAATCTGCTGAGTGAAGCAAAACACCGAAAAGGAAAGACAGTAAAGATGTAATTTGCAACTAAGTGCATCTGCATAACAAAGTTCTGTATCTGCATAGTTTGTGCTGCTGTGCCATTATAAATCTAGAGCTGGTCATGATTCATTTTTACATGTTTTTAAATTTCACATCATGTGTGCAGAGTTTTCCCTATAGTTTTGAGGTTATAGTAGAAGCAATTAATCTTCATAGAATATCACACCTAAAGTCATGTATAAAAGCAACTACAAAAGCCTAACCGACTGATTCAAAGGGGTTTGTGGGTAATTTAGACGGCGACCATATGCAAATGGATTGTTGCTTGTGGGTTGCGCTCAGATGGGAGCAAATTGGTCTATCTCGAATTTGAAAACTTTCCAGCCAGGATGGCTTTGTCTGTCTTCCATTCACAATGGAAAAACTGCAGAAAGGCCTTTGGATCCCAGGTGACTCATTTTAAATAAATTATGAGGCAGAATATGTTGATACAGCCAAATGACACATAAACAACAGAGCCAGGCTTGCCTTCTAATTCATCCAAATGCATGGGGAGGGGTTTATTGAAAAAAAAAAAAAAAATGTGTGACCAGTCTTCTTAGAGCTCTCTAACAAATTAAATAATTAAAGTCTCTGTGTTCTCCTCTCCCTTTCTAAACGAAGGTTACTGAAGTCTTTTCTCGCCATGTGGACAGGCTGTGTTTTAAGTGTTGATACTTACCTGAGCTGTCTTCATATCTTATAAATGTGACAGTATCATCAAAAACGAGCCAGCCTATCTTTTAAAAATGGAGCAGCTGGTCTTCTGGAACCAGCTGTAAAAAAATAAATAAATAAATAAAAACCTCTCCATCATCAAGAAGTAGGTGCTCCAGGCCACAGACTCAGATTTTGTAGTTCACCAACCTCTTATTATATAGATGTTGCCAGAAATAGTGGGTCTGATTCTCTTACAATGGCATCTACCTTTTCTTATCCTTAGTGAATCTGATGCAAATGTTTCAAAAGGTGCTTAAGCACATACATTTCTTGTTCCCCTTTCTGATGTTGATGAATCCAAATTATTCTATATGAGCGAGCACATGCCCACAGGTGGTAATTAGCATAATGCACGCCCAAACTATATCTATATGTGTGCTTTCCACACAACCTGTATATATCTATATATAGCCATTTGTCACTCTCTGTAAGCATATAATTATTATTATGCTCTCCAAAGATGCAGTCTAATCTGAAAGCTTAAACGCACATCTGGTTTTGAGTAAAGCAAGTGTGCCATTCACAAAACCAATTGAAACAAAACGAACACCTTATGTAAGGGTCAGTGACTATCTTGTTCATAGTTTGTGAATGTTTATTAAAGATTCTGTAAAGGAAACTCTAATTTTCAGTAAACCAGCAGATTTACCAATCTCCAATAATTTATACAACTCGGATGTTGTTTGTTTTTAACAGAAGTGGAACACTTTAATTCCGTTTTTAGTTCAAACAATAAATCAGTCAGTCAATCAGTCAATCATTAAATAAAGTTATTAAATGTGGAATTTAGTCATGCGCTTGAATTGGAAGTCTGTGAGGAAGTTTAGTGGGCTTAGTAGCAGAAAGAAAAAAAAAATATGTTTGTTAAAGAATTTGAATACATTTTTAGAAATGTTGGCAACACTTCAGTGTATGAAAAAATTCTCACTATAAACTAGTTATATATTATCATGCCTAATATTAACATACTGGCTGTTTATTAGTACTTAAAGCAAAGACAATCCAATTTCTGCGTTAACAACTACCTTACAAACTATTAATAAGCAGCAAATTAGGAGTTTGAGGCAAAATTCACAGTTAATGGTTTATTAATAGCTTAAACTGAGGTGTGACCAAAATGTTTGTTAAATTATACAGCTGACAGGGTTAAATTGTCAATAAATGATTGGATTGACAATTTAATTGACTTGACTTGAATTTTGGTTTAAGTGCTGTACTTTCCCCAAAGGCTTTTATCTGTAGTCCATTACAAAGTGCAAAATAAGGGATGAGACACATTTTCTGTGTTTCTGTGATACTCTTCATGTAAGTTGTATACTCCTTTACCAAAAAAATAATAATAATAGCAGACACACTATTGCCATTTTTGAAAGACTCAAAAGTGCTTTTTACTTTTCTTTGTGTGCCAAACAATGCAGCTATGAAGATAAGCACCTCTTGCATTAAAAACAAAATAATAATAATAAAATCAGACGCAGGCTAATCATTTTCCCATTGTACTATTTTCAAAGCCATGTATTTCCCAGACCTCTTGTTTAATGCCTGATTACTTGGAAAATTGTGTTGTGCTATCCTTAGATCTCTCAGCAGAGTCCTGTTAGGGAATTCTCAGCAAGCTACGAGCATGAGATAGTGGGAGAGATTATGTTTAACTCACATCCTCCCCCTCATCAGAAATAAGCTTGTTAGACTGGGTTTAATGATGGAATTCCAAACTTGTTGTTCCGCCAGCTCGTTTTGGTGGCTGGTTTGGAGGCAAATCATGAATGAAAACATGACCCGTTGTGCGCCGTGAATAATTGTGGAACAGTGAGTCATCCGCTTAGCCACTGCTTCCTTATTTTATCTAAAGGGAGCTTGTTAAGGACTTGTATAAAAAGGAATGTATAAAGGCACCCACCTGTGAAACAAAGTTGACATCCCTCTACTTCCTTTCTGGTGGATGGCTTGATGTCTAAATGACGCTCATGGTGTGTGGTAGATGTGTGAGTGCTGTGAAGTGGCTGATGTGGTGTAAAAAGGGTGAATCACTCTCACTAGCTAACATGACTTAGGCTGCTACCCGTCGCCCGCATCAATGATGACCGCTCTATCCGATAGGCCTGGCTGGATGGAGGTTATTTTTGGGTGAAAACGTGGCAATTTATCTCAATAATGAGTTTTTCTTATTTGTGACAGGGCAATTGTACTGTCTCAATTTCGGTGGGTGTGTGTGGGGGTGAGTGCATGTGTCCTTCACTCTCTGCTTTCGGAACTGAATGTCAACTCCATTTGAGCAAAGATTTTTGAAGGGGCAGCTTTAGAGATTTAAGCTTTTAAAATCTAACGAGCAATCCCACTGTGTACATGGCTGACAAGAATACAGAGAGAAAGAGACACATCACAGTGGAATAAAATCTGTTCCTCACATCATGTTGCTTTCTAAGTAAGACTCCAAAAGTTTAGGTACCAATACCTTTAAGGTGCTAATATGCAATTCAGGTAAAATAAGGTACGAAAGTGTATATTTTAAAAGGGTTACCGCCCCAATGAAAGCTATTATATGTTTTTTTTTCTTCTTCCCAAGAGTGTACAGATTTAGAGCAACATTATGGTTAATGGAACTGTGTGTATGTGTTTCATTTACGATCCGTTAGCTTTTTTGTAATAGGACTGAAAGCCAAAATGAGGGCTTAAAATCAGCATGCAAGCATTTAACCACATAAAACACTTATATTAGATCATTTTGAATGGTTAGTATGAGCAACAGCTTTAATGAATTTAATGAATGAATGAATCTATTTTTTTTCTTTTTCCACTGGGGTCTTCCTTATTTTTTTCCTGCGTCAAACAAATGACATCCTCGTGTGCCTTGACGCACATGCATGGCACCACGTCAAGCTACTGTTTCTTTTTGTTATATTTAACAGTAGGCAATGAGTAGGCCTACATGAAATCTGTGCCCACAGAACTCTGCAGAAAGACACTGAACTGGAACAGCCATCATTCACAGTCATCCCTCACACTTATTAAATATTTGGCCTTATTAATTTTAGCCACTGATAAGCGTCTAGGGTACAATAAAGGGGCTATACATGTTGTGCTATGACAACAAAATAAGCAAATGTTTCTATTTATTTCCTCTAATAACACAGTAGATGCCTTATCAACCTGTACATGCTAAACGTTTAAATATGTTACAATGAAATAATTGTTTTTCCCTTACTCTTAAAGCTAATAATGCTGCTTCCCCAACAAACACCACCATTTCAGATTTTAAAGAATGATGTTGGATTTTCACACCGTTCTAAGAATCCATCTGGTTACATCTGGTGTTTACTGCTGTTTGTTGTGGAAAGAGTGGCCTTTGCTTCCATTTAATCATCTCTAAATTCATTTCACAGAATTCTTAAGATTTTTTTTAACTCCCGTAGAATCTGACTGGGCCTATTGCTGAAGAAGTCAATTCATTCACCCACAACAATGTTACAAGAATACAAGAATGTTTTCGAATTGAAACACCTCCCTACAAAAGATCATCTCCAACATATATTAAATGTTTTTAAATCTACCTTTTTATTGATTTCCTAGAAGCATTGCAGGTAATCATATTTTTATGAAAACATGAGAGCTTGTCTATCGTATTTAACAATATAGAAGTAAGTTATTTTTTTGTAAATGTGAAAGACTTAATTTGTTGCTATAGGTAAATACTAAGAGAAAAAGAAAGTGCAGTAAACAGTAAGACTTGTTGCACAAAACAGTTTATCTATAGTAATGACAATGAATACAACTAATATAAGAAAAAGTATAATGAGCTGTTTTGTACTGCTTGTTTACATATAAATATTTTCAGTTAAATGCAGCCACGGTGACTGTAAAAGACATGTTTTTTCACTAACCTACATTTTTGAATGGTAGTGTATTTAATGTACATTTAAAGTAACATTTAGGTGACAATTTGTACTTTATTCCCTACTTTATTCCCTACAATATCAAAATGCCCATAAGTGACATATAATATATGCATCATGTTTAAATCGGTAAACATCACTGATAACATTTTAGGGAAAGTAGTGCTTCAACTTATAATGCTCATGATATTTCAAAGCAGTCACCACTGTGCCACAGAAGTAGTATTTAGTAAAAATTGCTTGTATCCTGAAAAGCAAAGCTATTTGTACAACAGCTGGGCTTGCTACTGAAAAATGTAGCGGTCGAATCTGTTAGAAAATTCGGTCAATCCTAGAAGCTGGCTGAATGCAGCCATAGAGTATTGGGGCAGATTGAGAGTGACTGGTCTGACATCCTTAATGCTTGTAAATCACTCCGTAAAAATATGGATTACAGGCTTTGAGAATGTGCACCGCTGGTGTTTACGGACTCTATGAGTGATATGGCACACGCACACTCACATAAAACACTCAGGTGGGCACACTGTTGCTGTGTGTGTGTGTGTGTGAGAGAGAGAGAGAGAGAGAGAGAGAGAGAAATAAGCAGGCCATGTGACAGCAGTGGCTGTGTGTCCTGAGTGTTCCGCTTTGTGACTGTGTGCTCTCGTGCTGTGCTAAGCCTCTCCGTGGTGATAATGGGAGATGGGGAGCGGAGTGAGGGGACAAATTCAGAATGAGAGGAAGTGATGAAGCATTCTGTCGGCCCCCTGTCGGCCCACAGTCCTGCACGGCCTCTGATGGCTGTATTTATTGCCCTTCCACTTCCACCTCCTCTATGATAACACGCATTGACAAACTCGCTGTCCCACACTTGCTCTCCACACACACAAAAAGAGACAGAAAACACCTCAATGGCAGCTGTGGGATGACACACATGCCCCCTCCCTCCTTCCTGTCTCTGCTTCTTGCTTTCCAGTTTCACCTCAAATCACCTCTCAATGTTTCTTTCAAGGTCTGAATGCAGTGTAAGCCCCTGTTCCCTTTTGTGGATGTTCTTTTTTCTTTTCTTTTCTTTTCTTTTCTTTTCTTTTCTTTTCTTTTCTTTTCTTTTCTTTTCTTTTCTTTTCTTTTCTTTTCAATAAGATGTTTATTCATTCAATAATACAGTATAGTGTGTTATACTCACAAGGTGGTCTACAAAACATTCAGGGCCAGATTTATTAAACGGTTCAAATTAGGATAGAGCACTCCTCCGATAAATTTTGCATCTGATATGAAAACTTTTACAGATGCATGTTCAGTAAGGTCAGGTGCAAATATAACTGTATCCACACCTTTCCAGTGCTAATTCGTCACTGCACATTTTGGGAAAATACTACAGTACTATTTTAACACCAAAAGATGGTTTGTGCTGGTGCAAGCTGTTTGTAAATCTATCCTGAAGATTTGAAGTAAAAAAAATAAAATAAATATATATAAAAATAAATAAACCTTTTTTTTCTTACTGCTGCTTTAGCCAACTCTAAATTTTTGTGCACCCACCAAATGGTGGCCAGCACATGCACAGTCTGCCGGAAAGAGTTTTGTTTAATTTTAGTCTTTCAATTAAATCTTTTATTTAATTAATTAATTTAGCTGTCTGCTAATTTGCTTAAATTTGTTTAACTAGAACGACGAGCTCCAAAAACAGTCACTTATAAGATTATTGCTCTTTATCAGTCTCTCAATTTCTCTCTCTGTGTATATTTAGAGCTCATTTTTATGAAGGTTTTATTTTTTATTATTATTTTTTTTCTATTACCCATGTTACATTTGGGTGATGTTTAATCCATAATTGACCTCAAATGTATCTCTTTCTCAAAAAAAAAAAAAAAAAAAAAAAAAAAAAATGTTGTTTGTGTAATGTCTATAGAAATAAAAGTATTATAACAGTACAGTGCTATAAAAGTATTATAATTATTACAGCAGAATATTTGCATATGCTATCCATCAGATTACATTATCTATGTATATAGTACTTCTATGACTTTATTAGCAGGTTTCATTACTAATGGTACTTGCTTCAAATATTTATAACATCCTGAAACATTGGGATTGATTACATTTGATAAATACATTCGTGTCCTCTTGCCCCTTCCTGTCCAGTCACATGATTAGCAGAGGAACAGACAGCTGTCTAATTGTGAGTGACAGACTGATCAACCTGGGTTAATCAACCGCTGTGTTTCTTATATGAGTGACCTGTCAGTCCATCCAGTCATGATGGAAGTCTTTGTGACAGCAAAACCTGAGGCTGGAAAGGTTTCACAGAACTAAACTGTTGTTTAATTACCTTTATCTGTTTTTGCCAGTCAGATCACATGCAGACTAAAATACATAATTTGTGATGTACCCACTTTATAGTCTTTTTTGTTGTGAAAGAATGATTTTATTTTATATATATATATATATATAATATGTATGTGTGTGTGTGTATATATTTATTTATTTATTGTGAACTGCACAATGCAAAGAAGCAAGTAATAATATATTTAATTGAAAAATTTAGGCAAATACAGTCAAAACAAAAATATTCAAAGTAAATATCTCCCAGGATCTGAATGAGCATTAGCAAGAAGCAGCAAAACATTGTCTGGGCTCAAAATCAAGAAGCACAGAAATATTTTATTGCTGCCAAAAGTAATTAATCTTCCCGCTCTATGGAAATTAATCAGATTATTTGGCCACGTGGCCCGGGCAAATTTCATCTTCCATCAAATTCCTCCCGCAGGCTTGACCACCTCGCCCACCTTCAGTCTCTGCTTCAGAAACAATGCAATCTTTTTCAGCTGAGACATCTGTCATTATCTCCACAGGTCCTCACACTTTCTTCTGCACTTTTAGATTAACTTGCATATCCTGCCTGGATCTACAGAAATGCCTAATAATAAACTTTTAATAATATGAAATGTTTAAAACTTTACAAAGTTTTTAGTTTAAAGGCATAGTTCACTTCAAATTGGAAATTGTCATTTATTGTCCCTTATGTAGCAGCATACCTTATATCTTTCTTTCATGGAACAGAAAAGGTGGATTTATGAATACCTTGTCTTTTATTTTCAGTACAATGAAAGTGATTTTTAGTGGCTGCCCAAAAAAGCACCTTAAAATTATCATGCTTGTACTGTAAATGTGGTCCATTTTAGTCACATTTTGAAGCTATGAGGCATAAGACAAAAGTTGTTATTCACTAAATTATTTAGAATTAATTTGGGGGTAAGCACCCAATTTTTCTTGACTATTATTATTATTATTAGCATCTGTTTTAAATTAGTATGTACAGTATGTGTGTGCTGAATTAGATTTGTGCCACGTTTATCTACTTTATTTTATTTTATTATTATTATTATTATTATTATTATTATTATTATTATTATTATTATTATTATTATTATTATTATTATTATTATTATTATTATATTTTTAATTACATTTTATTTGTTGTTATAAATAAATAAATAAATAAATAAATTGTGTAGGAACATAAATATGATTATTATAACAGCACCATATTTTTTTTTTTTGTGTGTCTTTGTAATTGTGAAATTACTTTTATGTGATGATGTAAAAACTGCACTGTGAAGAGACAGAAAAGATTATTATTATTGTTGTTATTGTTAAAGGTGTTATTTACAACAGCAGCAACTACATTATTATTATTATTGACTGGACATTATGTTCAATATGCTATAGATTAAACAGTCAGATGTGTGTGTGTGTGTGTGTGTGTTATATTGTTATTGTCACTAATATATTGTTTAAGCACTTTTTTTTTGCCTGTATATTAATTTGCTTAAATTCATTTAACTGACAGTTAAAATTTTTTACATTTAGTTGATTCATCTACATGAACATTTCCATTTATTTTCATTTATTTGGTAAGCTATCCCTTAAATTCCATATCTTTTGTAAAAATACAAGGATTGTAGCATGTGAAGTGTGATTTCTGTAGTACCCATGCATGATGTACTGTAGATGATGACATTTGATGCTGTATTCGTGATATGACGGTATTGTAGGTGATTCCATTGAGCAGGTCCTCTATCTCACTGTGCACGCTGTGTTGAGGATGAGGGGGTCGACACACGCTTTCCCAATGCATACTTTAACCTTTTAACCATGTTACGCACCCCTCACAAAGTTATTATGAATGTCAGCAGCCAGTGCAGATGACTGAGTGGTTCGCAGGGACTGATTCATGGCATGAGTAGTGGAACTGTGTCACAAGGGGTTTAATTCATGCTCACACTTACACACACACAGTACATGTCACTGTGGGTTGAAATCGTGCCACAGATGCCCCATATTAGTTCACACCTTCAGCACTTTGCTAATGAATGTATCTGACACAGTCCCAGTGCACTGATGAAGTAGCACATGCGCCTCTGTTAATTACGCACCAAGCCCCAAGAGTTTGATAGGTCACAGTTTAGAGGGGTCAGGACTGACCTCATTCAAGTAGATCTATCAGAAAGAGAATCAGAATCAGAAAGAGCTTTATTGCCAAGTGTGTTCACAAACACAAGGATTTTTTCTTGGTGTTAGGAGCTTCCAGCACAGAAAATACAAACAGAGTGCAGACATGCATAAAATGAGAGACTAGACAATAAATTATAAATAACAATGATAATAAAAAATATACGGATAAAGGAAAAAATGTCCATAGACAAAACTGTGAATGTGCATATGTGCTGTTCAAATTTACAAAAAGGTTTAATGAGTTATTTACAGATGTGTACTGAGGTGTGTTATGTGTTGTTTAGGTGCGATATGGCCTGAGGAAAAAAAAATAATAATAATTGTTGTGTCTGGTTGTTTTGGTGCACGGTGCTATGTAGTGCCGGCCAGAGGGCAACAGTTCAAACAGAGAGAGGGCTGTGTGAGAGGGGTTCAGAGTGATTTTCTTAGCTCCTTTCCTCACTCTGGAGAGGTAAAGTTCTTGGAGGTTGTGTAGAGGGGCACCAGTAATCCTCTCAGCAGTCCTGACTGTCCGTTGTAATCTTCTGATGTCTGCTTTGGTAGCTGAACCAAAGAGTTATGGATAAACACAGGAAAGACTCAGTGATGGTTGAGTAGAACTGTTTCAGCAGCTCCTGTGGCAGGTTGAACTTGCTCAGCTGGCGGAGGAAATACAGCCTCTGCTGGGCCTTTTTCATAATGGAATCTGCGTGATTGTCCCACATTTAGGTCCTGGGAGATAGTGTTGCCCGGGAACATGAATGACTGTACTGCAGTCACAGTGCTGCTCATGATGGTGACTGGGGAGAGTGCAGGGGGGTTCCTCCTAGAGTCCACTATCATCTCCATAGTTTTGAGAGTTTAGTTCCAGGTTGTTAAGACTGCACCAGACAGGCATGATGGTATTGAAGGCTGAACTGAAGTCCACAAATAAGTTTTGATGTAATGCAGTCCCATGTTGTCTGTGTTATCCACAGACCTGTTTGCTCTGTATGCAAACTGGAGAGGATCCAGCAAGTGTCAGGTAGGCCAGGACCAGTCCCTCAAATGTCTTCACAGAAGTAAGAGCGACAGGTCTGTGGTCAATGAGTCCAGTGATTCAGGGTTTTTTTGGGACCGGAATGATTGTGGAGTGGAGCACCAGTGATTTGTAGAAGATCTGTTTGAAGAAGGGGCCAGTTGGTCAGCACAGACTTTAAGACAGGCAGGTGAAACGGCATCTGGGTGAAACTGCAACCTGAATGGGTTTCAGGCCCAGACATGTGGGTTTCATTTAATTGCATGTTTTTGACCTGAATGGTGTGTATTATTATTATTATTATTATTATTTTGCTTAATTGATTTAAGACTCATTTAACTTAATTAACTATATTAATTCTTTTTCTTCTTCTTTTTCTGTGCAGACTATTCCCATTTGGCTGCTCAAGAAAATATTGGAGGACCCAGAATGTCTTACGGATCCATCGATGCGGGATCTTTTGGAAGCAGAAATCCGTTTGGTGGGCCCACAAGGCAGGGATACCAACCAGTAGGTAAAGACCCATTTTTGATTCTCACCGGCATGAGTTCTCTCTATTTATCACCACCCATTCTCGAAAAAAATATTATAAATCATACAACACATATTTTGGTACCACTTCATTTATTAAAGCATGGCATTGTGCATTCATTCCCTCTTCATAAATCATCATGGGATTAATAAGCCATATGGCTAATTTAGTACCGTTCTGCCTCGTCGGAATTCTGATGTGTTTAGTAACAAGTAATACGCATCTTGTTTTAAACATTGTCTTCAATAGTCAGTGGTAGAAGAAAAGCTTGTTAGATCATTCAAAATGTTTGAGCATTTCACCAGCTCCATTAAATCAACAACAACTAAAAAAAGCTGCAGCTGAAAATATTACATTCCCAAAAGAAATATGGAATACATTTCTGTTGTGGGTAGATTAAAACCTCAAGCTTTCAAGTGTTCATGAATGCCAGGTTTTAATATATTAACAACCTCAATTGACTTACACATAGTGATTAATATCAGAGCAGCATAATCAAGTACATGTTGGCTTATTTATTTTTAGTTTACTTTGTACACACACAATCTGGGCTGACCTTTCTTTGATTTTGATTTTAGGACTTTGATGAAAGGTTTTGATCCACTTCAGATGTTGACTACTGAATGTGTGTGTGTGTGTGTGTGTAATTCATGAAATTACTCCATAGCAGATCTATACAGGTGGAGCTGGGGAAGGTGGAGGCTATCTGAATCATGCTGCAGCTCTTACAGCAAGCCCTAGCTGATTATTTGAATCTTAAGCAGCAAGCTCATTGGCTGCTGATGCGAGAAAAAAAAAAAAATCTATCAGCTGCATAATGTGAATAATTATGTCATTATTTCAGACTGAGTTAGAGTCTATCGGCCTGCGCCTTCTAGGGTTTCATGACAGAACTTTGTGATATTGTGAACACGTTCCTGCCTTCCAAGATCATCAGAGCAGATATGGAGAAATCAGTTGCTCACCAATGGATCCTCTGCCATGAATGGGTGCCGTCAGAATGAGAGTCCAAACTGCTGATTAAAAAAAATGCTTTAAAATGCTTTTCCCCTGCCTTTAATACAGCCAATTCTAATAGTTGCTTGTTTTGGGGAGTTTCTGTCTTTAGTTTCCTCTTCAGCTGGTGAAATAACGTTCAGTCGGATTTCAATCTGGAGATTGATTTGGTAAATCTAAGACTTTACATTTCTTTGCCCTGATATTGTCCTTGACTGAACTGGCAGGGTGTTTTGGTCATTGTCCTGATCCAATATAATAATAATAATCCAATATAAATAATATGATTTTGTACCCTTCCATATTCATTCCGTTACTGCCCGCATACATTAAGTCATCATTAAAATTAAGAGATCCTGTTCTAGAGACAGCCATGCATGCCCATGCCATGACACCACCTCCACAAAGCTTTACAGATGAGGTTGTATGGTTAGGATCATTTGCAGTTCCCTTTTTTCTCCACACTTTTGCCTTCTAATCACTTAAATAAAGATTAATCTTTGTCTCATTGGTCCATCAACTCCAAAATCATTCCAAAACTCTACTGACTCACATTTGTGAAGAATCTTGCCTTTCTATGTTCGGTGCTGATCAGAGGTTTGCATCTTGCTGTGTAGCTTCTGTAATTCTGTATCAAATTCTCCTGCGGACTGTAGATTGACAGTGCATCACCCCAGTTTTCTGGAGGTTGCTGGTGATTTTACAGACATGTTTTCTAGGGTCCATTTTCACAGCTTTTATGATTTGTCTGTCATCAACCACTGTTGTTTTTCTCAGCCGAACAGGTCGTCGTTGGTTGCTGATGTCGCTGGTAGTTTCCAAACTCTTGATTTCTCCATGCCCTTTGTTTTTCCTATAGTTCTAAATGACTTCCTATTTTCTTTTAGCATCCAAATTGCTTGTTTTTCTTTCAGAGTTGGCTTCCTCGTCTTCATACTGCTTTGTTGTCATCTTTGAATGCAAAAATTAGAATGCAGAAGCAATGGATATAACTGATGAGACACATTCCCTGCTTTTAATATCTGAAGAATTAATTTTAACCGCACACAGCTGAACACTTAGAAAGACCTGTGAGGCAACTGCTCCAGTACTTTAGCTATATATATATATATATATATATATATATATATATATATATATATATATATATATATATATATATATATATATATACTGCATATATATAAACTGCATATATATATATATACTTTTTATTCAAGAAACCCTAACCAATGCTGCTCCTTAAAAGCAAGAAAATCTGTTGCACATTATGCCTTCTTGTGTTTGTTGTGTAAAACAGATAATGGCGTGCATCATGGGCCATCTCATAATTGTGAATTTAAGCGACATATTCAGTTCACATGAATTCATTTGCATGAATACAATATGTTTTACACGACGACGTTGGTATGAAAGTGAGCAGTTGAAATGTCAGTCTAACAGCATGCGCCTTTTGTTGGCTGTGTATTTGTTAAGTAGAGTTTATGTTTTTATCAGAGCCGTGCAGGAGAAAGGACTGTGACAAATGTAAGAGAACACCTTAAGAAAGGAAAACAACATCTTCCTCGCACAGAACCTTTCACAATCAAAACATGCAAAAGCAAATAATGTCTTCTTTTCACACAGCATGACCTCCGTAAATCACACATTGTGAGATCTCTCTCTCAGTTTGAGCGCTCGTCTGCTGCCGCTCTCACAGGACAACAGTGAGAGAGCTAGACAGTTTGAGTTGTAAGAGACAGGGCTTTGATCACAGGCAGACCTGCGTTCAGGAGACTGTCAGCTTTGCTGTGTTTGGGCTCCTGCATCAGGCCGGCTAAAGAGGGGCTCAGGCGATGATCAAAGCCAGGGTTAAGTCTCTAATGGAGTTGTCAGTCGAGCTAATCTTTCCCCACCTCTCCCCTGCCAAACCTTTTAACTCCCCTCCAGCATCATATGCATTTCTCTGCTGTTCTCTCTCTTCCTCTAACGCTCGCTGTTTCGTTTACCGCTGCTGTTCTCCTTCTTCATCCTGTCCGTCTTCAGTCTCTTCCAGCTAAGCAGCACCAACGCTCTCTCCTGTTTTCTTTTCATCTGCTGCTTTGTTTTCTTCCTTCCTTCTTTCCTTTTCTTCTGACTTCCTTGCTTCTTCTCTTCCTCCCTTCCTTCCTTCCTTCCTTCCTTCCTTCCTCTTCTGTCTGTCTTTCTACCATCACTCCATCAAGTCTTCCTTCCCACATGGAAACTTCCTTCGCTTTTTTCTGATCTTTGCTTATTCATTTTTCCTTCTTTCTACCACCAGTTCCTGCCTCTCACACTTTCTTTCCTTCCTTTCTTCCTTAATCTATCTTTCTTTCTTTTCTGCCATCATTGTTTCTTTATTTCTGCCATCCCTTACTCACTTTCATTTCATTTTCCTTCCTTCCTTCAATCATTCCTGCCCACCTCCAGGCGCTGTCACAGCACAGACTGATCATATCTGCTCCTGTCATGGTCCTCACCATGTGATTTTCTTTTTCTTTTCTTTTTTAGTAATGGTTAACTGCACTGTTGCCTCCTTCCTACCTCACAGCACACAGGAAACAGGCTCTTGTCATGAGACGACCGTCTGAGTAGAGCCCAGCATATGTGGTTAGTCTGTGTCTGGAAGAGGCTTCTGCCTCGGCTGTGTTCATTAGGGAGGTTTGCGGGGTGGGTCTGTCAGTGTGGAGAGACTAATGAAGGGACACTGAAACACCAGCAGGTACCGCACAGCCGTCATGAGCGGCCAAACCCGGGGCATGCTCTCCGTCCATGCTGTAACGATCCAAACAGAAGGACGAAATGAGCTCAGGTGCCTTGCCTCATTCAGAGAGAGAAGTGGAACAAACAGCGTGACACCACACACACACAGCTACAAAACACGGCCTGATTGTCTGCTTATTCTATGCCATGCAGTGGGTGTGTTTGTCATATCCGTTTTTCAGGGATCTTTGGCATTGTGAGTCTGCAAGTAAGTCCAATTACTGCACTTGTGTCTCATTTTCAGAATTGCAACCCTCTGCAACTTCTCCAAGTGCAATTTCATGTAAACCAGTATGATTGTCTGTTACCATATTGCATGTTACCGAGACAAAATGTGAAACGCAGATTAACTAAGGAATAAAGATCCCTTTGCTCACATAAGTAATCAAGCATTCCGTGATTACCTAGAAAGGCCACGTCGTGCATCAATGTCTTGATTGCGTTGTAATTGGTGGGCTTGAGGAGGTGGGGGACTTTTAGTACATTTCAGTATGGATTGTGAGATTACATCAGTGCAATGAGAGCAAATTTCATAACGTTTAGTGACAAGTTAAGTGCTGAGAAAGACTGGAAATGTCAAACATTGTGTTAAATATGCATTAACATACTTGAGCCTGGTTGCGCTTTGTCTTGTAAAATTAGCAAAATGTCTGTCCTTGAGTTGGCGTCCAAGCTGAATAAACCAAACCTAACTGGGTACATTATGGATTTTTCTGGACCAAAAAGGTCTCAAATGCTTGGAAAGCACATTCACATTTATTTTAATGGACGTTTCATTGCATATTGAATTGCATAGTACTTGAACATTAGTTAAAATAGGTGCATAATTGTCTCATTGTGGCATAGACCTATATGGCATAAACAAAATCTGAATATCATCTTACCTGCACTTATTTTCTCGTGGAGAGAATTGTTTGACTAAAGTATCTGTGCATATTCTACATTCCCTTAACTCAGTGACCTTCTTTGTGTGTTCTTCTATGACTGAAACTTCAAAGTACTTGTAGTTATCTCATGAAGAACCCAGCTTTAAATTTGATTTTCGCTTTCTAGAGAGAACCGCAAAGTTATCTTCACAGATTAGAGTAGTTGCCTTGTCCCAAAATCCCCACAGCTAAAGATTCTATATGTGTGGGGTGTACAAGTGTGTGTATATTTGCAGAAGAATACTCGAAGGAGGGTGCAAAGCACTGCCAGAACCTACCAATGCAGTCACTGGATCTGCTCATGCTGTGCTCACAATCTAAAACACACAGTGACTTCTGGTGTTGATGACAGCAAATAAACATGCGTGGAATAAGCAGTGCACTTCAGGCTGGGGGTCTTTTTAAAAAGCAATCAACTAAACGGAGCATATTTAGCAGTTCTAAAACTTCCTGTAGTGTGCATGGAGCCTTTTAACTCTGGGAAAAAAATAATTTCCTTAATCAGTGTATTTGTCATCATCTCCATCCTTAAAACAACATAAATTTACTTGAGTAGCAAGGTATTAAGTCTTATTTTCAGAAAATATATATTGAATTATATTTATTAGTTTTTTGTTTTTATTCTTGCCCCAGTGGCAAAGTGTTCTAGTTTTAGGTTAAATGTAACAAATTTTAAAAAGCCTGTGCTTAAATTATATATATATATATATATATAAAAAAGTAAAGTGCTAAAAAAATGAACTTAACTCAATATACACTGCCATTCAAAAGTTTAGTGCCAGTAAAATTATATATATATATATATATATATTTTTTTTTTTTTTAAAGAAATAACTTTTACATCAATATAATGCTTAAAGGGTTACTCAAACCCCAAAATGAACATTTTGTCTTTAATCACTTGCCCCAATGTCATTCCAAACCCATAAAAGCTCAGTTCGTCTTTGGAACACAAATTAAATTAAATTAAATTAATCTTTTATCCAAAGCGACTTACAGTGCATTCAGACTATACATTTTTACCTATCATGTGTTCCCGGGGAATAGAACCCCCATCCTTGTGCTTGATAGCACAACGCTCTATCAGTTGAGCTACAGGAACACTTAAGATATACTGAATGAAAACCTGGAGACTTGTGAGTGCCAAGTAAATAACAGTGTCAAGGTCCATAAAAGGTATGAAAAGTTGGAGTCGGAGGACACAGAAGAGCACACGCAGCACGGTTGACCGTTGACAGAACGTTGACAAAGGAATTATTGAATAAAGTCTTTTTCTTTTTTTCTGTTTATAAATGTGTTCCCGTTGCTTCATATAACCCAGATTGCACGTCTGATGGCAGATGGAGTATTCTGACAACAACTTTTCATACCTTTTATGGACCTTGACAATGTTATTTACTTTGTAGTTTATGGGACAGTCTCTTTCACAGCTTTGGAACGACTTGGGGGAAAGTGATTAATGACAACATTTTCATTTTGTGTTGGAGTAACCCTTTAAACTAACTTTTATACAGTAACAGCATTACATTAATCTTAAGTGATAGTTAAGACTTCTACATTGTTGCAGAATATTCAAATAATCACAATTTAACACTGTTCTGCTCAAAATTTCTAATCATAAAAGAATCCTGGATTTTTTTTGTTCTTTTTTTTACAGTACCATGGTATCATTAATTAATTTATTAATTCTTTCATGCAATGCCATTAAAACATTCTATTTCTGCTACTCTAACATACATAAAAGTGATGCTGCTATACACAGTTCTCAAATCTACAGAAATCATACTGCTCCATGCTATGATTGGGAATTCAGAATCTAGTATTTAAGATAGTTATGTGATTGTGTAATACATCCTGAACCAGGAAAACACCCAACTTCATCATGCTTTCTAATAATAACTGAATTTAGATTACAGCAACTTTTGACTAAAACTATTATGTCAGTGCTTGAAGCACTCACACATGCATTGCATTCCTTAGTGAGTCATTGTGCGACAGGCCTGGTGCTTGCACTGCGGGGATAAGGACCCGTCTCACACTGTATCACACATATTGTCTGACAGCCATCTCTGGCCTGTAAACCCCTCTCTCCCTAGGCGCATCTCAGCTTTTTTTTTTTTTTTACCCTCTGTCACAGCTTTCCGGCAATACATGGGATTACATTCTAGTGTTTGTGTTTGCGTATTTCTGATAGTGTGTTTGTGTGTGTGAGAGAGAGAAAGAAAGAGAGAGAGAGAGAGAGAGAGAGAAACACATGCTGACCTCATGCATAGCGAGAAGAAAGCTTTTGATTAAGTCATTTCTTGATTTGAGAGTATAATTGAACACCCTGCAGAATCTGCATTTGCAGCCTCACCGAACAATTCAGAAAGGGCAGAAGTTAATTTGTCCTGTGTCCCAGATATTTAAGATCAATTTTCTCACCACAGACTAGAGAAAGTGCTTTGTGTTATTTATTTATATATTTTTTGTCTCTGTTTATTTCTCAAACCTTAAAATGTACTTTCTGAGGTCTCCTAATCTCCATTACTTTCCTTTATAGATTATGCTTTGCCCCGTCTGATTTTGACTCAACGTTTTTATTATGATTTAGAAAAAAAAAAGAGTTGAAACGTATAGATATTATAGATAAGTAGATTTCCATTTCCAGAAATAATTATCAGCTTCAAAAGATTAATCTAAGCTTGCCTCAGGTTTTATTTTAAATTAAATGTCACAGCTATTTCCATGACACTTGGTGTGTCTTGTTTTCTGTTGATTGAGCACTATTTATGCCGAAAACAAATGATAATAAATGGATCACAGTTAAGTATGCAAATATTACAAACAACTGTTATATATATAATATATAATATATAATTTTCCACATAGCATTGAATGATTTTCTTTAGTAATCACTTTGTTGTTCTTATTTTCATGTATTTAAATTGTTAGGTATTCTAGTTTCAGATTAAACAACTAGAATGATCATTGACTGTGGCACAGAAACAAAACAAACAGCAAATTGATAAGTAGCACCATATGGTGATAGAAAAAAAAAATGTCAGAGAATCCCAACACAATAAGTGTGTGTGTGATGGGAGTTTAGCTGAATCTAGGACTCATGGAAGGTTGAGAGCGAATGCTGCTGGGTCTTCTCACATGCACACAGAGGTAGTGCCCTTGTATTTCCCACTCCTTAGCCCACACCTACTGTATATGAAGGGATACTGCTCAATGCAGAGTGGAATGAATATGGAACATCCATCTATCACAGTGATGGAGGAGAGAGTATGAGAGGTGTGCGCATAGCTGGAGGCCAGTGGAGACAACAGTAAGGGCACAAAAGGTTGTTTCCCTGAAAAATGATCCACTGAGAACAGCTTATCACCTTTGTACTGCATGCACAAACGCATAAACACAAACACATCTGGCTGGAAGCAGTCAAATAGATAATGTCACACGCTTCTCACTGTCATGTAAAATTAACACACTAGATATATTTTTTTATTTTAATCTGCTCATGTAAAACTATTAGTCACATGGATCCCCATTTCCTTGCTCTTGAACTGGTTAATAACATAATTTATCATGTTTTAGCATTGAGAACATTTCAGTGATGATCAATGTTTATTGACGTTGCCTACTGTATACAAGTCAGCTCATAGTTACAGCCAAAAACCAGTCCTGTACTTGGGCTTTGGTTTTCTATGAAACATTCTTAAAGGGAAAGTTTGCTAATATATATATATATCACAATTATCCACATTATTATCCAGTTCATAAATTAACATATTGTGAAGCAAAAAGCTGTGTTTTGTAAGAATTACAAATTATTTAAATGTCATTACATTTTTTATTCCAAAACCGCTGCTTCCAGCTAAAAAGTGAAAAGAAAAAAATAAGTTTCACTTTCTCCACAGTGAAAACATTGTCACATGTGAATCAGGAGAGAAGTATGCATAGATAAAAACAATTTACAAGTCCATGGAAACTTCTCAAAACAGAGTTTAAATAAAATTGTTGGTAGATTTTGATATTTGGAATTTTTTTTTTTTTTTTTTTTTTAACTGTAGGGAGCATTATTATGGATTATGAACTTCATTTCGGACAGATTCAATGGTTTAAAGTTAAAATGCCTTAATGTTTGGATTTTTAACAATTTCACTCATTTCATTTTCACAAGATTTTAACTGATGAACAGAACAAATTTGTGTGGATTACTTGATTATTGTCAAATTTTATCCGTTGTTTGAACTCTCATTCTGACGGCACCCATTCACTGCAGAAGATCCGTTGGTTGAGCGAGTGATATAATGCTAAATTTAAAGTTATTTTTCCTAATACTTTTGAATCTCAGTTTGATGCCATGAAACTATTGACATTCTGCTTTAATGATAATTTAGCTCCCTCTAGCATCCTCCTGAGCAGCATCTATGATTTCTTTGTTCTTCCTGAAGTGTCTCTCCCTTATTTGTAAAGAAAAAAAAATCATTGAGTCATTTTGGGTGCTGCATGCATGCTTCACTGGAACAACAAACATCATGGACATCAATATGTGCGGCTTTTCCCTTTCTTCTTCCCTTCTGTTTTTACCTGCATCCCCCGGTACCAAGTCCAAACCCTCTCTTAGAGATGAATATGCGTCTGTGCAAAAGATTGCCTGCGATTTTCCCCTCTCAAGAGCAAGTGCATTAGAGCACAGATGAAGAGTTGTGAAAAACAGCACGTCAATTACAGTCATTTTGAGGGCAGAGGTAGACAAAAGCTGAGAGACGACATATTTGTGTGCATATGCGTAGAGCCAGTGGGTTGTACTTTGATACAGAGGTTGTCCAGAGGATCTTGATTAAGAGCTCTTGATGATTACCTGTTTCTTATCAGGGTGAGCATGATACATGCTTTTGATGAAGAAAATGATTGCTCCCACATGCCCATTTGGGTGGCTCACGACTCAGTCTGTTTAGGCCTAGCTGCTGCCCAGAAACCTGGTGTGTTTTTGATTCTGCTTTGTTTGGCTTCACTTATGGAGAACCTCATGAGTAGGATGTGCCAGCGAAATAAAGAGAAACTATAATCATACTCAGTCAAAGCACTATGTAATAATAGGTTTTTATTTTAATTTTTTTACCATAGATAAGAGTTAAAATAAATAAATATAGATATTTATACAATTTATAGTACATCAGTAAATACATGGATAAAAATTCTAACAAAAATGTGGG
Source organism: Carassius auratus (assembly GCF_003368295.1). Classification (NCBI taxonomy): domain Eukaryota; kingdom Metazoa; phylum Chordata; class Actinopteri; order Cypriniformes; family Cyprinidae; genus Carassius; species Carassius auratus. The sequence goes on along the minus strand of NC_039258.1, from coordinate 7,498,364 downwards.
GTTGGTACGATGTCATGATTTCTTATGTTTTTGAAAGAAGCAAATATATTGATCATTTATATATATATATATATATATATATATATATATATATATATATATATATATATATATATATATATATATATATACACAGTTATAATACAGGTAACAATTTGAAATAATATTACAATTTAAAATAACTGTTTTCTATTTAAAAATGTTAGAAATTTGAATTTATCCATGTGATGGAAACGCTTTTTTTTTTGGTGTTGTTGCATTAATACTCCAGTTTGTAACATCACATAATCCAGATTTTTTACAATTATTATCAACATTGAAAAGTTGTGATGCTTAATATTTTCATAGAAACGGTGAAATCTTTTTTTTCTAGAAAGTAAAAAAAAAACTAAATGTAGAAACTAGTATAAACTAGTAGTGTAATTTCTCAATAATTAATCTAATCTTTTAATAGTCACAATTAACTTTTTTTTCACAAAGTAATTTTGTTATTTGTCTTTAGGCTGTTTGCGAGCAATGTGTTATTTATTATTAATAATAAATTGAAGTGAAGTTAACATTAATGAATTTAGCTAATGTGTGGTCACGGCAGTTTTGAATGTTCTTCATCCAATTAGGATTGTGTCTGTACTATTTGCTTTAACCTCACTGGTTTAGAATAAACTGGCAGTGTAATACTTTAACATCAAAGAAATGAAAACCATCATCTTTAAAGGATGTGCTTACAATTTAAATACAATTTTGTCGAATATCAATACCTTTTCCCCCTTCTACAGCTACGCAAGTCAGTCCCTCAGAGCTACAAGACGTGTTTCAGGAAACCTCCTCTAACATCTTCCAGATCAATGCTAACGGTGAGTTAAAAAGCTTTCAAATATTCTGAACTCGACAGAGAGCCATTAAGCATGGCATGAGTTGAAAGGTGTAAGGTGAAAGTGACAAAATTAAAAATGAAGACATTTATTTTTCAGTGGTAACGCTAGAGAAAATCCTTCAATCGCTGGGAACATCCAGAGACACAGCAGAGCTACGGCAGAGTTTGTAAGTAAACACACATGTGTAAACCTGAGCATGCATGCTAATTATACATTGATGTTGTGTGCATATATGATTTGAGATAATATGATATCTATAAAAAAATTCCCAGGACCTCTATTGCAGCAGAGAAGAGTAGATTTGTGCGTGAACTTATGTGATGATACTCCCTCAAAGGCCTTTTTAATAGCTTTCCTTTTGCTGACTCTTTATAGAGCTCTTTAAAACGACCAGCATCTGAGTGCTCGCTCTCACTGTTTCATCACCTACCGCCCAGTATGTATTGATTACTCATCTGACTTCTGTAGTCAGGATGCCGCAATTACTAAATTTCTTTCCGATGACAAAGTAGCTGCATGGTCTGAAATTGCTGTTGTTTGAAATGCATTACACAATCGGTGTCCAGTGGCGAATCATCAATTATATCAGCCATTTTTTTTGTTAATGGAGGCACTGAAAATCTAATGCTGTTTATGTGTGTGTGGTTGTTTTTATTTCCCATGAAGGATCACCATCCCTAAGGCGCAACATGACATCTATTGTTAGCTTTAAAGCCTTTGGGCAGATTGGCTGCCTAAAACCAAATGAGATAAGCAGCTATGTCTTTCTGCTGCTACACCCTCTGCTGTTCTTATGTAGTGACTGCATGCTAGCTAAACAATAAAGAATTACAAGCTAAAATTATATCACAAACTGCATTAGCGTGTAACATTTCCCTTGTGTGCTGCTGCACTCTTGTCTTGTAGGGAATTGAACGAAGAGTTGGTTTATTACAGACAGCTAGTCTCAAGCACACCTGAGTCATTAGCTGATGTGAAAAGTCTAGCATGCTAAATATCTGTGATATATTTTTTGTATCTACTTCATTAACGTCTGCATGTATATTCAACAAAGTTGCACCTGCTTCTCTTGCTTTTTCTTTGCATCTCTTTTGAACTCTTCATTAGGGATGAATGTTACAAATCCACTGGAGTTCCTTAATTATTTTGTTAATGATTCTTTCAGTAATTTAAGACTAATTGAACAGCTATATTCATATAGATACAGGCCTATATTTCGGTGACACATTTCTTTTTTAATTATTTATTATTATTTTTTTTTTTTACAAATTACTTTTGTAATTTATTTTTCTTTAGAGCACAAAAGGTGGGTTTTAAAGATTTGAGGTGGTTGCTTAGTTCTATGTAGCATAAAGAATGGAAAGCAAGGCTTTCTAGCTTTAAAAAGTTAAGTTACCGTAAAAGTCTAATAAAATTAGTTTGTATGAGTCATGCACTAAATTCCAAGTTTTCTGAAGCCATATGATGTAAAACTATTATTATTCACTGTGAATCTTGACTTCCGCTCTAACTGTATTTGGCATGTTCATAAGAAAGTAAATAATGCCAGAATTGTAATTTTTTGGGTGAACTATCAGTTTGTCTCATCGTGAGCGATGTGTTTTGGATAATACACAATAACAGTTTTCTGATTCAGTCAGTGAGTCATTAGACTGATTCACCCTGACAACTCACGAGTTTGAGACTGATTTGACTGTTTTAAAGTGATTCATTAAAAAGAACAGCTCATAAGTCAATGCAAAATCCATAAATATCAACATGAGAAAACCAGCTATAGTGAGTGAATATATGAAGAGTTCAGATACAAAAACCTCTAAATGCCATCTGAAATTTTCATCTAAAATTAGGATTTTTTTCAGGCTCCTATATTTATGTTCAGTTATTTCACTTTAATAGCCTGGAAAAGGACCTGCACATTGCCATTAAAGTAAAATGACTCAACCTAAGCATAGGAGCTTGATAAAAATCCTAATTTTAGATGAAAATTTCAGATGGCATTTAGAGGTTTTTGCATCTGAACTCTTCATATGTAAACAAAAAAACAAAAAAAAACAAACAAAAAAATATATATTATATATATATATATATATATTTTTTTTTTTTTTTTTTGTGTGTGTGTGTGTGTGTTTGTGTGTGTGTGTGTGTGCTGTTTTTTAGTTGACCTTGAATGTGCTTCCCTTCGTGCCAGGCTTAATCCTGCTGCTCCAAACAGGGCACTTGACAGCAACTCCCCCTCTCTCTCTTTCTGTCGCTCATACTCTGACTCTACCCATTTTCTTACTCTTTCTGCCCTTTGCTGCACCCCAGCCATGATTCTATTACAGCCAGTTTCCACGGAAACCTCTCAGTTCCAGGGTCATAACTCCCAGATGGCGATATGTCGCCCAAAGGCCCTGGCAGACTTACCGCCGCCCCCAACCTCTCCACCAACTTTCCCCCATGCATACACACACAAACATTTGCATGCTCTACAATGTCACAGGCAAGCCAGATATGGACTGCCAGTGTGCTAAAAATGAGTGAACTTCAGAGACTGGCAATAAAAGACAGATGAGGCACATTGCCACTGTTTTGTGGGTATTTTGTTGCATGATTTAATCAATAAAAATGTTTTTGAATAACCTGTAGAAATGGAATGACATGAATATTTATTAAAATAAATGTATGTAAAATAAATAAATTTATGCATAAATGTATTCAATTTATGTATTAAACCATTATTGCTTATATTATATAACATACTACTAAAAAATATATATATTTTAAAATTAATATTTATTAATTCAGTAAGGACATATTAAACTGATAAAATAATGTTACAAAATACTTTTATTTCAGATAAATGCATCAAAGAATAAATAAATGAATAAATAAATAAATAAATAAATAAATAAATAAATAAATAATACATGTATACATACACAACATTAAACAGCACAACTGTTGTCAAGATTGGTAATAATAATAAATATCTCTTGACCACCAAATTAACAAATTCAAATGATTTTTGGATAATCATATGATGGCTGCTAAAAAATTAAGCTGTGCCATCACAAGAATAAATTACATTTTAAAATATATTAACAATGAAAACATTTATTTTAAATTGTAATAATATTTCCACAATATTACTTTTCTACACTATTACTGTTACTGCTGTAACTTTGTTTAAATAAAGTTAAGCACTTTCTTTTTCTTTTTCTTTTTCTTTTCTTTTCTTTTGTAGTGTACATTTTTGAAAATTGTTCAAATGTGAGAATTTGGCGTGAAATCAAGAAAGCAGGCTTACATAAAAGTAATGGTAATAAAGGGACAATAAATTAACTGGAACAAAGCATTTGAGAATAATAAAAATATTTTAATATATATATATATATATATATATATATATATATATATATATATATATATATATATATATATATATATATATATATATATATATATATATATATATATATATATATATATATATATATATATATATATATATAAAACACTTTGTAGCCCTGCTCTCAAGTGTTAGCTTGACAACTTAAACTAAGCTTCATTTTTGACAAACAACTCGAAGTGTTTGTACACGTGCAGTGCATCGTATTCCATTGAAAAATCACTTGGCTAATTAAATTCGACCCATCTTTGTAATCATAGAAACACACACGCAGCAAAACTAAGTGGATTAATCGTTCACACCCTTTCTTTGTCATTGTGCTCCTTCGAGCATTACACATTCCGCTCTGCTGCATACAGGAATTCAGAGAGACGTTCTTGGTCTTTGGAGTGGAGGACACACTGCACTGTCCGTCCTCGTCTCTGCTGAGGATTCTGTAGACAGAAGGTGAGCCTTATGCTGGGAAGCCTGTAAGGACCTAAAATTACATTTAAGTAGATGGTCGTATCAAAAAGGTGCCTTGAATGTTTGCTCAAAAAATTAAGATGATGCCATTATTTTCCCCTTTGTGACTTTCCTTGTTTTGTATACCACAAATGGAAATGTAACGTCATGTTTTATTAAATTATATGCAAATACAATATTTCATGACAGTGGCAGCAGATGAGAAACTTTTCAGTGAGAAATTATTTGAGTTTCCGTGTTCTTTCTCACACAAAGCTATCGTATGACTCCAGAAGACTTGGGTGCATGAAATGTTTTGGGGTGCTTTTTGTAGTTTCTGGACCTTGACAGCCTCTATTCAGACTTTCACTGTATGGGAAAAAAAAAAAAACACTTTAAAAATCTTCCTCTTTTGTGTTCAGAGGAAGAAAGAAATCTTGATGAATTTTCATCTTTGGGTTGCATAAAGTTTACCCAATGGCAGTAAATTATTCATAATGTATTGATTTGCACAAATTCTCTTAAAATGTCCTTTCTAAATAATCCTACTGCTTATATACATTCGAAAAGTCTCCCGGTTTTATGGAATATAGTCAGGTGAATAGAATTACACAGTAATGAAGAGGCCTCACAGTTAGTTTAAATTGACATTTTTGTGATTTAATTAATTACTGTAGCAAACCCTTCTGCAGTTCTTTCAGGAACCCCAGTTTGACGCACTTAATGCACTTGATGTCGAAATCAAATATTGGAGAATATTATCTTATAAGTTAGGTCAAAAGTAATCTAAAAATAATATATATACAGTTAGAATACATAACCTACAAATACCTTACCAATAGATTACATTACTAACTACAATTTCCATTATGTAATTTGTAATCAATAATAGACTTTTGCTAAGTAATCTACCCAGCACTGACTATTCATTTTATTATGTTGAGGATAAAAAACAGGATGTCATAGGTACCATAGTTTACCATTGCTGCATATCATATATTACATTCAGTATTTCATATTACTGATTACCATACAGGCAATCATATTATACTGAATATTGTATTTCTGCATAAAAAAAAAAAAAAAAAAAAAACACTCAATTTCAGACATGACAGTAATATTATGATTCAGTAATGCAATCTTGGCTGAAGACCAAGCGTGTGTATTATTAATCGTCTGATCTCTTAAGCAAATGCAAAGTTAACTATGCATTATCAGAGCAATCAGAAAATGAACAGATGATTAAAAGCGACTTCTACATCACCTCAAGCTTTCAAAGCAAAACAAGTGCAATTTACTTGCAAACTCATCTAGCTAATTTCACTTCTATTAAAACCCCCACTTAATCAATGTAGTATGAAATATATTATTCATAAAACCAACATGCCAAATATGCCTAATGAAAAATGCACCATAAAGACCATTAGTTAAATTAAGCGGGTTCTGAGAACCTGTTGTGAACGTTCACTCCCAACACACAAATAACTAATCAAGAGTTTCTGTAGCCTTTTTAGTTAGTGTGATTTGTGAGTCGTCGTGAGATATCTAGTCTCCATGATTTTGATTATGTACGGCATCACTGCACAAATTTTGCCTCACCTGACAATGTCAGGATGGGGTCTGTCAACATGACTGATCTGGTATGCGTCATTACCCCAGGTCAGGATCAGTGCTTAATGGCACGTTACGACGGGATAATTGTTTTCTGCTCATTAGCCCTACATTTCCTCGGCTCAGCGGGCAAGTCAACTTGTGGACACTCAGTACTCTGGTTTGACGAAGAGTGCAGGATGAGTACACCGGAATATTCATCAATGCTCCACTTCTGAAGTCGAGACCTTTAGTTTATAGCTGCAGGGGTGACAGCTAATAATTAGGTATGTTTAGTTGTATTTGCCATGTACTTAAAAGGTGAAACCCAAATCTTTTTATGAAAAAGAGAGAAAGAAGCCAGAATACAATCATTTAAACAAACATTGCACTGATTTGGTAATTCTATGACTACACCTTTCCATTGAGGATGAATTAAGAGGATTTATACCAGCTAGAGTATTATTATTATTATTATTATTAAATGTTAAAATTTTGCATCATTTTATAGTAACGTGTGACACTGTCCCTGTATGTAACGATCTGTCTTCATTCGAAGATGTTACATTCTCAAAATTAAAGGTGCTTAAAAGGTTCTTCACAGCAAAACCAAAGAACCATTTTTGGTTCCACAAAGAACCATTCAGCCAACCCCGCCCTCTTCATCTGTTGCACTCCGTTGCGCAGCGCTCTTGTTAGGATGACAAAAACCTTTAAAAGATTAAAAATCTTCAGCCTGTTTGCCTCTGTGGTCTAACAGCGCTCGTCATATAACTGAGATGGCCAATCAAAGTAGGCGGGTTTTACCATTCACAGAAGCAGGCTGCGATTTCCAGCCAGAGGCATCAGTTTTAAAATCCATGTGGAAGTGTTGTGACGTATTTCCGAGAGAAACGGAATGCTAAATGAGGAAAAATAGTGGGCGTGGTTTTATTTTCCAACAAGCACCTGATTGGATCGAGAAAAGTAGGTGTTTCATTCAGAAATGGAGGCAGATCTAAACGCAAACAATCGTTTTTTGAAGCCTTCGCACTTGAAGTGCTTCAAGTTATTTATACTACTTATTGAAAATAGTGGCAAAATATGCACCTCAGTATTGTTGTACATTATAAAACACTATGCAATAATTTTAAAATATATCCAAATAGAAAGCAGTTAGTTTAAATAGTAAACATGTTTAAAAATGTTACTGCTTTTAGTTTATTTTGGATCAAATAAATGTAGGCTTGGTGAACAGAAGATCATTCTTTAAATATACATATATATAAATCTTACTGTTTAAAAACCTTTGACTGGTGTAGGCTGATTATTCTTATTGACTGAAACTTGCTTCAACCAGGATAAAGAGTATGAAACGTTGAAAAAAAGAATGTTGCAGGAAACGGGCAAATGATTGAAATGCAAACTGACACTCTGCCAGCAGGGGGCACTGTGAGAGCGGCAGAACTAGCGGTTTCTCCAGTAACGGCTGTGATTGAAGCAGCTCTGCTCATGAAGGTACTTTATCAGATAAAATAAAAATGCTTTCGAAACATTTCTGATGACAGTCCTTTCCCTTCAGCGATACAGCGCTGCGTTTTGATTTTGAAACGTGCAGTGCTCATGTTTATCAAACAAAGTCAAAAGCTACAAATAAATCCATGCATGGCAAACACTGGTAATGTATACCAAAATATCGTAAATGTGTTTAAATATCATATCACCGTTATTGAAAAATATTGTATCGTGAAACATATTTATATTTAATTATTGCCCAGCCCTAATTTGTAACACAACATTTCTATTTTGAATAAACACTTTTTTTTTTTATTTTTTACTTTTTTTTTTTTTTTTATCAGTGAATCTTGAAAAAAAAAAAAGTGAAGCATTATGCATCTCAGTAATTGACATGTAATATTGTTCCTAGGTTGATTGTCTTGTAATGCAGTATTTGTTTCATCTTATATATAAATACATTACATACTTTATGGTCTTTTGCATTTGTGTGTATGATGTAATACACCTTCTATATATTAATATTTACCTCAACTTGTGGAAGAGTTATTGCCTGCTTGTGATGAACTTTGATTCGACTTTTTCATTACCACCTGTGTTTTATGGTAGTTGTCAGTATATTATAACTTTAAAAATAGATTTTTTTTTGTTTGTTTGTTTTTGTATACAGCATGTTACCTGTGTGTTATATGGTAACGTTCTGGCAACCACAGCTGCTGTGTGTGTGTGTGTGTGTGTGTGTTTACCCTAAATTGTGCAGATTTTATTTCACAATGCATGCAATTAAGGCTATCAGGAGAGTGTGATGATTTTTTGTATACGTGTAGTCTAAATAACTTCTTTCTTCGCATTTAATGTTTGCAGAGTGCTTTTACTCAGACTTTTTAATGCACAGAGGCAACATAAATGTATACTTTCAGAGTAATCACAATCGCTGGAAATTATGTACCATGCACTTGAAAAGAGATTGTTGATTATCATGCAGAGCTGATAGAAAAAAAAAATGCACACTGATTTCCATGACAACAAAAAGGTTTATGTCTGATGCAGTGCATAAAGAAATGCAGATGTTACAGTACACTTGCTTGTATACAGTTCCAGCTCAAGTCAAGTCAAGACGGAGATAAAATGCTATTATTCACAGGTCTGTTCTGTGTGGTTATTTTGCATCTGTTAGAGATTATAGGTGTTATGTTTATATCCCCAGACTTGTTAAAATCACAGAAAGAGAGATAGGTTTATAGAAGGCAAAAAATAGAACAGTGTTTATTAGATTATGAATGCCTTCATGGTGCAATATGATTCATATATAGTACATAATGAAAGAGTTCTTGGTTAACTTGATCTAGGGCTATATGACCTGGACCGACCTTTTTACTAACAGAGTCATCATAAATGTGGTCTCATAATTTTTCACTGCAGCGTTAACAGCGCCCAATATGATGATGTGCAGTAATGTGCATGTGCAACAGAGTTCTCTTTTAAACCATATATACTGTGTGTATGTGTGTGTGTGTGTGTGAACAATTATTATTATTTTTGTTTCTGAAATTGTCAAACAATAAGAAGCTTTTAAAGGAATAAGACAATAAAACCAGCTGTTAGTACTGTATGGCTGAGAAACAAGCTGAGCAGGACAAGGAGGAAGTGATGTGAGAAATGCAATGAAACACCTTACGAAAGAAAAACATTGTGTTCCTAACACAGCTGTCTAAAACTAAATCAAAACTCACAAAAGTAAACACCCTCTAGACTTCACACAGCATGACCTCAGTACATCACACATCTGAGGGAGAGAAGTAGCTTTCGAGACACTTTCACAAGTATCTTTGTTACATTCTGACCTTCAGGTATCCAGTCAGGATTTGAAATTAGATTTGTATAGGTCCTGCAAGGCAGCGTGGGACTACAAAGTTTGTCTATTAAATTGTGCGAGCTATAGGGGGAAACTGGGTCAAGCTGTCACACTTTTTACTCCAGTCAGTATTTTTCAGTACTTTTTGTATGCATACCTTAGTCTTGAATTAATTATTAAATTCATGTTTAGCTTATGTGACTATATGCCCTTACGCAAGGCTTATACATACAATTCATGAAGTGATTGTTGTGGCAAACATTTTTTTTTTTTTTTTTAATTGTAATCAACAGATTTTTACAAACGTGACAACTTGCCCTACTAGACATTTATCTCTAAATCAAACAAAGTGTGTTTGTGTGAACTTTGCCATAAGCTCATAAAGTTTCTTCATTGGCATTTCCAATATGGAGTCATGGAATCTTTCAATTTAACAAAAGGTTCTTTATAGTTCTTTAGATTCTTAAATTTTTCTTTTAAGAGCTGATTTTTGAAACGTTCTTTGGAGAACCTGAAAAAATATTTCTTCTATATGCCATTGCTTTGAAAAACCCTTTTTGGACACTTTTAAGAGTGTAAGTAAGCATCTGAGACTTTTCCATGGCTTCTAATTGTGCCATTACCAGGTCTTCCGTTGTCTGTTTGGCCTTGACCTTCTCATTTTCCATTTTCTCATAGATTCACTCGATGATCTCCAGTAGAAGTCAAAGCAGAGGAAGATTCAGATTCTCCTCCGCCGACTCGTCATGAAATGAAATATGCTTGACATGAAATATGCTAAATGCGGACCATGACTAAACAGCGTTTGGGGAAATAAACTGCTGGGTTTTGAATATGTGCGATGAGTAATAACAGAACTTTTCCAATGCTGCGTGGCGACCCTTGAGATTGTGTAGGCCATATTGCGTTTCACATGTAACTGTTGAGGGAACACAGGAAGCTGTAATTGAGGGCGTATTGAAGGTGTTCAGAGCATCACAGTGTGCAATTTAATGAGGTTGAGTCATGGATGTTTCAATGGGCTTTATTTGTACAACTGCCGTGACTAAACCAAGGCATTCTTGTTGAGTTATAAAACGATTTATAGCCAGTTACATTTTTATTTATCACAGACAGCAAAAAAATGTCTATCACCACAGGTTTAGTTCCTGTTTTTTGTTCCAGTGGGACTTTCTTCCCTCTTCCAATTGATTTTAAATAGAGTAAAGCAAGTCTTCTGTTCCCTGGCCTTGTCCTTCTGGTCTTTTCTGCCTCTGTTTCTTTGTTGAGTATTCTTCAGTTCTTTCAGTCAACTGCATTTCACAGAGGACATTTATGTTCTGTTATCTCGGGCACCAGGTTAACTACCGCTAATGTGACATTGGCAATGGCATAACACGTATGCAAATGATGCCACTCTGACCTCTTGTCTATGCCTCAGACAGTGTTGTGGTGGTGCATGTGATGCTTGTGATTTTCAAATTGTCGGCTTCTTAAAGGTATAGTTCACCACAATCTGTCATTACTGAATCACCATGTTATTCGGAATTTCCTATTTGTAAGTTTTACATGTTTGGAGCGAAATGAGGGGTGAATATGAATTTTCATTTCGCGTGAACAATTAATTTAATATTTAGACTGAGACTTTGGACTAGGTCTGCTAAGTTTATAGAGAAGTGATGACTTGTCAGTGATGGATATATCGGCTATTAATTCACCGCTCCTGGGAATGACCCAACTACTGTAGGCACTATCAACTGAGCCCTAAAACCCAACGTCAAACCTATTTAGCGATGCCAGGAGGGGTCTTCAAATTAAAAGTACTGGAGGCAAGTTTTATATATTTTTTGTCATCATATAGTACACTTCTAGGCAGGAGAAACTATGCTTTCTCCAAAAATCTCAGCCAGCAATATTGAGTCCAAGCATGCAGAACCTTAGAGGAGTGAGTCATTGTTCATGTTCAGCCTTGAAATGGCCTGATCAGGTTAAATGTGCCCAAAGTCAAGCTTTGTGGTTGAACTGCTCAGCCACATTCCCCTATTCTCTGGCGTGTGATTAGAACGTTCACTGTGGACCTCTGGCTTTTTTGTTCACACAGCACGACTGCATCTGCTGCTATTGTTACAGGTGCTTTTCTGCTCGACTGGTCTCGTTTCTCTCTCGTGGACTGAGAATGACAGTGACATGCCCCCACCCATAACGAATGCACGAGAGATGTTTCTGCCTGACACCTCTCTCCTCATTTCCTTCCTCGCTTTTTAAATCAATATTTGAGTGGGAGGTGGGCCCCACGTTCACTGCCACATATCTCTGGGGAACAGGAGGCACTATGGCCGGTGGTCTTGGTTTGGGTTTTAAAGGAAGGGATCAGACCGGAGCAGGGCACAGACACTAAATCAATGGCCTTATCCAAACTCCTCGCTCCACATGAGGAGAAAGCGGAATTTCTATCAGGAGATTATATTTGTTCACTAGCTTCTGACTCGTTGGCCCCTATTTTTCTTCTATCTTCCATCCAGCTCAGAACTGCAAATAGTGTACAGCAAGGCTCAAGTTTTCAATGTCTTTAATTCTCTCACTTTTGCCTCCTTTCCGGTCTTTTTTGGGCCATTCTTTCCTCCTTTTTCACCCCCATTTCAGAGATGGATTATGACATTGACGTACCCAGGGCACGGATGTCTCAGGGGCTCTTCACATAGGAAGCATTCTAGCGTTAAAAATGGCTAGATGGAAGAATAGAAGTGGACCAAAGGCGCGTCTATGGGTGCATGAAATCCCATCAACATAAATCCCACCCCTAGATTGCTTTGATTGGTCAATGGTTTAAAACAGACATCGATTCAGTGTGCAACATGTCACATTTTTTATTTGCAAGCACCTAAACTTGATATTGCTGTCTTATTTTGCATAAAACAGTGCATATTTTAAACATAAGCTACAAAACTGGGATGGGCAAATTTTTGAATAAAATATTACTTTCAATACATAAATGCAAATTTGAATAAAATTGCCTATGCAGTTTAATTTTGGATCACAATGATAGGAAGCGGAATTGTTTGTCAATTCAAAGAAATTTAAGGTAATGCATCTTGCTGTCTACTCAAGGCCTTTTAAGCTCTAAAACTTTTTGTAAAGCCAAAATTCAAAATTTGAAGAACTTTGCACATCTATTTATCAATTAATTTGAAATTCAGTTAATTTTAAGTTTACTTCCATTTAAAAATTGTATTGCAATTCTGCATCTGGTTTGCTACGGCAATTCAAATTCATCTTAGTCTTGGAATTGGTTCTCAATTAAAATCTGAATCACAACTCTGAAATCTAGTAAATATGAGTGGTTTCTGTAATCCTTTAGGGCCCCCTGTTGGTCTGGAGCCTTATGCAAATGCTAGACAGTACTGTGGTCTCTTTCTTTCCTTTTATGCATGCAATCGTAAATATCACCCTCTATAAACCCAATTTATGCAATCTTGATTTCTTTTGCTCTATTAATACATTCAGTACAGCAAACCTTTCATTGCGCTGTGCTACCTTTCCTCCGTTTGATTTGCTGTCTCGGTACACAACGTCTAATCCTTTGCTTCTCCTCCGGGACGACAGATTGACTCCTGCCTGGAGCCTAAAGCCTTCCTGACATCATCTGAGCTCTGCAGTCATGACACACAGTCTCTCGCTGCACAATGCTGTTCCTCTGTCGCACAGTCATTAATATTGATTTACTTAATTGGTTGAGCCTAATCCATCCAATAGGGCTGTAAACCTTGCCCAGCTTGGAGAGCATTGCACCTTGGGATAGTTGGTGAATCGTTTTGAATCGTCTTCTGTGGTTTGTAAAGCATGATTACCTGTCTTCTCACCCCTCTCGCTCTTCTTTCTCTCTTTCAGACATTCCACACAGCAGCAAACCAATAAAGTCATAACAAGCACAAGCCAACTTGTTAAACAACTCACTGACATCATCAGCGGGTCTTCACGGGTAAAATAAATCTTCTCTGCATCTCTCATTTTTCTTTTTTTTTCTGGAACAATCATTCTTATATAAGTATAGCCAGTGATGGTGGATTAAATCATGAATGTCAGCATTCCACTAGCATTTGTACTGACAAAAATAAAATGTTGTCATGGTAAAGTTACTGTATGGTGATGTTAAACTGAACCAATGTTCATTTTAAAATCATGCTATTTTGTTTCCACACAGCAAGACAGGCTCCGTCTGACAAGACTCAACACAGAGCTATCCGATTCTGTGCAGCGTTATGGAGACCTGCAGAAGGTACACACGAAACACTGGCTTTCCTTCATTTGTCCAGAGAATAACAAACATGATTAGTCTGATTAAACAGCTGTCAATCTTGATATTAGAAAAAAAGTGAAAATTAATATGAATCAATATGTACTTTTTTTTCTTTTAGCTTTAAAAATAAAATTAAACTGTTGTATAAACAAAAAAAAAAAAAAAATGATGTCAACTGTGGATGTCACGAAGTGCAACGTGACATGGCAAACCCTTGAGAGTAAACTGATGCCTCGTTCTATTTATGATGTACTAATACAAAGAACAAATTATTTGAATTTTTTTTGTTTTGTCATCCAGTGTAGACAGACTTTAGCTGTTGCTACGGGGCATGGCATGGCAAATAATAATAATACACAAGATAAAATTGTTTTTTATTTCCCAGTGACAGTGAACTTAGATACAAAATAGTTGTAATCATAATTTCTGAAAGAAATACGATGCTCAAAAATAGTTTTTTTTTTTTTTTTGTCTCAAAATGTTTTTAGTTTTTTCACAAGTGAAGCAACTGCACTTTCTTTTTTTCCTGCCAGAGAAATAACCCTATTGAGCATGTGTTGTACAACTGTAAGAAATTCAGTTTTAAAATAGTCCCAATCTCCTCGACTATATGTGTGCAGCCCATTCTTGCAGCAATAATGTAAACCGGTGAAAAGAAGAATCCACTGAACTTCTCTTTAGCTCAGCTGCTGTCACATGTCTGGCTGTATTTGCATATTAATGTAATTCTTTTTCTTTTCTCTGACAGAAAATTGCAGATCGTTCGAGGGCCTTGCTTCCTCCTGCACAAAAGGACAGGAAACAGGTGAGTGGGCTTCAATATCTCAGTCCAGAGAGAGTCCACTTCTTCCTCTTTGTTCTTTCATGAGCTCTTCGACATCCCTGTGAAAGTAAGATAAAGAGTGTGACTCTGTGTGTGATTGCGTGTGGATGAGGAGCTCTTTGATGCCCCTCTTTTCTAACCACTTCATTTTCTAGCAGGTCAGATATTAACTGTCAGAAATTAATGACACATACAAACCTCAATCCTCACATGAAGTTTGTTAGGAATCTCAATGCTTTTTGGTACTGAACGTGCAGCCCTGGTGATCAGAAGGTGGTCAAAGATCAGGGCTGGAAGAAATATAACATAATAAAAAAATGTTGATGGCCACCAGAATATTTTATAGTATGAATATGTAAACAGTTAATATATTCAAAAGTGCTGTCAGTGGCTGGAAACTTAAAAGTGATACATTGGTGAGGAAAGGGTTAAAACTGGTCCTTATGACTTATGTAGTCTACTCCAATTCTTTCTGAAGCCAATAGATAATTTTTCTTAAATCTAATATGGTACCATTAGATGTGTCATGTCAGGTTTAATGTCAGTGATGATTGATAATCTCACTGTGACATGCCATGTTATATGATGTCAATTTATCGTTTGACTTGTATGATGGAGTAGACAGTCTTTTAATGGTACTTTTATGTGTTTTTTTTTTTTTTGGACCCCATTCACTTTTATATGGAAGGCTGAGTGCACAGTTAGTGAGTTTGTCATGTTCCAGAATGAAGTAAGTCATATAGCTTTGTAGTGACGTGAAAGTGGAAAAATTATGACAGAATTGTCATTTTTGACTAAACTATTCCTTTAATTCCGATTTTATTCCAATTAAAATGCCAAAATTAACTATTCCAAATTTCTCCAGAACAAGTGATATCTTAAATTGGGTTTCAGTGTAAGAACAAAAAGAAAACATATTGTGGAGAAGAAACAAGACGGCTTTAGGATGACCACAGATAACATGCTTAGTGATTTTCACTCTCAATGGAGGAGTTTCATTTGATGAAACACACTAAAACTGACATCATCACCACACCTTTTTTTCTTTTTCCCCCCTCAGATTCAATCAAACTTCAATTTTCAGTTCATCTGAGTTGGCTCAAGGATGTACTGATGATTGAAAGTGCTGACTGAATGATAGGAATTGTGTTCAATATTACCTGCAGTACAACAGCAGCTCAGATTGTCTCAGCTGTTATGTGACTATAGCACATACCTACACACTCATGTCTTACAATCTCAGGTCTGTTAAAATCCTCTCTTATTCTATTCCCTTCCCTCCTGTCGCTCTCTAGAGATGCTGCTTTTATGCGTGACTCTGTCACCTGCGGCAATGTCTCTGATCTTCCATCTCTTTCCACAATCCCCCCTGGAAACACCCGACCAGAGCAATCAAACAGGATGTGCAGTTCTAATAAGAATGCCGATAACACATTCCAAAACAAACAACATGTTGAGTTGTTAGTCAAGAGTAAGACGTTATTAAGGAGTTGTTTGATCGCCAGGTTCTGCCGGAGTCTTATTTTTATTTTTTGCCTGAGTTCAGAAGAGAACATGGTTTGCTATCAGCACTGCCAATCTGTAAGATGATTCATGAATGTGACTCACTATTACGAACTGAAAAATCACAGCGGTATAGGCTGTTATTAAAGAACTCATGTAAATCATATGTTTAAATGAATTTCTCAACATCAAGTGTAATTTGTTATGCTCACTTCCCATTGTGTTGAATAAAAAGAATAACAATGCGCTGTTTGGTATGGGAGTCTGTTTCTAAGATTCATTTATGAATTTGTTATCTTGTTATTACGTTTCTTTCTTTCTTTCTTTCTTTCTTTCTTTCTTTCTTTCTTTCTTTCTTTCTTTCTTTCTTTCTTTCACAGTTTGGACTCTTTGTATCTTAAACTTTATCTGAGGCATAATTATCTGAGGCAGAAACAGGCTTCCATAGCTTGAGTAAAAACTAACAGACAAACTAACTTTATGTTAAAGCAATTATTTAGCATCCATCTGTTAAATGTGATAAATGTTATTTGTTTAAGTTTAGGCAGAAGTCAGAAAGTGCTTTATCACCATGTTTACACATACAAACACTATAAAAAAAATTAAAAAAATTAAAAATAAAATTAAGTAAATAAAACTCAGTCAAATGACTGACAGCTATGGCTGCCAAACAAAAAATGTCAAATTAAAGTAAAATGTTGTAATTGAAACAAGGAAAAGACTGTAAAATAAGTTTTTACACTGTAAAAAAAATCCCTTAAAAATGGTCAAATGACTTTCAGCTACGGCTGCCAAACAAAAACCATACATTTAAAGTAAAATATCTTAATTGAAACGAGGAAAATTTTGTAAAAAAAAAAAAATCTATAAAAACTTGATCAAAAATTTCAGTAAAATTGTTGTTTTTGTACGTTATTTCAATTAAGATATTTTACTGTATTTTTTTTTTGTTCAGCAGCTATAGCTGCCAGTCATTTAAGGATGTTTTTTTTTTTACTTTTTTTTTTTTTTTACAGTGAGGAATTTGACTTGGCGACAAGAGCTTCGAGTGCAAAAGAAAGTGCACACAGTGCATATATGACATACATCCATAGAATTATACAGTAGAGATGAAATATAGCACTAATATAAGACAAGTAGAAAATTAAATAATGCACTACATACAGAAGTATAAATATAGAGTAATAACCTATAATTTTTTAAGTGAATATACGGATATGTTATTTACAAATGTAGCGTTTATTTAGTTTATAATGTTAAATGTCCAAATGCGCTGTATAAATGTGTATAAATGTGTCATGATAGACAGTGTATAGTTATTAACTTTTTAATTGTTCAGGCTGATTACATAGCATCCCTCATTATTGGTCAACATACAGAAATAATTGTGTTTAACCCTTGCACTAATTCAGGTCTGGAACCCTATGAAGTCAACAGATAACTTTAGTTGCAGTAACTTTAATACATTTTTTACAAAGTTTCATCAAATATAAGTCAGCAGTCTTTGTGTCTTTGAAGCTGAGTGATGGTTTAATTATAGCAAAGAGCAAGTTATTTATATCAGTGCAGCCATTTTTTCCGCCAATCAATCCAAAGACTGAGCATCCTCCCTCTCTCCTCTTGAATTGATAGGTCTCAGGTTATTTCTAACTTTTTTTTTTCTGTTGTCAGAAGAGCAAAAGGTTAAACAAGTGAGAAAGATGATTAGATTTCTTAGCGTATGGTTTGCTGCTGTAGAAGTGGTGACTCTCACGTTAAGGAGACCCCCCTCTGTTTCTCACAGGGATCACATATGTACATGTCTTGTAACTCGAATAATGTGAGGAAATTCAAAGCTCATTTTATTAGTTTATTAGTTATATTTGAAATAAAGTTTTCTTTATAAGACTATTTACATTTTTTTTTTAAAGAATAATGTTAATGGGCTTTTTTATGTGGTATACATATGGATCAAAATTCAATTAAACTTGGAATATAATAAACTTTGAGACTAAATTTCAGGGCAAATTATGCATCTGAGATACAGACACAGATTAAAGGATAATTTATGTTGTAAATCTTGTCAATAGATGAGAAAAAACTCCAACTACAAGCCACTCTGTGACCTAATAAACAATGATATCCTCAGTGAGTGGGACGACAACAGCCGCGCAAAGAAGATGATGTTCTCAGAGTGGCATTGTGTTGGACCGAGATGTATTGGATGTGCTAATTCTGAGAGGGAAGAATACAATGAGTCATCCAACACATTGCAAAAAATAATAGCACGCCTCGGGCCTTTATCGATGTCATGCATATGCAAGTTAAGAAATTAGCAGATCAATGTGGCTCTTTCTGAGTGACCAACTCCCACCTCTTCAACCTTCAGGCTCACAGAGAGTTCGACCTAAATGACTAACAAAGGCGGCAGGCGCTTCCTTTGCAATTCTTTTGCTGCAGTATGAGGTGGCGAGTGATTATCATTGTATTATATTCTCCACAGCCGTGAAATGTCAGTGCTTTGCTATTATATAAGATGTTTACAAATAGATCTCAAGGAAAGTTTTGTCACTTCTAATATAGAAGTTTCACCAAAGTCAGGTCTGAGCAGAGGCGGTTCTGGGGTCAGTGAGTGTTCAGGGCATGCGCATGGAATCATCCTTTGATTAAATACTACTATGGTACACTTTAAAATTAATGTTAGAATGAAGTAGCCATCCAGAGATAAATGTTCATAGTCTACTGACCTTAAGGCCCCGATGTACTTCAAGCAAAACCAAAGAACAAACTGGTGTGGTGTAATTTGAAACAAAATCAGGCCAAAATGAAGTTTGTTTGAAACAACTTGCCAAAGCAAACTTTCCAAAAAAGTTTGCTCCAGCTGGTAAACATCTTTAAACTACCATTGGTCTACCATTTGTGAAAAAATGTCCTGTAGTGGTCAGACATCTGGGAATAAAAACAAGAACACAATGGAGAACTGCTTTATAGAAGAAATAGTAGTAGAAGTTTATATTGAAAGTGACACTGACTCTTTTTTTCCCCATGTTTACTAAAGCTGTTAAAACAGCATTACAGTGTGTGTGTGTGTGTGTGTGTGTGTTTATAGCATATCTATTGATGACTGTGAGCTTTGTATGTATTCTTAAAACACTGATGAAATATTATCTCTCTTTGTGTTTGTGTGTGTGTGTGTGTGTGTGTGTGTGTGTGTGTGTGTGTGTGTGTGTGTGTGTGTGTGTGTGTGTGTGTGTGCGCGTGCGTGCATGTGTGTGTTTGTGTTTGCACAGAGCCAACAGACTCCATTCAATGAACTGGTTGAAGAGGGGCCATTGTTCGGAGCGGGGGAAAGTGTTGAGGGTGATGGTCAAGCATTCTTGTCAGAGATCAGTGAAGAAGATGTGGAGATCCTGAGGCAGAGAGAAGAAGCACTGCTGGATATTGAGGTAGGAGCTCAATAGCCACAACCACTGAAGATCTAATTACATTAATAAGCCACGCCCAACTCCTCTCAGCTTTTCATTATTAAAGGGTTAGTTCATCTAGATAGCAAAATAATTTAATTCATAACTTAACCTCATGTTGTTTCAAACCCGTAAGACCTCCATTTATCTTTGGAACGGAGTTTAAGATTTTTTAGATTTAGTCCGAGAGCTCTCAGTCCCTCCATTGAAGCTGTGTGTACGGTATACTGTCCATGTCCAGAAAGGTAAGAAAAACATCATCAAAGTAGTCCATGTGACATCAGAAATGGCAAAAACGACAACTTTATTCAGCATTGTCTTCTCTTCCGTGTTTGTTGTGTGGGAGAGTTCAAAAACAAAGCAGTCTGGATATCCGGTTCGCGAACGAATCATTCAGTTCACCAAATCGAACTGAATCATTTTAAACGGTTCACACCTCTAATACGCATTAATCCACAAATGACTTAAGCTGTTCACTTTTTTAATGTGGCTGACACTCCCTCTGAGTTCAAACAAACAAATATCCCGGAGTAATTCATTTACTCAAACAGTACATTGACTGAACTGCTGTGAAGAGAGAACTGAAGATGAACACAGTGCATGCATTACTCTGGGATATTGGTTTGTTGTGTCAGCCACATTAAAAAAGTTAACAGCTTAAGTCATTGCTATCTGGGTGAACTAACCCTTTAATGAGCATTTATTTTCCTCATTGGCAGAAATTTTAATGCACATAACCATTAAAAAGTTTGGAGTCGGTTAGATTTTTTTCTAATATTTTTCTATTCTAAATATCGACAACCCCTGCCAGCACAGAGACTCGAAGCTGCAACTGTCTAACCATTAGGCCACAGCTGCCTCCACAGGAATAAATAATTCCTGTGATGCAAATCTGAATTTTCAGAAGCCATTACTCCAGTCTTCAGTATCACGTGAGCCTTCAGAAATCATTCTAATGTGCTGATCTGTAGATTTTTTTTTAGAGCCCTAGAAAAATGTTGATTTTTGTCATCTATCCATACAATCATCTGTGCCCCACACTCTCCTTTCATTCTAGATTTCAGACACACTTGAAAAGCACAAACATTGTCGTTGGAAAGAACAGCATTGCATCACTTACATTTCCATACAAACAGAACCCTCAGGTCTGCATTCTTTCTGTACTCGCCATCATCTTTAGTAAGTCTTTTCTACCGAAGCTTTCAGGGTAATTTTCCTGGGACTCAATAGTTTGGTTTATTTTTTTCTGTCTAGTCATAAGTACACAAGCAGAAGGCTTTTCATACACCGCTGAAAAACAGTATTACATTGCTCCAATGAAGTATGTCTTGTCTGTAGCAAAACAGCTGTTTTCCTCCAGATGTGCATTTGCACAGATGTGAACCTGCGATAATGGGGTCATTCTGTTTGTCTTTGACATCCGTTTGGGCCAATTTCAAAGCCATTTGTTCTGGACGTGCACCGTGTGCTGGTTTCCTTTGATGCAGGGTGTTCAAAGAAAAATATGAAAATGAAATAAATGTCAACCCGTCGTGATTATCGACAAGGCTGGAGAGAAAGCAAATCATGCCGATGGCGCATCAAAACAAATGGCTCTTTCTTGTTTGAAAAGCAGGGAGTTGAGAAACGAGAGGGGCCAGACATCCTAATGACCGATGACAACCTCGAGAAAGCCTTGAAATGAAGACGTATGGCTTTTCCCTCCTGAAGACCTGTCTGAAGTTCATAGATGCTCACTTGCTACTGCAACTACCGCAGCTGGCTAACAGACAGGCATCAAACAATGTCACGTCCTGAAGCCCTCTTAATAAATTCCCATTCATCACATGGACAAAACCTGAAAGGCTCAAACAAAACTGACAGCTTATTTTAGTCACAGACAAATTTGAGTTTTTTTCAGGTGATCAGAAGGGTGATCAGGATGAGTCGGTGCTCCGAGAGCTCTGACGCAGGGTCTGGAGATGTCTCTGGCTCCTAGCCGAACCGAGCTGATCATATCTGACAATGTGCTTTTCCTGTCTAGCATCTTCCTGTCTTCCCTACCCGTCAAACCTCCAGCCCCGTGCCGCCTCCTCACGCAACTCCACTCAAGTGAATCACCAGCATTTGCAGCCCTTTCTGAGCCCTACTCTCTCTCTCGCTTTCATCCATCTCTCTCTTTCGCTCTCTCTCTCTCTCTCTCTCCTGTTCACTGTTAGATGGGTTCTCGAGGGAAATGGAGAAGATGGAATGTCTGTTATCCGTGTAAAGTACAATCAGTCCCCCCTCTTTCTCTTTCTCTCTTTCCAAAAGCTGATCTGTCCTCCTGAGTAGTTCACATTTACTCTGGCAGCTTGTGCGTTCAGGCGAACCCTTCTTCAGAGAACCGTGCAAAGGGACGGACACGCACACACTAGCCCTGTAGAGGATTGGGGGGGTTATTCCACATGTAGTTGTGGATTCTTCATCTTGATTTTCTATGAGGCGACCCACAAGGGTAATGAACTGTACCTCTGGGATGACTAATTAGATTTGGATTCACCCTATATTGCAGTAGAACGACAGACACATTTGAAGGGAGGAGCAAGGCTCCGCCCTCCACCATTTATGACATCAACATCATACGCACCTCACTGACACTTTGGCACTGGTCATCATTTCATCAAAATGAATTCATAAAAAAAGGGAAAACATAGGGCATGACAAAGGACAACTTTCAAGGGGAATCTGAATGCAACACCTGGCCCATCCAGGAGAAAAAAATACAGACACGTGTCTACCCTGCAAATGTGTCCAGTGCATCCCTTTTGCCCTTCAGTGAGAAATGGAAGTTAGTGGAGCTACAGTAAATGATGTAAATGGGAGACAAGCACTGATGTAATCTACTTGTGAATCTCTAGTAAAACTCTTTACTTTAGATTGAAAGCGTCTCCTTACAAGATTCCATGTACATTTGACTATAGACCAAACCTTTTTGACAGAAAATAGATTTTTTTTTGTTTTGTTTTGTTTGTGTCTCCTTCACAGCAATGAGATTGAATTGAGAGCAAAGTTTTCTGCTTCTCTGATGTTTCCATTCAGAAAACTCCCTTATAATCTATTATTTTGTCTCCAAATGTGTCTCGAGTTTCCAAAGTGACAGTGGAGGTTTTAGTTTTGATTTGAGTGTTTGTGCTGCTTGATGCATTTTTATTGGAGACATGTTGTTACTAATAGGTTACTGTTTTACCAAGCAGTGCTGTTTTTAATATAATTTTAGATTATTTTTTAGTACATTATGTTATCATGTGTTGCTGTACTTTGTTCTTGTGCCTTGTACATGTAAGTTGTTTTGATGGTGGCCAGTCAGAGTACATTGGATGCTTATCTACTTTGATACATCAAGACACAGACATTGTTATTCTTAACAAACATCCTGACCCTTGAGTGAACAACGACTCTATGGGGGTGCTTTCTCTCTCTCTCTAGTTTTCTCCCCCCTCCCTCACTTGCTCTGTTAACCCATAACTCTGAGCTTGGAAAGACCAAATCCCTTACAACACATTTTCACACTTCAATATAGATGTATAATTGGGAATCGAGAACTATATTTTATTAAAAACTTGTAAACCAGCAAACAACCTTTAGCACCCAGTTTAATTCCCAAACAAATGACTTTATGAATCTTTTCTTTTCAGATATTCAAAAATCAGAGCTGTTACTGCTAGTCATTAATTTAGTCACATCCGACTGTCGTAACAACGTACTATACATAATGCAAATTGCCAGTCTAAAACATGGAAAAGCATTTACAAACACTCTGTAAAGCATGGGGATTTCACAACATAGTAACATCTAAATCACATTTAATACTGAAGTATGCCCATAATGTGCAATTATTTCAGGAGCTCTGGTTTCTTGACATTGATGCTTTTTTTTTAAATTTACAAAACAATGATTTGTTTATATATGGGTAAATTTAGCACTTTAGTTCAAAGTATGCTCCAAAAATGCAGTATAGTTCTACATTATACTAAAATCTGATTTTAGTTCGAGCAAATGGACTAAAGTGAATGAAAGATGACAAAACGAGAGTAAATGTAAAGGACAGATCTTTTTCAGTCATCACACACTAAAAGGCTTTTACGACCAAACTAAGAGGATCTTTCTGGTTTTACATTTGCTGTATTGATTTATTTTTCGGAAAGTAATTTCTGTTCTTTTTTAAACATTAATATCTGTCTTGCTTTCTTTAGTGTTTGCCATTGGCTTTATTGTGCATCCCAGTGATACGCCTCTGATTATTTTTTGTTGTTGTTTTTGAGGCACAATCAATAGCAAGTGCTGCTGAGCAACTCATATTCCAGTCATCATCTAAAACATGAATGCACAACACTCCCCCTACCATCTCTTTTTTTTTTTCTCCTGTGGATAAGATGCACACACACACACACACATACTTTGTGCCCTAAGACTGTGTGCTTTGAGTTTTGAGGTCCTTGGGCTGTGACGGAAAGGAAACATTTGATTTTACATTATAAACCGTTTATTCAGCAAGGGCAAAAAAGAGACGTTTCACGCTTAAGCCCTCAGCAGGCTGCGCACGGAAATGTCATCATTTTTGTTGGGGGGGTGGGGGCTGTAAGCGTGCGTGTAAATCTGCTTAACAGTTTTTCTGCTGTGGCACTGACACCGCTTCCTGTTGCCCGTTGCCTTTGGGCTGGGGGTGGGTGGGGGGGTGATGTGGGGGGAATCTCATATCAGCGTTAAACACATTTATCTAGGAGAGTGAGTGAAATAGAGAGCGAGAGAGAGAGAGAGAGAGAGAGAGAGAGAGAGAGAAGAGAGGCAGGGGAGAAGGGTGGTGGCTGGGATTCTGGGAGGAGGATGGAAGGCAGCATTAAAAGTGAAAAAGCAAAGTGTTCCACTGTTCAGTACTACAGCATTACATTAGAGCAGAGATTTTTAACCTTTACAGGCCTAGAGATCCTCCAACCACACTCTCTGCCAACCTAGTGACCTCCAGTAGAAAAAAGAGAATTTCTCCGAAACCGTTCATAAAATAATCAAATATTGCCATTCTATAGTGATTTTTAAAGTAACATTTAAAGTAAACGTGACACCACACTGAAAGCTTGTTTTACCTTTGTTGTACTTAATGACATTAAGTGTTGTATTTAAAAAAAAAAAAAAAAAAAAAATATATATATATATATATAATAATAACAGTAGTGGTAACACCTTATTTTGAAGACCAATTATTTATTAATTGCTTGTTAGAATGCATATTGTTAGCATACTGGCTATTTATTAGTATTATTAGGCATATACTAATGCCTTATTCTGCATAACCGGTTTCTTGATCCCTTAACCCGACCCAATACCAAAGCTTAACAGCTACCATACTAACTATTAATCAGTAGCAAGTTTTTTTAAGGAAAAATGTTTAGTAAATATGTGTTCCCTTATCTAAAGTGTTAACGTAGTATAACATTTACTATAGCTTTATTACTAAACATATTATTTTGATATTACATTTAAAAACAAATTCTGCGCACCAGTAAAACTTTCAATAGATAATGGTAAATTGTTATTTCACATTAAATTTAATGACCTTCATTTTGAAATATATCGAAATATATTCTTATGTTTTTAATGTAACATTTTTATATCAGTTTAAGGAGCTCCCTGACGAATCCTCATGGACTTCAAGTCTGAAAACCCTGACATTGAAGTACAAATTCTAGAAAACATGTCTGGTTAGTTTTCCTGCTAAGCCCAATCATTTTATACTAAGGCTTGCATTAATTGTTTTTACAGACAGCTGGACTTTTAGAGGCCTTCTGCTGGAGCATTGTCATTTAAGACCACTTTTTGTGGTCCAACTGCAAAAGCCCCACCTGTTCCTTGAATCCTTTGAGCTGCAGCAATCAAGCAATAAATAAGCTGCCAATTTGAATGCACTGAGGCTGTTAGACTGGCAAAGATCAAAGTCTTCTGTGTTAGCACAGCAAATACAGCATAGAGCCCAGCACCTCCCTTTCCTAAAACAAAACCTACACACCGAGCATAATTAGCCAGCATCTCCCCAGGCACTAGCTTAGCTGGCGCACTCTTCTCCACTACTGTCAGAGCAGCAATGACGGGCATCAGTACAGCTATCGCAAACACAATATGCTCTTTTATTTTCTTGTTTGCAAAAATCAGCCATTTTATGCGCAGTCCCTTGACATCATTCTAGAGATTGCTTTATGATTCTGCTTTCTTGGTGGAAGCGGCCTTACATAATTCTAATTATGCCCCTCAGGACCACGCAGGCCACTCAAGAAGACTGAAGAACATTTAAATGAAGAAAGAAGAGGTGCACAATACAAAGATAAGACTGTCACTTGGAGCAATAGCTCACCAAGAAATGAAAGTTCTGTCATTATTTTTTAATTCTCATGTCATTTCAAACCACTGTTGTTTTATTTCAGTCAAAAACAAAAGGAGACATTTTTTATTATTATATGATGATTTTTATGATTATTACACAGCTTTTGCTATACAAAGACAAGCTCTCAATCTCAACAGAGTTTAAAAAATGCAAGTACAGTAATAGTACCTTTAATATATAAAGTACAGACCAAAAGTTTGGACACACCTTCTCATTCAAAGAGTTTTCTTTATTTTGATGACTATGAAAACTGTAGAGTCACACTGAAGGCATCAAGGGCTATTTGACCAAGAAGGAGAGTGATAGGGTGCTGCGCCAGATGACCTGGCCTCCACAGTCACCGGACCTGAACCCAATCGAGATGGTTTAGGGGTGAGCTGGACCACAGACTGAAGGCAAAAGGGCCAACAAGTGCTAAGCATCTCTCGAGGAACTCCTTCAAGACTGTTGGAAGACCATTTCAGGTGACGACCTCTTGAAGCTCATCAAGAGAATGCCAAGAGTGTGCAAAGCAGTAATCAAAGCAAAAGGTAGCTACTTTGAAGAACCTACAATATGACATATTTTCAGTTGTTTCACACTTTTTTGTTATGCATATAATTCCATATATAATTCCACTTGTGTTAATTCATAGTTTTGATGCCTTCAGTGTGAATCTACAATTTTCATAGTCATGAAAATAAAGAAAACTCTTTGAATGAGAAGGTGTGTCCAAACTTTTGGTCTGTACTGTATATATATATATATATATATATATATATATATATATATATATATATATATATATATATATATATATATATATATATATATATATATAATTATATAATCTATCTATCCTTTAAAATACAACAGTGAAAAAACTTTTAAAAAGAGTAATCAAAAAAAAAAAACAAAAAAAAAAAAACATCAACAACTACTGTAGTACATATTTCTTATACCATACAGTACAATATTTGGAATAATATGAAGGAGACTAATATAAATAATGATTGGATTGGATTTTGGGGGCAAACGGTCACTTATGAAAAGGTCAGGTAGCAGTAGCTGAAAGAATTTTTTTTTTTTTATAGCCATATTTAGATATTTTTTTCACATTATGTAAGATTTCTGTGTGCTTTAGAGCATGTACTGTGCTTTAAAGGGCAAATGTTACACTATTCACACAACACTTGTAGTCCATAGCTCAAGTGAAGTGTGTAGTATTTAAGAGTGAAATTTAGGGCACTTATGGCTCACCAAAAAAAAAAAAAATGTTACTGTGAGAGCAGCAAAACCTTACATTGAGCACAAGCTTATCTGATACTGAGTTTGACTGACATTTCAATCTGTCTGTGGCCGGTGTAAAGTGTGGTTCTGCAAGCTGGTACCTCTGTTTTCTGATGAAGCTGATGAAAGCCTGGCCCATTTATCTGACCGCCTAGTATTGCAGAGAAACGTTAGTGACATAGTTTATCTGTCCTGGATTTTTGAATCTTATAGAGTCTGTAAATGTTCAAAGTAGATTTGATTTTCTTATATATATATATATATATATATATATATATATATATATATATATATATATATATATATATATATATATATATATATATATATATATATATATATGACAACTGGTTCAGTTGGTTGAAGTCATCTGAATATGAGGCTTAAGGATATTTATAAACCACCTTTCTTTTTCAGATTTCAACCATTTATTTAAAAAAAAAAAAAAAAAAAAAAAAAAAAAAAAAACACATGGCAGTAAATGGTGATGCAGCCGCTGTGGCATTCACACAGGGTTGGTCTCAGACTTTGAGTGAGAGATAGACTGGCATTTTGGAAAGGTAGAACAGCTGTAGGCTCTGTTTGGGTGGCGGGCTTCTGAGGAGACGTGCAGCAGGGGTGGACGGATGGATGACTAGAGTAATGACAAGTGCTTCAAGCAAATGATGACTAACACACTTGCAGCATATGCATTTCATATAGAATTTAAAAAGTGCATTGATGTGACAATGAAGTAAGCGGTGCACTTAAGAAAGTCATTCAAC
Source organism: Carassius auratus (assembly GCF_003368295.1). NCBI lineage: Eukaryota > Metazoa > Chordata > Actinopteri > Cypriniformes > Cyprinidae > Carassius > Carassius auratus. The sequence goes on along the minus strand of NC_039258.1, from coordinate 7,470,243 downwards.
ACTGCAGAGACTGTATCATACAATAAAACAGCACAAAGTAGTCATGGAGCCAAATAGCATTGCTTAGAATTTCTTAGTTATTTAGTTTGAATGATAGCTACATTTATTTAAAGTACAACACCAGTGCTCTGCTGGGTGAAGAAATGTTACATTCCTTGGCTGTCTTCTGTTAAAGTTACGGTGACAACTGATAGATGTTATTTCTGGTAACACTTTGTAATACAGTGGCATTTGTTTCTGCAGGGGGTCTTTCTGCAGTACCAGTAGTACCAACTCAATTTAGTACCTTCTGAAAGCTTTCAGAGGCTCCAGTGCATCTTTGTGTTTCTATTTCAAAAGGCAAAGGTTTATATTTCCAATGTGTTTTGCGTTGTGCTTTGTACATTGAAACATGAGTCTGTTGAGTGCTTGAAAACAATGTTCGATTGAAAACTTGTATTGAAACACTTTTCCCATGCCCATTTCAAAGCAATGTTTAATTAGTAGTAAAATAAAAATGTTTCCCATTCACAAAATAGTTAAAATATTTAATAGGGTTGTTACAACAGTTTTTACTCTGGTATCAAAAGTGTTAAAGAGAGATATTTAGGGTTTTGTAGATGTTTTTCAGAGACATGTCTCTTCAACTGTCAAGCCATGTTGATTAAACTTCACTATTGGCAGTCTATAAAGGGTGCAGGCTGGTCAATTTTCTTCCTATATGAGATACAGAATGCAGACAAAATGGTACCACCACTGTGAAGAATTGTCTGTCTTACAGGGTATGTTGTCTTTTTATATGCTGTGCTGTAGATGTGACAGTACCTGTGATGATTTATGATACAGCCATAATCTGATATTCCACAGCTTCACCTCATTTGTGTGTATCACCCACGCATTAGCTCCCCTCACAGGCCAGACTCATAAGCAAAACTCACTTCAGCGACTTTACCCTTCACCGTTTTTTTTTTTTTTTTTTTTTTTTTTTTTGGGAGGCTGGAGGTTTCGAATTTTTGTGTTATTCACTTGTGCCAGTGAATGTTTAAAATAAACAATCTAATCTTACCAATCCATCCATCCATCCATCCATTGTTTTATGGTTTGATGTCCTGTTATGTTAGGCAACCATTGCAGTAAAGATTGATGAAGAGCAGATTATTTGTAAGCCATTACTGTCTTGCATTTAGAGTGCTTTTTTGCTATTGCAATGTAGTACTTTGTTAGGTAGTAGCTTATTATTGTACAGTATATGAACAATATATATATATATATATATATATATATATATATATATATATATATATATATATATATATATATATATATATATATATATATATATAAGTAAGATTATAAACGGGTGAGTGAATAAACGATTATGTAAAAAAAAAAAAAAGAAACTGTATAAAATTTAGCATACAAAAGTATTCAGTAAAATGTTGAATTTAAAAGAAGAATTTATATTCTGACAGATTTACTGAAATGAGAGGAAATTTTGACTTATTTGCATGGTATCAGTCTGTGCATTATATATGAATAAATCAAATAAACATACTGTGTGTGTGGGTGTGTGTGTGTGTGTGTGTGTGTGTGTGTGTGCGTGCGTGTGCGTAAATTTGTATATTTCAATATGGCACAAAATGATGTTTTGGTGGTGCTGAATGAAAGTTGTCTTTTGGGAGAATGTAGCCCCTCAAAACTGTTTTTATCTTTCTTTTTCACTACAGGTGCTCCCACTCACTTATTTCTGATGGTCAGAGCTCTCAGAGCTGATTGTCTAGCAGTGTGAGCGAACATTCTTTTTCACAAGCTATTATGAAGCTATCAGCCACCAACTGACTGTTCGAGTTTTTTTTTTTTTTTTTTTTTCATTCTATCATACGCAGTTCACGCAATACTTTCTAACCCTCTCTTGGAGTTACACACGCCCAGCTGGCAGCTTCTAAATATGGAGATTTCAGGTTGTAAGCCCCAGGGGAGCTTTGATACATGCTGGGTTTAGTTGAGGACTTGAAATCAGAAACACAGAGGGTAGTCATATCACATTATCTTCACCTAGCGTAACACGTCAGCTTCATCCAGGGCACATTTCAGCTTTTATAAATGCATAAAAACAATGCATTGTTGCTTGACCATAGCTCCATGTACTGTGATATTTACTGCAGTGAGGTTATCACCTCTATATAAGGAACTCTGATTTCACCTGAAGCTATTTTATTGCAAGTGTTCTTTTTTGCAGAGATACGGAATGTGGCTCGTTCTTATTTCCTTTAAATCAGTAAACCATTCAGGAAAACAGATTGCAAGAAGTGAAGATTATACTTTAAAGAAGAATAAATCTCTCTCTCTGACACACACACGCACGCACGCACACACACACACACACACACACACACACACACAGATATATATACACACACACATTTGATTTTTTATTATTAATTACATTAAAAGTGCACGCTATTTAGCTTGTGTGGAGGACCATGGGTTTGTTTCAAGCCTTCAGATCCCGATTTTGAACCTGTGCCCAGTCATTTTGTTGGGCCTTTCACTTTAGATCATCACCTTTTATCAATGACACTGCCAGGATTGCACAGGGTGTACAAAAACTCGGACTGAAGCCAGCATATTCTTTATTAAGAGACATTCATTTTGTTCAGAGCTGCCGCATTGTGTTAGCTTAAGTAATAATAGTGTAGTTTCAATTTAAGGAGTCATTTAGCAGATATGCTTAACCAAAATGACTAAAAATACACTTATTATAAGACAATCCCCTGGAGCAACCTGGGGTTAAGTGCCTTGCCTTTTGATTACCAGCTCTGAGCTTCAACCACTGCAGCCCAGTTTTGTATTTTTTTAAGGTAATGTGTGTCAGTTTGTTTCACTGTTGAAATACTTTCTCCTGATTTTTCGCTAGTACTTTGTCCTAGCTTAATGTGTAGAGGCAACTAAAAGTAGACAATTTTTGCGTTTATCTCCCAAAAAGTAGAAAATATTTAATACTTTTTTTTTAACCCCTCACAGTATATTCAGTGTCACACTATTCAGTGTTATTTTAGTATCATTCATATATTACTGTAGTGTTTAATATTTTGAATTATTAGTACATATTTAAACATATTTTAATTAGTTGCCATATGGCAAGTTGCCAAGGCAACATTTATTAATTAAAATTAGTTTATTTTTCTTTTCTTTTTTTCTCTCTCTATTTTTTTCCATGTAATGTTTGTGCTGTGCTGAAAATCCTTTGCTTAATTTGGTGTTCCTGGTCAAAAATTACCAGCCTTTTGAATAATTCCTTGTAAATTTTGCATTGTGTTATGTTATAACCAAATCTTATTATCCACAAATAATGCTTTTTTCCCCACTCAAAAACTGAGGCAAATAAGCTGAGATCAAGTCAGTTCCAAAATGAAATACAAAACCTTTGCTTATACGTAGGTTTTAACAACGTAGGGTTACGTAGGGTTAAAAAGTGTTAACAAGATAGGGAAAAACATGCATAAGAAGTAAAAAAAAAAAAATATATATATATATATATATATATATATATATATATATATATATATATATATATATATATATATATATATATATATATATATATATTGGCTTTACTTTACTGAAAGTGATTTTTAATAGTTTTAGCTTCAGGTTTAGGCTTTGTAATCAAAATCAGCACTATTCGTTATCAAAAACCGTCACAACAGTAGGTTACATATGTAACCCTAGTTCCTCGAGGGAACGAGACGCTGCCTTGAAAATGCTTTGGGGAACGCAAAGCGTTTTCGACACAGCTCAAGTTCCTGAAGAAGAACAGTTTTTTACAGTTGTGTTTAGGGAGGCGAGTGGAGCAGAAATGGCTCATTCCATCTTTGAAATTATTCTGTTTTATTTTAAATTTAAAAGGTTAAATTGACTGGTATTTTTTGGGACTGGATAAACAAAACTTTTGGTGCATCTTTCACCAATAACACCAGAGGGCTCTCTTTTGACTGAAGACATATAAAATGTCAAGTTGGACTTTATTAGTTTATTTCACAGTATTTCACATACTGTATCTTGTCCATCCATCACCTGTCTGTCAGTTATTTTAAAGTGGACACAAACCACAAATAATTTCTCAACTCACTGTGAAATCTCAGCAGCCCTGCAGTATATAGTCAATCACTACAATTCTCCTATCTGTCTTTTCCTCACACAAATCTCTCTCTGAGCTTTCCTCAGTTTTCTTGTCTTAGATAAGCCGTCTGATGGCTTATAGTCACTCTCCAATTCGCTCCTGTCAGTCTGTGCTCCTGCAAAACTTCCTGGCATGTTGCATTCCTAGAAGTGTCAGTCATCTTCTGTTTGGGAGAGTGTGTTTTTTTTTTCCATGACATCTATAGCCTTATCAGTCCACACATTTAATTGTGTAGCTGCTGCTGTTGCTGTCAGCGGATCTAGCTAAAGTGTGTGTGCGTTTGTGGTGCAGTTGCAGCAGATGTCTGACATTTTGTATCTAATGAAACAAAGGCGGACCCTTTGAGTCCTATCAGACATGTGTTTGCACGCTCTCTCCCTATATCTTGTTCTCTATCTTTCTCTCTCCAGATGAAAACAGAATGATGTTTGACATGAGCAACTTAATCGCAGTGCTAGGAAAAAGAGCATCGATGTGATCCACATGACACTTGCACTGTCTTCTGCTGTTCAACATTAAGGCTAGGTTTGGAAAGGCAAACCAGGCACATTTCTTGTTTGTCAGAATATGGCATTATTGATGAAAACTGGTTTTATATTATTAAGATGGTAAATATAGTACATAATGTGCATTGCAAAAAATAAATAAATAATAATAATAATAATATATATATATATATATATAAGATATTATACAAATTATTACGTTTTAATAGAAACAAAATAATAGAAAAAAACAATTATATGTTTCTGCGGAAATATTAAGCAGCACTTATACCACTTAACTATTTTTTTTAGATTGATAATAATAAGAAATGTTTCTCTTTTTTATAATTATTTTTATTGCAGATTAAGAAATGTTTCTTGAGCAAAAAATCAGCATATTAGTATGACTTCTGTATAAATATTGTACATATTGCGCATTGCAAAAATTATAATAACACAATTATATGAAGTTTGATATTCACGGTAGGAAATTTACAAAATATCTTCATGGAACATGATCTTTACTTAATATCATAATAATTGGTTGCATAAACTAGAAATCTCATCATTTTGACCCATATAACGTATTGTTGGCTATTGTTACAAATATACACATGCTGACTTATGTTTTGTGGTCCAGGGAAAGTGCTTCCAGTTAAAACTCAATTGCTTCTCTAATTTAACATGCAAGTATAGCTGAATCACAGCAAAACTATTGTCTTTATCTTATTTGTGGCCTATTTGATTTCATCAGATGACGGCTCGATTGCCAGGATTTTTGTCATTATTCTTTTGTTTTATTCAGCCATTATTAGCCTTAACTCTTACATCGCTTCGATCCAAATATACATTTACTGGCCTGCGACCTTACATCATTTATTTTGCCAAAATACATCATGAAGCATAAATACACATGTTCTGCAGCTGCATTAGAGCTAACATTAGCATCAAGCTACATAAGAGGATTTAGGACATTAATATTACATTTTTACTCAAATGTTACTTTAAACCACCATCGAGTGTTTGTAATAACTTCCTTTTATGATCTCATGTAGAATTTAAACGTTTAATGTTGTTTAAATAAGCTATTTATAGCCGTTTATATAGCTGCACAAATTAGCATTTCAGGGACCGTTTCTACAAAGAGGTTCAGCCAACTCTGAATTTAAACTTGAATTCTATGTTGACTTAGCCTGAGATGGGAAACTCAGAGTTTTCATTTCATTTTATATATATATATATATATATATATATATATATATATATATATATATATATATATATATATATATATATATATATATATATATATATATATATATATATATATATATACATATATATATATATATATATATATATATATATATATATATACACAGTTTAACAAAACTATATATAAAATGTTTAACAAAAGAAAAGAAAATTACTAGTGCAGATTTAGAACAACTTGAAGTTGGATAATGATGACAAAATGTTCATTTTAAATAAACTTTTACTTTAAAGAAGAAGAAGAAAGAAACAACTATTTGTCTGTAGTGTGGAAAGAAAAATAATCTTTCTTACTAGCTACTGAAAATTGACATGGTTTCCGCTTAGTTCAATGAGGGACATAAGCTGCAAAAACTTGTCATGGTTTTGGTACTCTTTAGATCTACCTCCATGATTGATCTGGGCTGGAAAGTTAAAGCTGTAGAACTTCCAACTGCTTCATTGGTTCATGTTACCCAAAGCACTCAACCGCATCTCAACCACTCAGAGTGGCCCGTCTGTGAAGCGCCTCCACTGCACACAGTCTCAGGGGAAAGCAAGACTGTAGATCTTCATGAAAGTGTAGCATAAAGAGGAGCGGTGGGTTTTGGGTCATAAGGGAGCTCTGGAACTCTGTGTGCTTATTTTAACCCTTATAAATGATGTAAAGCAGGACACCTCAGCCCCCAGGGCTACCCAGACTCCCCCTGCGCAGAAGGGCACAAAGTGCTCTCAAAATCAATACGTCACTTTCTGACTCTTTATACAGTATATAAAGACTCAAACACACTAATGTGCATGTTTACTGATTTTTTTTTTTTTTTCTGAACCATAGGTTTATTTATTGTTTTGCTTATTTGTTTATTGCTTTTGGTGGGTCTCAAATATATACACACTATCATTTAAAAGTTTTGAGTCAGTAATATTTTCCATGCTTTTATTCAGAAAGGGTGAAGTACATTCAGCAAAAGAGATCATTGCTCAACTTTTGAGCTTTTTATTAATCAAAGATATATTAAGCAGCATGACTATTTTAATTTGTTTATTTATTTATTTGATTGATAATAATATGAAATGTCTCATGAGCACCATATCAGTATGTTAGAATGATTTCTGAAGTATCATGTGTAAGACTGGAGTAATGCTGAAAATTCAGATTTTGAGATACACTACACTACAAAAAGATATATATATATAATATTATAATATTTCACAATATAACTGTTTTTACTGTATTTTTGTCAGATAAACACAGCCTTGGTGAGCATATTCATTTTTTAATAGTTCTACAACATTAAACAAATCTTATCAACCCTAAATATATTCACAATAATATTTAAATATTGCATCTGTATTTTTATTCAGATGTGTCCTTGGTGAACATAAAAGGCTCTTTTAAAAAGAAAATTCCAAACTCAAAAAATTCAACTGTAGTTTACATGTTATTTTATATATAAAATCTATATTTACGTAAAGATATATTTTTTTATGTTTTTACATTTTACGATACTAGTATATATCTCACCAGACAGATGTCATTATGCTTGATAGATAATACAGCTAATTATTTGTCTAAAAGTTTATTCAGACTGTAAAGTTTGTTTTGGTCATTTAAGTAATTTCTTCATATTTCATCAGACCTTTTCTTTCCCCCAGCGTTCCTTCAGTGTGTTGAATTATGTTTGCCGGTATGACTTGAGCTTTGATTTATTCTGAATTCAGTGCCTGTTAGCTGCAAACCCAATTCTCAAAGGGGATGGAGCTCCATGGAGAAATGTTTACTAAAGCAGCCATTCTAAACATTACAGTACATGAACTAAGGATTGCTCTAACTACATGTGTAACATGCTGTTTTTTTAGTTTTTTTTTTCTCAACATCCTTTAAATTTCTCCCATCCAATCAACCATAATGACACTCCATATCCTGTCGTTTCTGCACACTGAATTTAAATTGTGCAAATGCCTTGGTGGGAAAAATAAATATGTTGCTCTGTAATGGTACTGACGGCGAGAGAGAGAAAATGCAGAAACTCTGTAGTAAAATGTGATTTGCTAGGGGGCATTTTGGCTCCGGCCAAACATTTTGTGCCAAGAGCCAGGGTGGCTGCCAGTTTCCCAAACAATTGCAGACACCTGTGATGAATGGCTCAATGGTTTGAGCTCCACTGACCCAGCTGCACTTGCATAGGGTTGTGTATGGAGACAAAAAGGCCTGTGAGCAGGAGATAGACTCAGGCTTTAGAAGACACCATGTTGCTTCAGGCCTGTGTAGAGGGAATTTTGACATGAAACAGCACCAGAAGAGGAGCTTTACTTTTAACACATTTGTACTCTCTGTTGAATGTTTTTTTTTTTTTTTTTTTTTTGTGATCAACTTTTTTATTGTCTTTAATTCAACAAAACAACATTAATTCAAACAAAGAAAACATGGAAGGGGACGCAACAGACACATCAGTAATTTTACAATCTGAAAGAAAAAAAAAAAGGTTTCTTATGATCATTCCTTTATACTGTCCAATATTGTTGAAGAAAAATATTGCCATGTATCGATGATACAAGGTTTAGCCTTAATCAGTCGTGCTGTTTTACATTCACAAGACACTATTTTAAGGAGGCTATGAATCCAGAATGTTTTTGCACACATGTATGGAGTAAACCAATTTTGTATCATTGTCTTCTTTGCAGCTGTAAAACCAAAAAAAAAAAAATTCATCGAGAAGACATAAACATGCATTAGACATGTAATTAAGTTTTAGTAAAAAGGATAAAACTGAATTAACATGAGTCTATAGGCATTCCCAAAACATGTGAATAAAAGTACCTGATGATACCATGCTACAGATATGACAGTTACAGGTCGATTGCAGTTTCATTTTAAAACTCATTATGGAGTAATGTATGCTCTATGGATGACTTTGAAATGGATAAGACAATAAGCCAAGTTTTTAGAAGTTAAAGTTAGATTAGACCCCACCCTCTCCCAGTTGACGATAAGTCAAAATCTGTTAATTCACGATTCCATATATGTTTCAGATGTGTCTGCCCTGAAAGCAGAACATAACTGAAAAAATATGATCCTGGTAAACAAAACTTAGTTTTTAGTTCCTGAAATGAGCAGTCCTTGATTATCATATTAGTCACGATGTGTTTATGCTGGTTTATGCCCAATGTAGACCAAGAGGTCTGGACAAATGGCCAATTTCTGCATATAAAATTTTAGTTGTACCATAAGGGTGTGTTGGTACAAATTTTTTTATGTCCTCCCTTCAGACATTAAACCCTTTCCTAGATCCTAATAGAATTGGCCACAACCGGGCCAAATTTATATTCACCATTTTTATTTCTTGTGCCAGCAAATGAAATATCTTGGAGCCTATATAGTTTAACCTTGTAAGAATACTCTCCATTAAGCTTTAGATTAAGGATCAACCCAAATACTGTAGAAGAGCCTTAAGTTGAGATGACAAATGATATAATTTGGCACAACCAATTCTCCTGAAAGTATAGGATGCTGCAATGTGACTAGTTTTATTCTGGGTCGTTTACCATTCCAGATAAACTGGGAAATCGTGGAATTGATCTCCTTAAAGTAACCTGGAGGAGGGGAAAGTGGCAACCTAGAAAAAAGGAAATTAAGCCGAGGTAACAAATTCATTGATGGTGGAGATTTTGTCCTCGAGAGAAACTTTAAGGTTATTTCATCTTTGAATATCAGTTCTAATCTTTATTAAAATTGTTTATTTATATATGGTAATACCTAAGTAAATGAAATAATCTTTAATAGGAATGAATGAGGGGATAGTACAATTAACTTTAACATTGTTAATTGGCATTGAAGCAAATTTGATCCAGTTTATCTTGTACCCAGTTTGTGACCTGTAAAAAATACTAACCGAAAAACATAATAAAGCTAGGCTATATATAGGTCTATATAAATATAATGAATAAATAGGCCTATGTGAGAAATATATTTTTACTTGAATCATAAAAAAAAAAAGGAACTAAAAGCTGTGCAACGGGTAGCCTAGTATGCAGAGTTTCGGTTAATTTTTGTGCTCCGCAAAATGAACCCAGAAGGCAGAAAGTGGCATCCTATTTTTCTTTAGGCTTATTTTCACAAAAGCACAAAGATGTGTTTTTTATTGTGAATGTACACAAATAAAGGCAAACCTTTTACAATTCGGATTGTTAAAAGTAGTCATAAAAAAATCAAGGCGCTGCATGCGCACACACAGTTAAGCATTGAAAAGCAGCATTTTTATTATCATAATAAAATACAGTCAGTCAAACATTAAGGAAAAAATAAAACACGAACACACACACTGGTCAGTTTAAATATGTAGTAATATCTGTTCCATTAAGTGTAGTTTTACATTCACTGTAACAGATTTTTGTAATTTGAACAGTATAATACTGTAAATAGCAAAGGATTATGGGAAAATATAAGTTTAGTACTGTAATTATTCTCTACTGTAAATCGATTTTCCTTTCACATTCAAAATATTCAGAACCTGCATTGTGTGCTTGCAATGTCAAAATTGTACCTACGTGAGGAAAAATAGAATCAATGCCATGCTGCCAGTGACATGTAAATGTTAGTATATGTCCTAAATACCAATCCACCTACATAATCCTTTAAAAAAATAAAAATAAAAAAAATAACGCAAAATAAATATAAGTATTGATCCATTTTGAAGGGCATAAAAAAACAAAAACAAAGGAACAATGAACAACTATGCACAAAATTCAAAGCAGAACACACATTACGGAGATAGAAGGCCTGCGTAAAATAAACTAATTTCGATGCTTGACCAGTCCCCTTCAACACAAGACATGTCCCTAAAAGGCCCACTGAGCCAAAAGCTTAGAGATCGAACTGCTCTCCATTAGCCCGAAAAAATACTAATAATAAATAAAATAAATCATTATTATTTACCAGTCAGTGAACGAGCGTACAGGACAGGGGCAAGATTCCAAAAAGGAATTAGCAAGTGTCATGGCCTCCTTGTTAGTGTTCTCTTCAGGGCAGTTAGTATCACCGCAGACCTCATCGCTGATTTTCCCTCGTTGAGCTGAAAGGATGGAGACGGTAGCCGTTGCCTTCCCACTGCTTTGTAGTGCTGCCGAATACGTCTACAGTGATAATGAAGTAACAAAATCCTCCACCTTTTTAAGAGAGTCGAACGTAATGCTCACCTTTGTGACGTAGTTTAAATACAGATGGATACGTAAGGAAGGGCTGAAGATTGAGTTCTGTCATCTTCTTCAAGACTGGATTAAAGCTCTTTCTCTTGGTACTTGTGGCTGGACTAAAGTTTGGAAAAATAGTAGTGTGACATTGTCCTGCATGTATTTCACTGGATATGCCTGCCAAACACCCTACAGGATTGCTGAGCAGTCATGCCATTTTAGTACACGGAATCTCGATGTCAATCTCGATTTTACAGCTTTTCAGTGAAGGGATCCATTTAGAAAGATTTGCTGTGAGAAAGCCAGCTACATCAGATTCCTCGGCCCCCTCCGGCAACCCCACCAGTCATGTTATTTCTCCTTCTCCTATCTTCAATGTCTGTAATTCAATGTCTGTGTCTGCTTTGCTGTGTTGGCTAGCTTTTCAGCTTCTGCTTTTAGCTCTTTTACAGAATCATTGGTCGTTTGTATATCCAAATGTAGATCACGGAGTGCTGGGGTCAGTACAGAGTCTTTTGCTTCTCTTACAGTTATAGCCACAACCCAATCAAATGTACTTTGTTGCTCTTTGAGCGCTAGCTTGATACCGTTAGCTATAGCAGTATCGGGATCCTCTCTGGAGATGGTGGAAGCTTTAGATTTTTTTTCTTTATTGGCGATTGTTCAATCTCTCTTTTCTGAACGCCCTTGACAGCTTGGTTACTCATAGTGTGATAGGTAAAGAGCAGTTTAAATTTTATTTACAGGATTTATAACATTTTTGACAAAGTGAGCAGAGCGAAGGACTATGCATGCATTGCTTTTGCTTTATGTTTTTCATATGTTAAGACTAAGTAAATTATGATGTTGTCACAATAGTATAATTTGAGTTGCCAATAACTACATTTTTTTTTTCCATCTATTGAATACAAACAGCATCTTTTAACCCTAATATATAAAATATGAATGATGGTGTATAATAAAAATCAGGCCATTTTTTAATTCTTGATATAATAATTCTGAATTCAATTCTGAATGTAATTTAGATTTTATTTTTATTTCCTTTCTTCAATTTATGTAAGTTTCTGTTTGTTTCACAGTTTTTATACAAATTTCAGTTTTCAGTTTTAGTTTTAAGTATTCAATAACTATAACAGTATTTCACAATACTTGATAACAAATTTAATTATGTATTGAATAAAACACTTATTTTAAACTTTAAAATATATGCAAATAAAAATATTAAATATTAATGATGATATTAATGATAATTTTGACACATAAATAATAAAATATTAATATCTCCAAACTTCAGGGTTATTATAAATCAGATGTTTTTGATATTCTTTTCAGTTAATCTTAGTTTAGTTCCACTTTATCATCAAGATTAACATATATATATATATATATATATATATATATATATATATATATATATATATATATATATATATATATATATATATATAAAATTGTGGCATGTTGGCCACAATTATTGGCACCCCTACAAATTATTTTGACTAGAATATCTCTGAAGTATATTACCATTGTGTATATATATATATATATATATATATATATATATATATATATATATATATATATATATATATATATATATATATATATATATATATATATATATATATATATATTATTATTATTATTATTATTATTATTATTATTTTTATTTATTTATTTATATTTTTTTTTTTCTCGCACTAGGAGCATGAAATTGTCCAGTCATGGCTTCCTGTTCCACAGGATTATAAATATGAGGAACACAAAGGACAAATACCCCTCACAAAGAGCATCCATCATAAAGAGTAAAACCAAAGAATATAGTTCTGATGTGCAGAGCAAGATTGCTGAGCTTCACAAAATAGAAAGTGGCTGTACGAAAAGAGCTAAAGCATTGAAATTCGCCATTTCCACCATCAGGGCAATAATTAAGGGGTTCCAATCAACTGAACATCTTACAAATCTGCATGGAAGAGGACATTTGTCTATATATCCTCCTAATGCAGAGTGAGGATGAGAGTTTGAGTGGCTGAAGACTCTCCAAGGATCACAGCTGGAGAATTGCAGAGATTAGTTGAGACTTTGGGTCAGAAAGTGTAAAAAAATAAAAAAATAAATAAAAATAATATCTGCACCACCACATGTTGTTCTCCTTGCTTGTTTTTATATTAGTTTTAGTTTTTAGATATCCAGGTTAATACGGTAAATGGTGTAATTAAAGGTGTATTTTTTTCTGATATTGTATAATATTATCATGCAATTAAAGTTAAATTCATTATTGTCTATTTTTTATTCAATTGTAGTTGCTTTGGGGCTCATGAAAATTTACTATTTTTTTTTTTACATTAATTATGCAGTGGACAAAGTCTATATAGTTATTGCTGATCTACAACCATAAGCATCAACTTATGTTTATGTGTGATAATGTGTATCTCTCTACTGCGTTTGTTGTTGTTTAGTTTACTTAAAGTTACACAAGAAGCATGATACTGTATAAAAGACCATTTAAGAGCACTGTGATGTTTGCCTTACTCACCTCTGAGCTGCAACCTCTGTTTTGTTTTTGCAGAGAGACATGCTGGACGTCAATCAGATTATGAAGGACTTGGCCAGCATGGTGCATGAACAAGGAGACACCATAGGTGAGATCTTATTTGTGTGTGTGTGTGTGTGTGTGTGTGTGCGTGCGTGCGTCTGTGTGTGTGTTCTTGACTCTGTGTTTCCAGTTAAGAGTCTATTGACTCATCCTTGTTTGTCTGGCCTTTCATTGATAATCACTTCTCCCCCATATCCATCCCATAATCCCCTGCTGTGCTGAGGTGAAGTTTCAGAGGGGAGAACAAGACATCACCTTCACCAGCTCAATACATGACAGACAGAGAACTAGTCTCTACAGGCCTCTGGAGGAGACTAAGATCAGAGAAGATCCTCAAAGATTCAATTTATAGTTAACAGGCAGAGAAAGACAGACCGATATTAAACTAGAAGCATGATTTAAGAGCAGAGTCACTGGTTACATGCAGAAAGCAGGGATAATAGTGCTGTTGCTTACTTGCTTGGAAAATATTTAGCCTAAACCTTTGACATTTAATCTATGACACGTCAACAGTCATGACCTGTCAGTTAAATGTATGAAACCAAGCTGAATACAATCAAACTAGAAAACATTTTTTATTTTGTTTTGTTTTATGTATAGTCAGTTTTTGATATTTATTTTATAATTTGAATTTCTCCTGTTTCTATATTTAGATTGTTTTCCATTATATAACACCCAAATCATAACATTTATAAAACATTTTAAAATAGTAAAATCCATTTTCATACAGATTGTTGACATTGAGATGCTTAAATTCACTTGATTTTAGTTTTTAGTGTTTATTTAGAATTTATTTATGAATACTAGTATAGAATAAAAAATAATACAAATTGATTTTATTGTCAGCCAACATAAAAACTATTATTGGCCTTTCTGTATCAGCCAGAATTTTAATATCAGTGGATCTTTAATGATAAATATTACTGTAAATGAAAATGAGGTATCATCATTGACATTTCTAAAATTTTGGGGGCATGAACCATCATTATGTGCCCCTGCTCACATGCTATTATGTCACACATCAGCATTCATTTATTTATTTATTTATGCATTTTCGGTGCTGAAATATAAGTGAAACTGTATGAAAGTCATATGGTTTTCAAATGATATGAGGCTGAGTAAAATAATTGTTAGGTCTATCCATTCTTTTCAGATTTTACATTTATTGCACATTCGTGTCATTCCTTTGCTCAATTGTGTATAGTTGAATACAGATTGCTGTGAGTGAGTCTGCATTAGTATTTAATTTAACTCAGTAAATAAACTGCATGTGATTGAAAACTTCAAATATAAAAGATGTTATAGAGCTGAATATGAAATGGTTACATAAGATCAGAGACCCTTAGCCTTGGCCTCTCTGTTGGAAAATGCCCATTCCTGTTCTAATTGGTACTCATCCAGCACGGTGTCCTTTCATCCGGCTTTTTTAATTAATCCTCTGTGTACTGTCCATTCAACAGGCCAGATGAGTAAAGATACTATTCCTTCAGGAGAGATTAAGGATGTGTTTGCACATTCCTCATCCTAATTTTACACCCTACCAGTCACAATGCAACAGCAGCCCATGGAAAAAAAGAAGAGAAAATGGAGGAGTAACACAATAAGGAAGGCGTTCACAAGAGAAAAGGGAGATTGAAACTTTCCTTGTCCCTAACTTTCTTCCTCGCACGGACACTTAACATTTACACAGGGAAATGATGTCAGACACGTTGAAGGTTATCACAAGTTATGACTAGCGAAATAACCAGAATCTAGTGGGAGACACAGTATACAATAAACCACCCAATAACGCTGTTCTGCCCTTTAGAAGGACACTTGAGGATGTAGGTGGACCATATTTTTTGTTTTGTTTTCATCTGTTCCACTTTTAGGGTATTTTCATTATTTTACATGCATTGCGATTTTCATATTATCTTATTTATTTATAACCTAAAAAACTATATTAGTATTCTAAAATAACACTGATTATGAGTTTCCACTTTAGTTGCCTAATTAGACAGTTCATATCATTTTTTTAAAAATAATTTTCATGAAAATAAAGCCACTCAACTCATACTTATTTCTCTTTTTCCACACACTGAACACATGCAAGGTCTGAATGGGGGGATTTAGGACATGTGTGCCCCTCATATCCCAAACATTTTATTTTTCCCTATAAAGGGACATCTTCATGTGGTCGTGATATGTTTCTGGAAATATGGCCTCTTGTAGAGTCACTTAGACCATGATTTTGAAGTATGTGATATTGTATGCACCAACATATGCACATGCAAACATTTCATAGATGATTTTCAGAAAACAATATTGGAGTTTAGAAAACAACATCCTGGCCTGATGTTTTCAAGAGATCTTCCTCAGACCAGAGATGTAAGGCCAGAACAAAAGCCCGTGTGACACATTTCTGTTTTGCTCAGAGTCCATAAGAGTTTAAAGAGCCTGAAATAAAAGTGGCAAAATTGCTCTCTGCCTTTGTATCCAGGATGTTTATTAGGATGTAGATGTGAATAAAGTCTCTGAGGATGGCCGTGATTGGAGGGGTGGAGTTAGGACAGAGGAGGCAAGTAAACAGATGCAGAAAGTTTGGATTTGTGCTTTTAGCACAGCCTTACGAAAAGGTGAGCTTCTATAATAAAGCCAGAACAAAGTCGTGACGTAGGACAACATTTCAAGTCAACCAATCAGAAGTGAGATTTAGAAATTTTCAAGAAATATCTGTTTTAGGCTTACAATCAGAGTTAAGTGTGTCTTCACCCTTGTTAATCACCTATCATTTCCCTTTGAATTAGGAATAAATTGTGGTTAGGTTTAGGTTGATCCAGAATCATCAACAAAAGATGTTGATCCAAGAACATGTCTTACTTGGCAAAATCACAGCAACTATATATATATATGTGTGTGTGTGTGTGTGTGTGTGTGTGTGTGTGTGTGTGTGTGTGTGTGTGTGTGTCATGCATGTCACTTTCATGTTAGCCTTTCTCAAGCTTGTACTGCTTGCCACAGCTGTCTAACACTGTAGTCCGCACTGAATGCTGTTCTGTTTATTCACTGCTTTAGCAATGCTTAAGGTTATCTGTGTACATAGTATGTCTATTAATTCTGTAAAGAGGTGATGTGATTCTGTGGCTATGAATGCTAAATTATGTTTCAAACTAATTGGGTGTTTGTTTTACAGCTCAGCTTTGTGCCTCCCTAATTGGTTGATTCTTTAATTATTTCTAGCCTAATGTTTCCAGGAGTATTCACCGTGCGCACGTGTGAGTCAGTAGTGACCAACTGAGAAGTCTCCAGATAAGAGCTCGTCAAGCCTGTTCATTTAGAGTCATTATAAAGTGTGTCTCTGTAATTCGTAGATGAATTGAGGATGATGGAAATTAAAAAGCAACCATTGCATTATGTTTACAGAGGCTGTTTGCCCATGTTTGGCAGTCGATAAGGTTATATTACACAGAGTAGGACTCTGCATATAAAAAGCTGAATTAAAAGAGGAACAAGTGCTGGTGTGATTCAGCTAGTTTAAAGCACA
This sequence comes from Carassius auratus, assembly GCF_003368295.1. NCBI lineage: Eukaryota > Metazoa > Chordata > Actinopteri > Cypriniformes > Cyprinidae > Carassius > Carassius auratus. The sequence goes on along the minus strand of NC_039258.1, from coordinate 7,453,036 downwards.
AGCAGTACTGGCCTTTTTGGACACCAGTGATTCACACTGCATCTGCAGTCATCTGTCTGCAACTGAGCTAGCTATGCATTATAGATAATGGTACATCTTTTATCAATTGTTTAAGACATTTTGTTTAGTTAGTGAATAAAAAAAGAAACCAAACAATAGCTCTGTTCCAAAATCTAGCTTACCTAGCAAATCCTGCTTAAGCTAGACAGTGTTTTTGAGCTTTATACTGAGGTGAAGCCAGCTTGAAACAATATGTAGCATAGTTATGTTGACGTATAAGATAACACATACTTTGTGGATAATAAGACAATCCCAGAACACGCTGACTAGAAAGGTTTAGCCTTTCTAAAGGCTAAAATCTATGGAGGCTATGGAGATGTCAAATACTTTTGATTTGGAAAAATTCTGTGCTATATTTTTATTATCATGTCAAGTCATTAGCCTAGTGTTGGTAACATCAGATACAAAATTTAGTAACAGTAATGTCTGAATTGATTTTCCGCAATAATGCATGAACTGGTCAAGACAAGAAGACTGATTGCTATACATTTATAATTAAACTTTATTTGGAGTATTTATTTATTTTACAGTGCACATTTCTTAATATTATGCCTAAAATGTATTAAAAATACATTTACATATTTATGTACTTAATAGAAAAACTACAATTGTACTTTTGGTATACTAAACTGGTATACTTTAAGTCTGCTAAATTTTGTGCTAAATGCACTTTTATTTTGTAGTAGTATGAATTCCAATTGAAGTATATATGATTTTTCTGCTTAAAAATATTGCTAAAGTGCAACTAAAGTGCAAGCATTCTTCTGGTACACTTTAAGTATCTTGCATTTAAAGATTTAATATACTGAGATTTCAAAATCCTTATAAATAGTGATATTAAACAAAATTGTAATCTGCAATGTTTTATGGGACATAATTAAACCATTCGCTCCCTAAAATAATTTAAATGTCCGGTCTTGTATCTTTGTCTGATTTTTTTTGTTTTATGGTCATCCTCTCAGAGTGGTTTGGTTTGGTTCCTGGCCTAACACAATTTTTTTTTTCTTTTCTTTTTTTTTTTTTTTTTTTTTTTGGAAAGAATCCTTCTGTATCCAACGCTGTTGAAAAAAAAAAAAAAATGGGTGGCCACCATGGAGCTATTGAAATCAACTGAATCTCTGGTGTGTTTCATGTGAGAAGTCATTTGTGTCATGTACTCTACACGAATGACAGTTTACAGAGTTGCTATGAAAAATATTTCAAACCATTCGCTTATAAAGTTCCATTACAGTTGGGATGCTAGTGTAGAAAATAGCTGCTTTTGTAGACGGTAAACAGTGAAGCGACTTTTGGAACAGCGTCACTCAATAGCTTTGATAAAAATCCATTTAGAATGTATTTTTGACACAGGTGACACTAATAAGAGGTTGGTTGCCCTGCGGGGTGTGTTTAGCAGACATGGCTGATGATTCATCAACCACAGGGCCTTCTTTTCAGATTCGCTATTGAAATATTGATTGATAAGTCTCCGTATGATGTGTCATCTCCCTTCAGTGTTTCTAAAACAGCCATTTCTCATTTCAACCTAGATTATCTGTGCCTGTACTGGTAGTAGATGACAGGCCAGTAGTCTCAGATGGAGACGGAAGAAATGTTCACACTGGGAAGGTTATATTGGTCACTGAAGTAGACAGTAAGCGCTTTCTGAATATCGTGTGGCCCACACACGCGTTCAGATATTGCTTTGTGTAAACTTTGGTTTGTTTGTTCCCGTCTTCAGCAGTTGAGACCATATTTTTGCTATTTTTCACTTTTGTGGCTCAATGTATCTCGTTGATCAGGCACCTCCACCTGAGAACAGGCTTGTGATAACAAGAACTAAACGAGAAACTATGAAGTGGTACAACAGCTCCTACAGGTTTAATTATACCAGAGAGCAACTGCGCTCCACCCAGCTTATTCAAAACGGGCAATTTAGCTGTTACCAGAAATAGAAGGAAACATAGTGTTGAGATGAATCCAAGTCAGGGAGGTGGGATGGAATATTACAACTTGATAGTTAATCCTTTAGAAGTCCATCTAACAGAATGATGGATAAAAAAAATCTATAAAATATACATTTATAGACGAATACACTTTCCCACAGCTTCTTTCCATGCAAACCTTCCCCTTACACATCTCATGGTGAGGGCGGAGACCAGCACCAAATCAAATCAGAGAAAGATAAACAAAACCTCATTAGTTCCTTCAGCTAGGCAGAGGTGAGGTCTACAGTGTTCCCCTCAGCTGAGCCTGCCCTGCTTTAACCCTGCTGTAACTCTCCCGCTTCTGCTTTCGTTCTGCTCTCCTGTGTGGTGAACCGCACATTTGTTTTTAATTGGGAAGGGAATTGACTTTGCATTTGAATCAATGCTCTCACTTGCCAGTATAAGTACATGTGCATTGGAACAAGACAACTCATTTGGATTATTCAAAGTTAATAATTGGCTGACTTTCCTGCGAATTAAGGAAGCAGGGACATAACCGAGTCTTTGTGTGTTAGCTTATTATCATACAGTATGTGTGTTTCTAAGCACAATTCTCTGCGGAAAATGTCTTTTTGTCATGAATTTCTGAGCAGAATATTAGCTAATCTTCTCTTGGTACCGTGAGAGATGTCACAAGTATTTGTTTATGCTTTTATACTAGATATTGCCTAATACACAAATGGTCATACTATAACCATTAAAATATATTTAAAGTACTTTCACAGATTTTTTATTTTTTATTTATTTTTATTTTACAGACCAGTAATGCAGTAAATGCTTCACAAAACAATGTATAATTGAGTCTTAATAATTCCTCTTGCACAAGTGCGTCCTGCTTTTGAAAGGCTAATTAATGTAATGATGCCCTCTCAAAAATGCCCTCTCATCACTGGGCATCACAGGTATTTGGTAGCTGCACGGATCTCATTCTGCCTAGCGAACATCTCTGCATGGATGAATGAACATCACCTACCTACAGCTCAACCTGGAAAGGACGGAGGTTCTTGTCTTCCCTGCCACTCCAGCTGTACAACATGATTTCACCATCCAGCTAGGTTCTTCTACAATTACCCTATCAACTTCGGTCAGAAATCTTAATGATATCTTTGATCCCAAGCTGACTTTCAAAGACTACATTGACTACAAATACTGATAGATCTTGCAGGTTTGCATTTCACAACATTATAAAGACCAGGCCCTTTCTAATAGAGCATGCTACACAACTTCTTTTCCAGGTTCTTGTCATTTGCACAATGTAGGCTGGACTACTCCAATGCTTTTCTGAATGGACTTCCATCATGCACAATCAAACCTCTACAGATGATTCAGAATGCACCGGCATGACTGGTCTTCAATGAGCCCAAAAGAGCCCATGCTACACCTCTCTTTATCTCCTTGCACTTGCTACCAGTTGCGGCTTTCATCAAGTTCAAGACATTGATGCTTGCATATTGAATAGCCACAGGCTCAGCACCCTCCTACTTCCACTCACTACTACAAATATACATGTCTTCCATCTGGTACCATCACAGAGAGGCTCAAAATCACTTTCCAGAACATTCTTGTTCACCATTCCTGGCTGGTGGAGTGATCTTCCCACCTCTGTCCAGAATGCTGAATCCCTGACAATTTTCAAACGACAAATCTTTTTCAACTCTACTTGACTTCACCCTAAATAATTATAAATAAACTGTATTTATGTTTATTTATTCCTTACCTTTTTAGTTGGTAATTTTTTCAACAATGTCTGAAACTTGGTATTATGAATACTGCCTGTGTCTATTTGGTTAAGAAAAATCACTTTATGTATTCCCCAATTGTAAGTCACTTTGGATAAAAGTATCCGCAAAATGGCTAAATGTAAATATAATGAAATGCATATAATTCACCTAAGAATGAATAATCTGCCATTATTTACTCATCTTCATGTGACACCAAATATTTTATGTTTTCAGTTTATGTTTCTGTTGTAGTAATTGAATGAAATGCCCTTTTCGAAAATTTTAAAAGATTACCACTTAAAAATGAGTTAATTTCGGACTGTTTCCCACACAAAAGTATCATCAGGCTACTTTTTTTTTAATGTTTATTTTTATTAAATTAATCTTTATTGGATATTTTTTGATGAATCCTATCATTTCTATATTAATATTTAATTGTATAATTTTATCATATTGCTTTTTTTTGCCCTTAACAGTCTATGGTTTCTATGAATGTTGTTGTTTGGAATCTCTACTGAAAATAAATTAATAAATAAATAATTGCATGCAGGTTTAGAACAAAATTTGGATAAATCATTGCTTTTTTATTTATTTTTTATTATTGTCATGAACACAACAAGGTTTCAGTTAATAACAACTTAAACTTACATTATCATATGGCTACAAAATGTTTTCATAATCATAATAATAATAATAATAATAATAATAATAATAATAATAATAATAATAATAATAATAATAATAATAATAATTATTATTATTATTATTATTATTATTGTTATTATTATTATTATTGTTGTTGTTAATATTATTATGTTACTGATATTTTATTACATTTTCATTTTATTATATCAATTTAATTATATTTTCTAATTTTTATTTAATTTGATCATTTATGTTTTTTTCTTTTTTTTTATGGCTCTTAACAGTCCCTAATCACTATGAATTATGTTGTTTTATGGCATCACTACAAAAAAATAATAGCATGTATATTTATAATTAATGTATATAAAATTAGGGTGAGTAAATAACCAAATTTTTTTCCTTTTATGATGATGGTGTATAGAGAACCACAAAATGCAGTGCAGCTTCGGTTTTTGGCAGCATTAACACTGGGCACTTTGCTCACTAATCTCTTTCTCCCTGGGAAAGGGAACATGAATGAGAGAGTGGGTATGTTTATAAAGGTGCTTTGGTACACTGTGTGCTTGGACAATCTTCTTCTTTTTTTTTGTGATCGTGTATGAATGAGTCACACATTCTCTCATGAAGTTTAAGGCTTCATGTACATGGGCTGAAAATCATCTGGAAATAGTTTGACAGAACATCCTGAACACACCGCAACATTTTGTACATCAAAACACGATGATGACAACAACAATAACAATGCTTGTTTTCACTCTTTACAGACAGCATTGAAGATTACATTCAGACCACCTCATCACATGTTGAATCAGCCAATCAGGAGCTGGCAAAAGCCAGTCATTATCAGGTATGTTATTGACTTCTTGGAAACCTATTGCTTTAAAAGCTGCAATAAGGTACACAAAAGGCAGTTTGGTATGTAAACAGAGTATCTCTGTAACAGCCTATGAACACAATTATTGTAGCAGGTTTGTTTATTAGTTTCAGTTGACATCACACAGTGAGATTTTCAACATGCTGTCATTCATTAGCTGCTCACTTCAGTAATCACCCTTCACCAATTACCTGACAGGTAGACCATAAACCCATTTGAAAATTTGAATTTCTCATTGATTGTTCACAAGTTCTGTTTGGGTATTAAGTATTGTGTGTAGAAACAAAATTGCTGTATTACACCTTTGTTTACTCTGATGCCATGCATGTCGCAGTTGACACAGTTAGTGGACTTTTTGTAATCAAAAAATGACTTTCATTCAAACTATTTATGTCATGATAACTCTTGGAGTGTTTAGCATGGTAATAGACACTGCAATGTTAATGTGTTTGGTCTTGGTGGAATAGATCTGCTATGCTGCCGCTGCTGCTACTGAGAATTGATACTGCAGTGCAAATACATCCATGGTTATGCTGCTGTGAGCATGTAAGAAATATTACTGCTGCACATAGGGCATATATGAAATAGTCCCTGTGTGTGACTTACAGTAAATTACCCTGTAGCAGATCTATACAGGTGGAGCTGGGGAAGGTGGAGGATTTCTGAAACACACGGCAACTACTACAGCAAGCACTAGCCAAGTATTTGAATGAGCTCCTTGGCTGCTGATGTAAAAAGAAAGCTTCACCATATGAATGATGATGTAATTATAGCAGATTGAGTTAGAACCTGTCGGCTTGCACCATCTAGAGTTTTATGCCAGAACTTGGTATTTATTTCAAACTTATGTTCCTAGTGCCAAACCCAGCTTGACCATGGTGGATCCAGACTCTGATACATATGATGAATTAGTTATTAAATGTGCAGTGATACACTTTGTCTTTTGTGTTGCCGAATTTTACTGATCATTGAACAATTTAAGACATATTTGATCTTCATTTTTGTCCCATAAGAGGTGGAAAAGGGATTTTTCTACTAAATATATAACCCCTTTCACCAATCTACTGTCAAACCAAAAATCTTAAAGCTATCTTAAATAATGTAATGACAAAAGTGGCATTGGTATAATGAAAAAAAAAAAAAAAACTTCTGAAGCGGAGGGCTAAAAGGGATAGTTCACCTAGAAATGAAAATTCTGCCATTAATTACTCACCATCATGTCGTTCCAAACCCATAAGACCTTTGTTCATCTTCAGATCACAAATCAAGATATCTTCGATGAAATCCGAGCGCTTTCTGACCCTGCATAGAAAGTATTCTCATAGCTTCATAACATTATGGTTGAACCACTGATGTCCCATATTTTAATAATGTCCTTACTACCTTTCTGGGCCTTAAACATGTTAGTTGCATTGCTCTCTATTTATCATATTAAAAATATTTTAGAGCAGTTGGTGTTTAATTGTGGCCTTTCACATGGTTCGTCTCTGGAATTCACAATTCTACCCGTTCACCGATTCCTATCCATGTGAATTTGTGTGTGGCAAAGCAAATGAATGTCCCAAACGGGTGCTTTAGCATTCCTCTCTTGGCCATAGTTTTCTCGCCTCTTCCTTCCTCCACTTATACGAGCGCAAGGGAGTAAATGAGTGAGTAGCAACAGCTTTTGGATTAATTGTCATTTCATTATCTCAAGGAGAGCTCAGCCGTGACCAAACTCACGCAGAGCAATTTAGCACTTCGCCAGTCCCGCTGCCGCCCACCCTGAGGAGAGGAGGGAAGCGCCTGGTTTAGGGCGCTACCCCGTTTCTTTTCAAAACATCTCCCATAAACCCATTCTGTTGAACATTACACTCACAAGTCAATTAAAAATAGCAAGTTATTTTCTTTCCATGGACCAAAATGTCAGTTAACCGAACACAGGAAATAGATGGAATCTATAATCCATCAAGCCAAAAGCAGTTCCTCTCCACCCATGGAAGGTCTGTAAGTGACAAGAATGATGTTGTATCAGCCCCATCAGAGTTCAATGGAGCATGATGGAACATGATTGTTCATTACCATGCTGCTGCTCCAAACTCTAAACTCAAATGAACAGACACTGAAGAGAGTTCACACAATAATACACAGACTCCAGACTTTATTTACCATTATTCATTTTCTCACTCTCTCCATTACAAGCCCATGTTTTGATGTGAAGTGCTTTACTGGGCACTCTTAACTAAGTTAACCTTAGATTTATTCAGTTCAGAGCTAAGGTCAGTGTCTTATATTATGTCCCTTTTCCTGTAAGTAGAAATACTGCATTCATATTTGGACAGTTTATAATTGACTCAGGTAGATTTAAACACAATATTTGCTGAGAGAATTTCTGAGACACATGAGAGCCTTTGAGTGTGTCTGAGGAAGACATAGCAGTGGTGTTTCATTCCTGAAATAATCATCTTTTTCTTGTGCAAATCATTTGAACAAAAGCGTCTATGATACAAATGCAGTCAATTGTTTTTACTGATAGATTGAGCAATTTTGAATGACTCTGAATGAATAAATGACAAACTCATATAAATAAATTACTGTTAAAAGTTTCATTAATTAATTAAATTATTATTATTAAATGTTACCGTTTTTTTTTATTTATTATTATTTTCACCAAAGCTGCATTTATATTAATCCAAGAACTGCAATATTTTAAAATATGATTAACATTTAAAAGAACAAAATTCTATTTTAAAATGATTTAAAATGTAATTTACCCCTTTGATGACAAAGTAGGGCTGGACGATATGGCCAAAATTTATATCACAATATATTTCTTAATTTCAGTCTATACTATATAATTCCAATATGAACACTATTACAAAAGCCTCATAAAAACTTACTTGAAACCTACTACTATAAAACTATATAATATTTCAGGAGGTAAACGGTGGTCACGGTGTGTTTCACCCAGGTGACTAGCCTCCCCTTCAGCACACTCAGCCTTGAACAAACTAAGTTAAAAAAAGGAGAAATTAGTGAGTCTGGCACAAATAATCAAATAATCACTCAAGAAAAACAACAAAATTACAATTGATAACCGAAAAAGCCAATTAATAGAGTAAAGTAGCGTCCTACTTCACTGGAAATAAGCCAGATCCACTTATAATTAGTTTTAATTGGAGGACGCTACCAATTCCGCCTAAACCGCTAATTTTGAATCATCGCTCCACATAAACACAAACACAACAAATTGAAAGCACCAACACTAATTTTACACCACAAGAAACCAAACAATGAAAAACAGCGGCATGACCCGCAGTTGGCCATCGAATGAACGGCAGAAGACTGCAAAACCAAACAATAACACTTCACATTGCCATACAATTGTTGCATCATACATACTCCAATCTGCAGCTATAGGATGTTAGGATTTCGTCATAAATACTGTTTCCCTAAAAGAAGAAACACTTAAGACTAACAATATAAAACAACAACAAATCAACACATAACAATACAACAGCCTGCATACTGTACCTACAACTTCCAACGAGCGCTTGACACGGCTCACCGGGGACTTAACAGGCACGGCGGAAACAACATCTTGCCAATATAAAAACAAAAATAAACATTACTATAAAGCTAAAACACACAACACACGTGTAGACCGGAAGAGGGATGGGTACGACAGATGCTACGTTCGAATGTTTCCTGCACAGATTTTAAATAGTCTTACATTATTTATCCTCATTATTCACTCTTATAAAGGGACACCACTTGAAGAAGGGAAGCCCATATATATTATATATATATATATATATATATATATATATATATATATATATATATATATATATATATATATATATATATATATATATATATATATATATTTGTAACAGTGTCACTTTTGATAGTATAAAAGGATGTGTGTATAAAAATTAAGTTTGAGAAAACATATGATTAGTAAGTATGCTTTAAAGAAAAGACAAGTACAAGACAAATAATAATAATTATAATAATAATTATATATATATTTTTTAATAAAAGACCATTATTAAGGCAAACATAATAGAAGGGACATAGTAATCTAGTAAAAACCAATAGCATAACCACTGTTGTGCAACAAATGTATTCGCATTATTTTCACAGATTATTGCTTACACATTACTCATATCTGGTGTGTGGAAAATGTCTTTGTGTGAGTGTGTGTGCATGTGGGCTGTGTTAGGCTGTATTTATGTCAGTTGGATGATCTCGTGGCCTGTAGAGTGTGACAGTGAGCGGGGGGTTGGATTATTATTTGCTATCTGCTTCAACAAAAGCCGCATGCTGTCCCGATTGCACTGAATCCATGCAGACCAGACGGCTTATTTGTGTGCCCAGAGCAGATTCACTGCTTCAACATACCCTCCATAACCCTCCCTCCCACACACGCACACACAAGAAAAAAAACATAAGAGACGTAAGAGAGCCAAAGCGTAATCTAAGGGGGCCGAATGAAATACAGTTTATCAGTATCACTGCTACTGTTGTGGATACGTAGGGTTGGGGACTTGATGATACCTCAAATTATGCAGTTTGTTGAGGAGAGGAGTGCTGTTACTTTTCTGAGTGCTCAGAATTTAGATTTTTGCCTAGTAGACGATAAAATGGGCAAAAAAATTATAAACAAATCTGTAACTTATAGTGAATATATAGTCTACATTTACATTATTCATTAGCTGACGCTTTTATCTGAAGTGACTTACAATTGCTATATATGTCAGAGGTCGCACGCCTCTGGAGCAACTAGGGGTTAAGTGTCTTGCTCAGGGACACATCGGTGTCTCACAGTGGATTCGAACTCGGGTCTGTCATGTGTCTCATATACACTGCGCCATCCTACCCCACCCCCATATAGTCATATTTGGAGACCACTATACCCTGTACTGACTTGGCAACAACCAAGATCCTCTGCAGTGAATAGTTGCCATCAGAATGAGAGTTCAAACAGCTGATAAAAACCTCACAATAATCAATAAGTAATCCACATAACTCCAGTCCCCTTATTAACGTATTGCAAAGTGAAAAGCTGAGTGTTTGAAAAATCTGATCCATCATTAATGCATTTTTAACTCTAAAATGTTAAACTGTTGCTTCTGGACAAAATATAAGTCCATAATTTGTAGTAACTCTTCCTCCATTGAAAGTCCTCCCCGTGATGTCATGTCACATCAAAATCCACCAATGTATGTATTAGTCTAGAACTGTTCTGGACTGTTTTCACTTGTAAACAGTGCTTTATTTTTTGCATATTTCTCTCCTGGTTCAGTCGAGATGGCTTTTGGACTCTCATTCTGATGGCATCCATTTATTGCAGAGGATCCTCTTGTGATGTTATGCTAAATTTCTCCAAATCAGTTTTGATAAGGAAACAAACTCATGTACATTACTTCCTTAATGGCCTGAGTTAACTCTCAGCATTTTTTATTTTTTTTTAGTTTTTTGGATGAACTATTGTTTTAAAAGCTAGCAATACCCTGACAACATTTTTTAATGATGAAACATCACTCGCATTTTCTCCAGAATGTGTTAAAATGTATATACATTCAGTATTTGAATAAGTGGTGCATTTTCTGCTCTCTTGTTGTCCAAAATTGGTGCAAAGAATTAAAAAAGTTTCTGTTCTGTTCTGTCCTGTTCTCATTCTTTGCAAGTTTAATTCTCTTCATGTTGAAAGTTTGTTGGTAGGTTTGTTTAATGAATGCAGAAAGCAGCTGATCAGTGCTGTGTCATGCTGTGATCAGGCACAGCAATGCAAATCAATCATGCAGTGTAATTTAGGTAATGGTGATGAATGGAGTTTAGCTTGTGGTGATGACTGCCACATAGGCCTGTCTGTAATATTGGAGCTGAAGTGGAATGAATATGTATGTGAATGAGGGGATGTTGTGGAGAGTTTAGCACAGGAGCATTATTCTCCGTGAGTTGGAATGTGGCAACTTGCAAGCTTGCCAAAGTCGCTGCTACTAATGCTACCCTACTGTACAGCACTACGTTACAGTGATTAAATCATGGAGATACTGTGGTACTTTTAAGGATGGTCATAGCAGGCTCTCTGTCTGGTATCCCTTGACAATAATATAATATAAAATAATATATTATAACATAATATGATTAGATATATGCAAATATTAAACAACACAGATAGTATAATACAGGTAATATAATATAATATAATATAATATAATATAATATAATATAATATAATATAATATAATATAATATAATATAATATAATATAATATATGATTTATTCCTTTAAATAATTAGGGTTAGTTAGGGTGAAAATTCATGTTGACTTTGAAGTTTAAAGTTTCGTGCTACTTACTGATCCGTTTATTATATAATTATTCTTAATGACTGATTAATGAAAGCTGATACACAGTGCTACCTTTTTAAAATGATGAACAACAAACTTTTCATTAACTGTCCCTGAACAATTATTTTAAAGCAGCTGCCTCAATCTCTGTTACAAAAAGTGTAATTCAAACATCTGGCAGTCTAGACACATCAAATTCTTTCATGGAGCTTTCACACTCTTGTGAACATCAGCCTGAGGCAGAGAAGGACTTGTGTTTTCCGAAGGCTAAACTGCAAAGTGGGGACCTCGAGTTCCTGTTTATTTTCTGTGTCGTTTAAACATCATAATCAGGAAGACTTGGATTTAGAATTTTCATGTAAATTGCTCATAAGCCGATTACAAGCCAGGCAGTGGCAGAGCAAACATTATTTATTTTATGGACCTTCAATTTTCTGAGCAGATGAGATAAAGGCAGAATAATATTATGGTGGCAATCATCATGTTGCGTTATTATGACATTATAAAGACGTTTCTCATGTCACACTAGGTAAATGACTCTTTCCCCCCTTTCTCTCTCTCTCTCTCTTAAAAGCAATGTCATTCTGTTTCTCATGAAAATTTGATGTCCATCTATGTGAATCGAAAGTGTTGAAGTAAAAATTTTCTACATTGTTCATGGTTTGTTACAGGGTTTAATTTAGTTGAGTTTCTGGTGTAGAGGTCAGCAGATATGTTCCACCCTTCTTTATGGCTGGAAATCGATTTACGGTCAAACGACAAGTATGTCAAGCAAAAATATATCCCCTCATGTAATAGTATATTACAAGTGCCAAAATGCACAGTTTTCCATATGTTAAATCAAATGTGGAATCATACAAATTCAAGAAGAAAGGCCAAGAATTAAATCACATTTTGAGGAAGTTCTCCTATCCAGCCACTAGGTGACTTGAATAGTACCGTAGTTCCAACACAATCTCACGACCAATTCGTATGTATTTTACGAGGTGGCTAACCTCACTTGTGCGATTTTGTTCAATATACGATGGGTAGGTTAGTGGCAGGGTTAATGCTAGCTCATTTGTACGAATTCATGGGAATTGGGAAACTCGTAAATTATCTACAATTTAGCAAAAGTCGTATTGATTAATGCCTTGTAAAATATGTACGAAATGCCATGAGGTCGGGTTGGTAGTTTTGATGAAGCTCATTACAATTAAAGGGATAGTTCACCCAAAAATGAAACTACTGTTACAATTTAATCATATATGAACAAATTTCTTTTGTCAGCTTAATAAACAAAAAGCAGACATCATGTCAACAAAGTGACAGACAGTTTCTAATTTAGTAAAGCATATACATTTTTTTAGACTATTTCATTTTTTTAAGAAATTAATGCATGCATTTACAAAGGATGCAATTGTTATAATTGACAGGTAAGACATTGTCATAAAATGTTTCTATTTCAAATAAACACTGTTTTTGTGATGTTTTCGCTGATGTCCTCCTTTCTTAAAATTATACTGAAAAGCAAAGTATCATGGTTTCATCAAAAATGATATCAGCACAACTGCTTTAAATATTGAAAACAATAAGAAATCATCTAAAACTAAAGACTGGCGAAATGATGTAGAAAATTCAAATTTGCCGACAGACATTTCAATACATTTTAAGATAAGTCATTATTTTAAATTGTGATAATATTTCACAATACTACTGTTTTTCACGTAGTCTTGGTGAGCTTGAGACTTTTCAAAAACATTATACATTAAAAAATGCTAAATACCAACCCCAAACTTTTGAGCAGTAGTGTATTGGTACACAGAACAATATGGTATAATTTGCATTTCTCTACAATTCAAATCAGAGTCAAAAACTTTAAGAACTAAATCAAAGCTTCTAATGAAATTATCAGTGCATATTCATACAGTACTTTTATCATTTACAAGACTCCCCTGAAAACTTTTTCAATATCAAGGTGCTTTAGTTTTAGTGCTTCTACAGCAGCTCGACTAAATTGGGTACATGGAGAGAGAGAAAATTCATTTCCCTTTTCCTTTTTTCTCCTCTCGCCAGCACTTCACTCCATCAGCTTTCTTTTTATCCTTAAGTCATTTTCACTTTCTCTTTCTCACTCTGTGAATGTCTGCACTCTCCATCTCCACCTCACTTCCCCACCGCAGCATCTGGAATAAACTGAAGCGCCGAAATGGAGCAACAGTTGTATTGTCACCTAAAGCTGTTTTTGTTCCCTTTTTACCTGATTTATTTTCCTGTTTTCTCTGAATGACAGAGCAGGCCCGGGATAACACAGAGTGAAAATCAGCGCAGAGAGACTGTAGGCTGAATGATAGAGCAAACTGGTGGAGGGAGAGAAAGTTTATAAGGCGCGCTTTTGGAGAAATGTAAGAAAGAAGCGAGGGAATCTGTGGTGACCAGCTGCAAGAGAGGAGATAGCAGAGAGAGGCTTTTAATTCCCAATCCCTACAGAGCCTTTGAAAATTACCAATCTTCTTATCACAGACGCAGGGCTGCTTATGCAAATTGTTGTGGAGTGGAACATTTAAATGGAAAATTACTCGACAGCAGTTTTTTTTTTTTTGCCTCCTTCTCTCCCTCCCTCCCCCCACATGCACACTTCCACATAGAAAGCCTGTTTCCAGTCTCAGATAAGAAGATGAATTGCTCTTCGCGCTTTGAAGCACGTCAGGATTTAAAGACTCCAGCCTAGCTGTGGTCTACGACTGCTGCTCTTTCTGGCTTTGTCAAAAAAAAAAAAAAAATGATGGTGAACGGGGAAGGGCATTTCAAAACAGATTCTACTCTTCCAAATGTCGGAGCCGCCCGCCGAGTCAGAAAAAAATTATATTGAAACGCACTCAGCAAACAAATTCCATTCACTGTTGTTTATTATTCCCACACTTGTTGGTTGCATTGGTTCTAAACTGGATCTTAATTTCTCAACACGACAAAGCAAAAGATCCGCAAGGGTGTCTTGGACTTAGACGTTGAAAGTCCGAATGACACTTTCAACAATTTTCCAAAATTCTTTTGAAAACAGAGCCGGGCTTCCTCCCACCGCCGAGCCTTATCAGAGACGAAGAGCGTCAGAGAGCCAGATGGGTTTTGCGGATGCCGTTCAGCCAGAACTTGAGCACGCCGGAGAAAGCAGCTCTCTCATGCTTGGCCAGCAGCTCTTGACTCTAGGCCACAATTCAATTCTGTCTTTGAGAAATCATTTTCAAAGCATGTCTCTGTGTTGAGGAGAGAGCCTATAGAGGTCAATTGATGGCAGCACCTTCATTTCTTATTGTGGTATTGCGTCGTTGGCGGGAACCTGTTGGGAAAATTATGGTGTAATTTTGTTCTTTTATTCCATGCGGGTCCTTTTGTACCTAGAAGAGCTGTTCGTACTGGATAATGACTGTTGATTTATTGATTTTAACAGGGGCGGGCTACCGAGAAAGAATTTATTCTATGGATTTTTTTTGTGTACAAATCTATTTGACTCAAAAGTCTCGCTTTTGTGGTTAGTCTATTACGACTATGCTGCTGGATGCTGTCTGAATGCATTTTCAGTTACTATTGCTCCCTTCTCACTAGACACTACTAGCCTAACTTAACTTGTATTTTTGGTATCCTGATAGTAGCTCATTGTTTTTGTAAGTTTTGGATAAATTAGTCACCCACATGAGTATCAAAGCCCTTGATCAGCATTCACATCAGGAATGAGCAGCATGAACATTCTGCCAAACATCTCTTTATTTGTACTTAAAAGTGGGGCTTAACTTTTTTTTTTTTTTTAAGCTTAACATGACATGAAAAGGACATAACTTTAATTTTGGGTGAACTATCATTATGCCTAATCATACAGTAACATCTATTTTTTTTCTTCTTTATTCTGTCTTCCAGAGGCAGCTGAGGAGGAGGAAATGTTATCTGCTAATCGCTGGAGTGCTGCTTCTTACTTTGCTTATCATCATTATTGCAGTCTCAGCCAGAAAATGAGAGCAAGACCACAGGTGAGCTACATCTGCTGTGCCCATCCTGTAATAAAAATAACAACATAAAAAAGAAAGTGTGAAAAAAATACTGTAGGGACAACACGAATCAATGAAACAAAAACGAAACGAATATTATATTATTTTTTAAGCAAATGTATAAAAAATGTATAAAATATGTGATTATATGATAATTTATTCCTATTTTAATAATAATTCAAATTATTAAAATAATTATTATCAAAAACTTTTTGGCCAGGTTTCTGAATAGAAAGTACTTTATTTGAAAAATAAATCTTTTGTCTTTCACTTTTGTCTAAATTAATGTTTCATTTAATTTAAATATAGAGTACTTTTCAAATGTTTGGAAACATTATGATAAATAAATAAATAAATAAAAATGTTTTAAGGAAGTCTCTTATATATATATGATAACAACTTTAATTATTACAAATTTTTGACCGGTGGTGTAGATATTCGTACAGTATATAACCAAAGTCCTTTTAGACAAGTCATGCCACTCGGCTGCCATCTTGGCAACACCTTCGGGCAGCTATTTCAGACTAACAAGACCAGGCTCCTATCTAAATGAATGGGCAGAGTCAGAACTGCACTTTCACTGGTCACCGGGACATAAAAACTGCATGTATAGAAACAGCAGTAAAATATGATTAAAATCGCTGAAAAAGTTTACTGCCTTCACGTTGTTATCACCCTCTTTTATGTGGATTTCATCTGATCTTGCACACACCACAACTCGCTGTCGCCAAATCGTCTCCGCTGTCGCAAAACCTCAACTGTGTGCATCCGTAAGTGGAACCAGACGATAGGCTTAAATGTTTCCTGGCTTAACTGTTAAAAGCAGATGATTGGCTTTCCAGCGGGAGGGGCGGGACATATGAATACAACCGCCATCTTTGCCATTACGGGTTTTCCTAATATAGTTGTATTGAGGATTGAGGAAGTGGCATGTCTCTTATAAATAGTCTCTGATAAAACCTTCAAACACATAACTGAATTCAATATAGATGTTTACTTTGTTTGATTGATTGATTGATTGGTTGATTGATTGATTGAAAAACACAATATTGCCATAAAATACCAATTCAAAATTTGTCTCCTACATATTAATAATAATAATAAAGAGTACCTTGTGCTTTATTGCCAAAATGCAATGCAGAAAAATGAATTTCAACTAAAGCAGGTCACTAGTTGCCCTTTGTTTTAAACTTTCAGACAAACTCATCTGAAAAAGAAAAAGAAAAAGGTGTCAAAACAATCTTGCTTACCTAATTGGTTCTTGACATTTGTACAACCTGAACCGGTGTATATAGGATGCTATTTTTCACCACCAAACACCAATGCTGTGAAAGCTCTTCAGACTAATATTTCACCCATGGGCAGCCTCTCTGAGGGGAGTGGGATTTTATCAGTTAGATGGATTACCTCCTCATTCATCTCTGAAAGGCCAACTGACAATTACACTCTTCTGTTATTAATTTATCCTCACAATCTACTTTTATACGTTCATTGACTCATTCATTAGTTCATTGGTTGTTCTCATTCATCTATCTGTGAGGAGGAAGAGTGTTGGAAACTGGGTTGAGGACTGACTCCATTTCCATGAGATGTTTATCTATGTGTTCGATCTCTCGCGGCCTCCCTTGGGGAGACGAGGCTGAGTGACAGCCTGGACTCCCTCTCGTATCGATCCGTACCCTCTCCGCTCTCCCGCTTTTCCTCTGGCAACACGCACATACCTCTTTTTAAGCGGCGTGTGTGAAACTGAAAGCAGATAGCATCTTTAATTAAGTAGCTCTTAACTCGCATTTGTGAAATAGAGTGAAACAGCTAGCATAAGTTGTTTGAACTTTGGTGCTAAGATCTCATCTTTTATCAAGTGCTTGAGCAAATAAGAACAGTTGGGAGATTTCGTCACTAAAAAAAAATCATTAAACTCAAACACGCTCTGCCATATTTTTTTTTTTTTATAAATCGAGAACTCTTAAGTACTAATTGATGTAGAGATTTCAATTTCCATCACTTCTGTTTTAACCTACAACTATCTAATTTATGTTGTTATTATATCTTTTCTAAATTAAATGTTAGATTTTCACTTAATTTCAAAAGAAACTGTAATGGACGGCTTTCTGTGCTGAAGGTGCTGCTATGTTATGTGGTTGCTATGATGTTGTGAGTGGTTGTTAGGTGGTTGTTCCCATTTCTGCATAACTTAAAGAAACAGGCCAATTGCATTTAAACTATATATATATTTCTGCCTAACTTGGGTCTCTTTTTTATAAGGATTGTTCACCCAAAAATCTCATGCTGTTCCATACCTGTATAAAGGCCTTCCATACATTTGTTATTTTAGTATCAATGAGATACTATTATAGTTATATAGTTAAATATAGTTATATAAGTATAGTTGTATATATTAAAATTCTAATTAATTTTTGTTTTATATATATAATAAAAATAGGAAGAATAGGAAGTCCAAACAATGTAAACATTAACAATGAGAATCTATCAGAATTTCAAAAGCCTTAACTTTGGACGCAGCAGATGACAGAACTGCAGTTCAGACTAATAAACAGAACATTATCATGCGTTGGTGTGAATGCTTATCTTTTTATTTATTTATTTATTTTATTTTTTTCATTCTTGGTGTGAACAGTCCTTATCTTCTTTTAGTAAGAAAAAAAAGATATTTTGAATAATACTGGGGCACAAACAGCATTGGTCTCTACAGAATTTCACTGTATGGACAAAGAAACTAAAATATTACTACATTTCTAAGTATCTTCTTTTGTGTTCCACAGAAGAAAGAGATGCATACAGATTTGGAAAGACAGATTCATTTTTCTCTTTAATATATTATTAGCAGAGCTGTTTAGTTAATTCATCCCTCCGACTCATATTTGTTTAGTTCACCCCTCAATCACAGATTAAGCATGTCTTTTATATCTCAGGTTGACTGGATAACTGTTTTAAGGGACCCTGTAGCATACCACCCTATGGTTTGTGGGGAAGGGGGTGGGGGAGGGTTCACCCTAAGCTGTGCTGTTTGGTTCAGTGCCATAACAAACTATAAGCTCAGGAGAGCTTGCCAGCTTGTGTTCTAGGGACTGGCTCCAAAAGCTGCATAGATTTATAGAGAATTAACAGCTGTGGATCTATGTAAACATGGGCCATTCAGTTCTGGTGATTTCATGCACTGCACAGTTTGTGATTATTTCTTTCTACAGTACATCTCCTTATAACCCCAAGCTGTTCGCAGTGCATTTTTTAAAATGAAAAATTAGGTGAAATGATCCCTGGGTGACAAGCAGTACCTTAGACCCTGCTTAAACCTGATAGGAACATCAATTGCAGATGGATTTTCAGGTAAGCATACAACGCTAAATAGATATATTCTAGTGGTTTATTTAAATTATTTATTTATTTAATTATTGCTGTGGTTTTGATATTTTAAGTTTCCAAATGGTTTATTTAAATTATTAATTCACTATCACTTATTAATTAATTCCTAATATTAATTATTGGTTATTTGTTTTCTGTTATTTCATTATTTATTGTTGATTATTCGTTATTTTTAGTTAGTTAGTTAGTTAGTCACATTCCCTCAAAAGAATCAGGACGATTGCATTTAAGCTATATATTCAGTTTTTTTTTTTTTTTTTTTATCATAACTTCATGAGTATCTTTGTAAGTCAGTTACATAAAAAATAGATTGGTCTAATTTGAATCCCCAAAGTAAAGTTTGACTCCTGAAGATAAGGCTTTAAAATAGTATTTAGGTTTATGAAACTGTTCAACAAATGTTTACAGGAGATGTTTAATTATAAATGTTTATCAGGTGTATGCAGAAATATGAACTTATGATCTGACCACCAAAACTGGATGTTAAACCAGGTGTTCACATGTCCTTAGATGTTTAGAAAAAGTTATATCTGACAAATGTGGGTGATTAACAGTGAGATCCTTCACAAAAGCAAAAGTGCAAAGTATTATTGGAAATGTGCTTGGACTGATGTGTTTGGAAACAGGCAGGGTGGCAGAGGGGAGAGCACAGTGCATAATATATCAGTTTAATGATTCAACAATGACAGAACTAACCGGGGAGCCTCTTTGCCTCTCAGATCAATAGCCTTGTGCTTTACGTGCTCTAAATAACACAATAACTGCTCCTTGACTCTTATTCCTGCGAGTTGTGTTGCCAGTGCTGCCCTCACATCTTGTTTACAGACTCATTTGGGTGAAAGAGATCCTTCAGTATGCATGTCAGCGGCATGAGCTAACTACAGCTGATCCTTCTGCTCTGAGCTGGTGAAATTGAGAGCAATCCGAGAGCGGCTCCAACTCATTGATTCACCAATTTCTTCAAATGAACCATCAACAGCATGACAACAGACTATACTGCATTTTAATGTTGTGTCCGTTATGCATTATCATACAGTGGTAGCATTTAAATGCCAATCTGTTAGCTGGTTTAACAAGGAATGTGAGAGTCTTTGAGCTTTTTTTTAAGACCCCAGTGGTGTCTGGATCCCTGAAGTACATCACCTCTTATCTCACATCGGCAAATGTCTAGATACAATGTGATTTTTGACGGGTGAAATTTTTCATTTTTATTTAGTGAACCGTCGTCACTTTACTTGTGCTGGTGGGTGACAGAATAATAATTTAAAAAAAAATCACATTTTTAAATGTTTCTGTTCTTTTTAACTATTTATTCATCAAAGAATCCTCAAAAAGTATCCCGGTTCCAAATATATATATATATATATATATATATATATATATATATATATATATAGAGCAGAAATATTATGTATATTATTTCATATATATATAACAGAAAACGGAAAACATTACAAAATATTTCCAACCCCAAACTTTTGAATGGTAGTGTAGAATTTAGCAACTTTTTAAAAACTGCTTAAACTAGAGAATTCATACTTAAAGTGTTCACTTTGTATAATTTCTTTTTAAGTAGTGATATGGACCTGATTTTACTGATAAACCACTAACCTCATAAAACAACACTGAAATTACTTTCTTCCAGGTTTTATAGGACTACAAACTGAACAGCTCTATTGAGTCAATTTCTGAAGCTGTTTTCCTCTTGGAGTCTCCATGTAGGTTTTTTAAAGGGTTTTCTGTCTTTATGGGAACATTTGGCAGAGCAAAATATAGGAAAATTTCACTAGACTAGAAATAAAACAGAAAGTCAATCCCACTGTGTTGCTTACAGTTTTATTGCTTGTATATTTTGCCATAGATTAAATGTCAGAACAATATCAAAATAAGATATTAGCCTTCCTCAAATTGGTTTCTTTGACAAAGTGATGTGACATACAGCCAAGTATGGTGACCCATACTCAGAATTTGTGCTCTGCATTTAACCCATCCGAAGTGCACACACACAGCAGTGAACACATACACACACACTGTGAACACACACACATACACACTGTGAACACACACCCGGAGCAATGGGCAGCCATTTATGCTGCAGCGCCTGGGGAGCAGTTGGCGGTTCGGTGCCTTGTTCACAGGCACCTCAGTCATGATATTCTCAGCCCGAGACTCGAACCCACAACCTTAGAGTTAGGAGTTTAACTGTCTAACCACTAGGCCACATCTTTTTATGAAAAAACTGTCGGCACACTGTATTGTGAGCTTATGTGTTTTTTTTTTTTGTTGTTTTTTTTGTTTTTTGTTTTTTTGATCACATTCAATTTTTATTGACAGGCTATCTGTGATTGTGTAAGTAAAAAATAAAAAATAAAAAGATAACAACAACATGTAAATATACATTCTGCCATACAAATGTGACTTGTCTATTTACACCTTGAGACAAAATTTAATTCAAATTTAATTAACATATTGGCCATACCATTGTGTAAAGAAAATAAAAATACTTTCTGAATTTGATTGTAAATCTGTTGTGATATAGCTGAAAATCATAGGGTGTAAAAAAAAAGGAACCAGAATTGAATAATAAATGGATACTTTGGCCTCAAAGACCTCCATTTGTGCACAACAGGGCATCTCACCAGTTCCTCACTGACTTGTTCACAGCCATCATGTTTTGAACTTCTAGGTAAAGGGAATTAAAATATGTGAGGAAATGACTTCTTGGAACTTCATTGCTGCCATAGAAATGGAACAGTTTAGTTTATGATGCAGATTAACTGCAGACCCTTACAAATAAGCACTATATATATGCACAGTGTAAACCTAGAACATTTTCATAGTGTAAAAAGGAGTCCCAGTCCAATTTCCAAGGCCCTTTCATTCATTTCTGTATCAGTTTGTATTTTTCGAATGTGCACGCACATGTACAGCCCACATAAAACCCACAGTCTGTGTCCAGCCCCACGTGGGCTGCCTCTTTTTGAACATGGCAGAAGGGCTCGAAGCCAGCACACTTCCCCGGATCTCCCAGGCATAGAACTGCATGCCTGGGCCAAGTCTCAGTTTGACCCTTATCATGTCTGAAACTGACCGCTGAGCGGCGGATTAGTGGGCCGGCCTGCACCTGTGTGGGCGGACACCATACCCTCCACTGAAGCAGCAGTGTGGGTTGCAGTCAAACCGTGCAGCCAGACACCATCACGGAAAGAAGGGACATAACAGACCCAGCCACCCACCACAGGGATGCTGGGAAGGACAGGGGGAGGAGGGCAGAATTTACCTCTGCTTATGCTTAGAAGCCTTTAATGTCTCTCTTCCATCACTGCTGCACCTGGCTTGATGTGATGCCTTTGGAAATGTTGAGTAGTTCAGAAGAAGGTATTATGAGAGGTGACAGTGGAGCTTTCTGAGATGGGTTAAGGACAATTTAGCTCATTGTTTATTATTTGGTGTTGACAAAGCTTTTTAAATAACTTTGATTACTGTTTTACAGACTCATCAAGCCTATGCTATTATAGTATTTATTAATATTCAAAATGTGATTTTTATATTTTCAGTTTTTATTTTAGTTTCAAGATTTTTGTGTGCTTTTGACTTTTTTTATTAGTATCTATCTATCCATCCATCCATCCATCCATCCATCCATCCATCCATCCATCCATCTTGCCCTCAGGCCAACAAAAATGCAGAGGAGTTTCTAATTCACATAGTATTTTTTTTTTCTTCATAGGAACAGACCCAGATAAATTTAGCATTACATCATTTGCGCAGCAGTGGATCCTCTGCAGTGAATGGGTGCCATCAGAATATGAGTCCAAACAGCTGATAGAAACATCACAATGAAAATATTTTGAATTAGATTTTATTTTTTTATTATATCTTAAATCTAGTTTTTTTTTTTAATTTATTTATTTTTTTTAAGTAATTTTGCTTATTCTAAATATGGTTATTTATTTATTTACATATTTACCTATTTACTATTTGGGTTAAATTTATTTTTAAATTTAAATTAGTTCATTTGGTTGCCAAGACATTTCTAATTTACAATTAAGTTAAATTTCTAATCTAATGTATTAGACGTAGTGTAATTAGTTTTACTTTTTAGTTAACATACCTTTCTGGTCCTGAGAAAGTTTAGCAGATCCCTCAATTAATCACAAGCACCAATTCAGTAGAAAAGAGCTATCAGTGTGTAGCTAATTCAGCCCCAGTGTTCAGTGTATTTATCTCAGCATTGAACATGTTGCTCTCAGCTACTTGTTGATGATGTTATCTGTTTTTCCTTCCTTAATTCCTTTTTCATTATTCTTATTCGTCTTTTTACTCGTAATGTCTTCAGGAGAGCCTGCATTTTCTTTTAAAAATTATTAGTAATGTGTTCCAGCACAAGTCATGTAAACACATCCAACTTCAGTTTGAGTTTTTAGGATCAACTGAGGCATCGAAGCTTATGTGCGGCTTGTCGTTCTCTCTCTAAACTGCTAGCAGGGCTGAAGTTGAATTTCAAGCACCTTTTTTCGCTGATAAATATGAAAGAATTAATGCTCAGGAAACATTTTTATATTTAGCTGCTAAAGCTGATTTAGCCTCAGTGAAACAGAGCAGACAGGTTCCTGCAGAAAGAGGCTTATTCAAATGAAAAAGCTAAGTTGACAACACTGAGCTGGTATTCACCATGATGAGACACTGCAAAGATGAAAAGAAAGAAATCCGACAGAGGCAAAGAGAGAGTGAGAGAATATTTAAGGGTGCCTAGAGTGCTAAGCATCAGACCTTCTAGCACTGAACATCTGATTGAATGCATGTTGTTCTGTCTTCATATCATAAGCGCAGTTCATTAATTAATTTAATATTAGTTTAATATTCATGAAAGATGTGTTATAACAAACTTTACTACTTGTATTGCATTCATGCCAGTAAATTATTCTATCATTGAATTTGAAGTCACAATGCTGATTTACATTATTTGATTATTTTTATTGTTGTTATTATTGCAGGTTTGTAACTTGTATTTTAAATAAATAACTTTCACTCAGAAATTGCAAGTAAATTTTGCAAATAGTTACAAAGCAATGGCAAGTAGCATACTGACTTAAAAATGACATTTATTTGATATGTTTTTTTATGTATTTTTAATAGTATTTTCTTGTGAATTAGCTCCAGTAATCTTTGTTGTATTTACTATGTTTTTTTCTTCTTCAGTGTATGAGTAGTAAACGTAGTTTTGATTAAAATTGCACCCCCTTTTTTTTAATCTAAAGCAATCTATAGTACACTCGCTGAAGGAATAGTTTCCAATCGAACAGCTTGGGGTTAAATGCTTCTCTCAAGGGCAGAATGGCAATAGAAAACCCAGCAACTCGATTAGCCTGCAGCAAGTTGCAACAAACTCCTTAGGTTAAGAAAATCTTTAGTGATAATAATAGGGTTTTCTCAGCTTAAGGGCTTCATTGCGACCGTCCCCTGATCTTTAACTGCCCCAAAACTACCAGCACATTAGTGAAGGTCATTTTCTACTTGCTACTAGCCAGTAGCTGCTGTCAGAAATGAAAGGCAGTTTGGAGTTAGCACAGTGCACTAGTTCTAGTATATTTAATCCACGTCCATGAACAAGTGTGACAATAAGCCTTCTGTATGGACTAAAATCCTCTTAGGCGAAGCTTTGTGGGTAAACTTGCCTGATGCAAATTCTAAACCCCATTAGCTTTGAGGAACTAGTCAGCTGCATTGAGATTAATGGCAGGGCGACTTCTTGATTTAATAGGGTTATTTCCCTGCTTCCGGCCAAGTATAAACAACAAACTTAATGCAAGACATTACTCACTTTCTCCACTGACTGATAGAAGTTTCTGAGTTTACTTGTGCTGATGTTTGCTGATGCAACATTGGTCCATTTTTGCTGTACTTTCCACCTTTTGTCTCCTCTATGTGTGTCTTTAAAATCAGCCAGAACTGAGTGAATTATGATTTTCTAAAAAAAAAAAAAAAAAAAAAAAGAATTTGATAGAAGCTGTTATTTAAAGTGCATTTAAAATGTTTTGTATCGATTTCTCTGTCATGAGTGGGAGAAGGAGAAAGAAAGGAGTAAGAGAAGCTTTAACAAACTGTGTTTCCTACCTGCAAAAAAAAGCTCTTTTTGCTGCAATGAAGTGATTTTGTGAAATTAGGGGATATGGATTTGCAGCCGCTATTAAGGATAAATGCTGAGTGAGAAATGTTATGTGCAATTTTCCATTACAGGGGGAAAAATGAAAATCCTTATTTATCTATTTTTTAGTGCTGTCAGCTCGCTCTGAACTTTACTCATGGGGATTACCGACAAACTCTCCGGGTGAGAGACAGGCGCTGAAGCTCCCATGTGAGAAACAGATGTGTGGCAGAGGTATTATAAGTTTGCAGAGTCCCAAACCTAAATGTTAGTAGCTTATATAAGGAAACAGAGAGATAGAGAGGACATCGCTCTGAAACGGAGGATGACAGAAATCACACTTGTCTTTTTTTTTTGGATATGCTTCTCGAAGATCACAAAGAGACGGCCCCCTCCCGTGTTCAGCTGGTGTCTCCAGGAAGAGCTGAGATTACTTAAAGCTGATTGGTCAACTTAATGTGCTAGACACCACCATTAAAAAGACTGAGGACTTAAAAGTGTCATAATAGTCGAAAGATCAATGCAGAGTCGTCGAATCCATGGGGACCGCAGGGAAAGATTAAAAAAGAATTTGATACAGTCGTCATTCCCTTTAGAATGATGCACATTGAAGTTGAATGAATGTAACATGCACCATGCATTATATTATTAGAGGAAAAAACACAAATCAGAATACAGTATATTGCAAAGAGAAAAAAAGTTTGGAATACTTCATATTTTATAATGTTTTGAATAAAATCTGCTATGCTGATTAAGGCTGCATTTAACTGATAAAAAAATAATGGAAAAACAGCAATATTGCCAAATAATAGTAAAAAAGCTAAATTTTTAGCTTATTTATTCCAGCCTGCAGAGTCACTCTATCATGATTAGCATGTTGCTATGATCCTGTAGTTACCATTATAATAATGTTCACATGATTTTGCTGAATATTGATTTGGTCCTCAATTATTTATTTTTGGTGCTCAAATAATAATAGTGGTCTTATTGCTATTAATGTTGAAAATGGTTTTGGTGCTTAATATATATATATATATATATATATATATATATATATATATATATATATATATATATTGTGTGTGTGTGTGTTTGTCTGTGTGTAAACCATGATACTTTTATTATTATTATTACTGGAATTCTTTGATGAAAATAATTTTCAAAAGAACAGCATTTATTTTAAATATAAATTACTTAAAACATTATAAATGTCTTCACTATCACTTTTGGTCAACTTATGTGTCCTTGCTGAATAAAAGCAATTATTAATAAGCATTACTTACTTATTTAACAATATTTAACCCAAACATTTGAATGGTATCATAATTTCTGCAAACTATTAAGCATAATAATCTGTTTTCAGCATATTAATAACTAGAGTAATGACTTCTGAAAACTCAGCTTTGATGTCCCAAATAATAAATAACAATTTTAATTAAAAAATTAAAAAAGGAATCAGTTATTTTCAATTCTAATAATATTCATATAGTATTGGTTTTTAATATTTTCCCTGAATTTTTAAATAATCACATTTATTATTATGTAAAGAAAAATAAGCATCTTGTTTTCTGTTTCAGATTTATTTTACTTGCCCTGTCTACAACAACTAGCACGACTCATGCTCTGTGTGTGCTTTTAGGAATGGGGGAAAAAATCTTTTTCAACAGGGCAAGAGGGCAGGTTGACAGGAAGATGTTCGAATGGCTCTCAGATAGCTTGTCTATTCACCGTTGGAGGTGTAAAAGCTTATGCACTTAGTGAGTAGACTCCATTCTGGTGTGTCCAAAAATGTTTTTACCTTGTATGCGGGCAGCTGGACTAGAATGTGAAGCTTCAAACAGCTCTTTGCCTTCAGCTCATACAGAGCACTTGCTCTGTGTCTGTGGAGGTACGGTGGTACCATTTAATTCACTCTCTGACAATCAATACTTTTGGCTGTGAAGAGTGCTTGGCTTTGATTGATATGAGCTATCGGCAAAAGGCATCTGGATGTGGACTGGAAATGGGGCGAGACGGATGCTTTTGGAGTGCAGGGGCCCATCTGTCCACACTGATTTGCCCCAAATAACGTCTAACTACTAAATCTTAGAAGTCTTGGTTTGGTGAAAATAGAGCAGAAAACCTTTTTTATCCTGGTCTGGAGTTAAATCTGTTATATGAAGCTTTTTTTCATTCCCAACAGCTGTTTTCATCTGTTGCTTGCTTACATTAATGTTAGAGCTGTGCACTTGCAGTTACGCATATGTTCTGATACATTGAACTGTCATGCTTATGGAGATTGGAATGCAGCATTTGCTGGTATCCTTCCCCATCTTCTCTCCATTTATTCCATGTCCCTTTTCTACTGCTTGTGTATATTGTAACTTTTAGTAGTTACAATATATGCGAGTAGACACTTGACTCTTCTCTCAGAGAAAATGCATGAAGTGCATCTTGAGATGCTTTTTGCAAACTTAACCTTCACTCTCTGATCCAAAATTAGTTTTAACTGAATTTTAGGTAAATTATATGGATGCATGGATCGTTAGATGGATGAATGGATAGATAGATAGATAGATAGATAGATAGATAGATAGATAGATAGATAGATAGATAGATAGATAGATAGATAGATAGATAGATAGATAGATCACATTTCTTTCGATATATATTTAAAGATTACTTAAGTACATACAGTACATATGCAACTTTGAATGTATTCAATTTGACCTCAAATTACCTCAAATTCAGTCTTTTGCTCATTGCACGCGATGACCTTATGAATTAGGACAGATTTGCAGTGCATAGCAACAGACGGTCCCTTTTACCTCGGGAGTTTTGGCCCCGTTGCACCCTCGTCTTGAGTTATAGCTCTGGTTTGCCAGTTTATGTGCTTATGTTGAGGAGATTCCTCATCACTTCAACACTGTCTCATAAGCCTGCGAGTTGTTTTGGAGGCTCTCTAGCTCCCCTCTCATGTCATTTCCACTCTGGTATAATGGCTATAGTGACACAGTTGGCACGCAGGAAGAGCGAGACTTGTGAGCTCGGTGGCTGGGGGAGATCCTCCCCGCGGTGGCTGTGAAGCAGCCTTTGATGTGGACGTAGCCAGCAGAGTGAGCTTCTTGGCCAGAGAGACAGCCTGGGTGGAGGTTGCCCTCTGATCTCTGTCACTTCAAAGCAGGTGTTCCTTCTTTCTCAGCTCCCCATCCTTTCATCCTTTTACTCCCTTTACCATTCCTCTCACTTACTGCCTGCTCTCTCTCATCGGCTCAGCCAAGATTCCCACACAGTGACGACAATGACTTCACAACTGATGGACGTTTCTGAGACCTTTTTGTCAGACGTCCACATAATGCTCATCTGTCATTTCTCTCTCTGCCTCTCCCACATGATTCACACAAACACACACACACACACACACACACACACAACCACACAAAGAAAAAAACCTCCTCCTCTCCTTTTTGTTAGAATCATCATCTGACATTTATTTTGTTGCTGTTCTCGATATTACGGGAATTCAGATGAGATGTTTAGTCACACATATCTAGCTGTTTCTGAAATTATATTGCAAATCACAGTGTGGCAATAACAATCATGAGAACACAAATATTTATGTGACATTAAAATAGTGTGTATTGTAAAGGCAATTGGAATGAAAGATATATTTGTCATGGTGAAATGCATGTGTATCTCACAAATGTCATCTTTAAAATGAACCAACTTAAAGGTATAGTTCATCCAAAACTGATCTGCTATAACAGTTTGAAAGACATTTTTACACATATTATAGAAACAGACCAAACAGTCCAAAAGCAGACTAAAATTCCCATTTAATTGTTATGCATGTAAGAACTTCTTTGTTTGCATATACATTACCATTTAGAAGATTTGGGGTCAGGAATAATTTTATTTTATTTTATTTTATTTTATTTTATTTTATTTTTCAGCAGTGATATATTAATATATATATATATATATATATATATATATATATATATATATATATATATAAACATTACATCATTTACATCATAAAAAAGAACCTTTCTACTCATCAATAGTTCCTAAAATGTTTCATGGTTTCCACAAAAATATTAAGTAGCACAAAAACAACAACAACATAATAATAATAATTATCATCATTATAATAATATTAAGTGTTACTTGTTTTCTGAAATATCATGCGTCACTGATTACTGCATAAAATTCAGCTTTTCCACCACTGGTATAAATTACATTTAATATTTTAACAAATATATTCAAATGTATAATAGACATTTTAAATTATAATAATATTTTACAACGTTACTTTTTTAAAAATATAATTTTATTCTTTATCAATAAATGCAGCCTTGGTGAGCATAAAATATTTTTCAAATGAACTATGTAATGCATTAACTTACTGTTATTTAATTTTATCTGCAATTGTTTTGTTGCACCCCACTTATAGTAAATACTGTATATATAATTTAGGGCTTTATTAATTTCTTCTTGTCACAATCCTCAGATTTTCCATTGTTCTGTTATTATGTTTTATTTATGTGTGTGCATGCATGAGAAGCCACTCCACATGGGTGGGGATGTTAAAGCAAGTTAAGAAGCAGATCAAAAGGCTGCAGTGCCCTTCACTCTTATTTTATTGGACTGTTCTGATTCCTCCGTGTGTCAGCACTGGCCTCAGATCAGCCCTGCAGACCCAGACGGGCAGAGACAGGTCATTTGAGATCAAACTTACTGTTCAGACCCTGGTGACGTGACCTGGAAGCCTTAGGCACTGTGAGTGAAATGAGTCTCAGGGGAGAGAAAGACAGATAGGAAGGTGGGTGAAATGGAATGCTTTTAAAGATGTGAGGCATAAATCCAGGTAATTATGCAGACAGTGGGAAGTGCTTAGCATCGTTTTCAAGTAGAGCAACTGGCTGTTCTCGTACCAAGTTACGTAAAAGCTGATTCATTCGTTTTGGTCGGTTGCTTACAGAATCGTTCACGTTTTATTGCACAGATGGACTGCAACTGCTGATGGGGACAAGTCGCATATTTAAGGAATATCACACAAGCAAAAGTGTTGTTATATCTGTTGGAACATTACAAAGTTAATATATAAAAAAGTTTAATTCATATCTCATTCACATTTTTTAAAGCATTATCCTTAATTTATGCTTAGAACAATCTGCCAAATTATTAAGAAACACACACCTACTGTATGTTTGTTTGTTTGTTTGTTTATTGTTTTTGAAAAAAATATCTTATGCTCTGAAAGGCTGCATGCATTTGATCAAACATACAGTACAAACAATATTATTACAATTTTAAATAACCATTTTCTATTTGATTATATTTAAAAATTGAATGAATTCCTGTGATGGCAAAGCTGAATTTACAGTTGACATTAATACAGTCTTCGGTGTTAATGATTTTTAATATTAACTATTGAAAACAGGTTTTGCTGCCTAATATGTTTGTGGGAACGTACATTTTTTTTTATTTTTATGAATAATTTTATTTTACATTATTATTATTATTATTATTATTATTATTGTTGTTGTTGTTGTTGTTGTTGTTGTTGTTGTTGTTGTTGTTTGTTTGTTTAACATTTTGTAACATATATATATTTATTGTCATCCTTGCCAAATTAATATTAAGAAGCAAAAACTATTTTCACCAGTGATAATTCAGCTTCTCTATCATAGAAATAAATTACTTTTTAAAATATGTTTTAGATATTTGAACTGTGAAATAATAATAATAATAATAATAATAGTAATATATATATATATATATATATATATATATATATATATATATATATATATATATATATATATATATATATATATATATATATATATATATATGTATTAGTCATTTAGAAGACTTTTTTATCCAAAGCGACTTGCAAATGAGGACAATGTAAGCAATCAAAATCAACAAAAGAGCAATGATATATAAGTGCTATAACAAGTCTCAGTTAGCTTACCGCAGTACACGTAGCAAGGGCTTTTTAAATAATATAATAAATAAAAAGAAAATAGAATAGAAAAAGAATAGCGCAAACTAGTGTTAAATGCATTTTTGCTTTTGTTCATTGTATTATACATAAAAAGAAAACAGACAGAATACAAAAAGAAAATAGAATTCGAAAATAATTAAAATTATAGAAAAATTATATATATATATATATATATATATATATATATATATATATATATATATATATATATATATATATATATATATATATATATATATATAAATATATATATATATATATATATAATTGTGTGTGTGTGTGTAATGTAGCCTAGCTAAGCTACCACACAAGATGAAAATGTAAGTTTGATGCTGGATAACAAGCACTGAATACTAACCCACATCAAGTGACAAAGAATAATGCCTCCCTAACTCTCATTTACTTAAAGGTTTCTTGTTTGCGCTCCGAATAAGGATAATTTCAGATGAAAGTGATGAGCTACGGCCTTTTATGGATTGCCTAGTTGGGTGATTAATGAACTCACTTCCAAACTTAGGCTTGCTCTTAATTAAAACTTTAAGTCTGACCACAAATCATAATTCACATCACCCAAACCTCAGGACAATTTTAAAATAAATTGTTCAGTTTGCATTGAAACCAGTTCATGTTTTAACTGGTTGGAGAGATGATGCCGGGGAAGAAGCAGTTTGCCAGTACATCCCCCCATTTAAACATACAACACAAATATTCTTGTATGTTTTTGTACTTTTGTGTACAAAAATTGTGTCCTTGATGTTGACATGCTTTGTGACCTTTGACCTTTTTCTGTTATTCTTTCAGAGATCTCTGTTTCAACTCTGCTGTGATCTCTCTTCAACTTCCAGACAAAATAAGATTCTGTACGTAGAGGTCCACCTGCGCTCACTCCCTTACTTCTTATCTCTGTCTATACTTCTGTCAGATTGTGTGTGTTTTTGTGTATGCATGCATGGAAATGTGTTTGTGTGTGTGTGTGTGTGTGTGTGTGTGAGACTGTTCATTAAAAGAGTCTATTTTTAATCAGTGCTTTGTACTGTATTGTGCAATTAATTGCTCCTTACCTCTTCAAAGTGGACTCGAATCAAAGAACAAAATCCAAATAGACTAAATGTTGCTGTAGGCTTTTATGCTAACTTTAAAATATCCTTTCCGTCATATATCGCTGATTCTTGAGTACAGAGATAAAACTGGCTGTGGATTTGCTTGCCTGTACTTAATTTGGATATTATACATAGAAGCTGAAACGCCGAGCAATCATATCAAGGATCTGAAAAAAAAAATTATAAGCACAATAAACGAAATAGTACAGTGCATTTATGTGAAGATCATCTAAATTAATTTCCAAGTCAAAATTCTGTGTTTTGGACCATGTCTCAAGAATCAGTCTATGCTAGTTCTCATGTCAGCTCATATTGATCTTTTGTTGCTTACACTGTTTTTTTTTTTTTTTAAGGTGCAAATATATACCTGTGACAAAATTGTAACAGTGACACTATTTTTAGAAACATTCTTTATAAGGCCATTTATTTCTTATAAAGAAACATAACCGGTGTATATTTCTCTTTAAATATTGTAACCTGCTGTCTGTGTTTACCAAAAACTGATATTATTTACTGACATTTGAATGCAGCAGGTAGTCTACCATTACAGAACACCTGTCGAGAGACCTGTTGAGATATTATTGTTATCATTTGCATAACCATAAAACCATAAATAGTTTTTTTTATACATATAAAATAATATTTCAAAGGTTCAGTATCGTCTTGTATTGCACTGCTCTTAATATCCATTATTTAAGTTGATTTTTCATTGTTTATTTGCTGGCTTTTATTAAACGGTACAATGCAAAAAACATCTAGTCTCTCCATTTGTTTCGCTGTCTCATTCAAACACATTCTCAAGGCTAATAGAACTTCAGCAGATTGTGATGGAAAGAGAACTGACATACAAATAATAGAAATAATAGGTTTGTACTGGCTCAGTCATTCACCTGCTAATCAATATGAGACAGGAACTTCATGGCACACTATTCATTCAGAGACAGCAACAAGCTCACTACGCTTTCCCCACAGAGTGATTATTTTAACTGTCGGATGATCTCTGTAGTGAGCTGAGAAAGACAATGTAGAATTTGAATGGGGTATAGTTAAAGCTTTTTCTGTTATAGCAGTTTCTCTGGTATATCATTGATGGCTGCTAAAGAATGTTAATGCTTAGCTGCTGCATTTATGGATTGCTGCTTAAAGGAATGCGATGTTAAGTACACAAATAGAACTGCTTTGCTTTTATTCAATGATTTAGCTCCTCTTTTATATAATATATTTTAATTAATGACAATGGAAACAGGTACGTTTTAGTAATACATATGTAAATACATTTCTTAAATAACAAATTAAATCGCGACCCTTTTTTTTCTCAAAATTTAAACTTTCTTCTTGCAATTTCGAAAATTCAGAGAAATAGTGTATTAAAATAGCGAAAAAAAATAATAATGATTTAAACAAATAAATCTTACTGACCCCAAACTTTTGAACAGCATTGTACGTGTGTCCAAATGTTAAAAATGTTAAAATATTTTGTTATATTAAATGTTTGTTCAATGTTTTGTACATATGCCCATATTTATCTTCTCTATAAGAAGAAATCAAATTTTGTCAAAGATCTCTTGTGACAAGCAAGAAGAAATATGGATGCTAACTTGCTTACTATTCTTCCTAAATCCATCTTTGTTTGGGTGCTAAAATGTTGGCTGACTGGCAGCAACAGTACATCATTAGCTTCTCTTGGCTGTCCCATTTGCAACTCTGTTAGCCGGGGATAAATCTCTGAGTTATTGCTCCTCTAGGCCTCATGAATCAGCAAGCTCTCTATAGTGAGAATTAAAGTCTTTCTAATGGGCCGAGCTACTGCAACATATTGCCGTGTTTGCAATCACAATAGCTACCAAGGCTTGATCAAATTTTGCAAAACAAGTCATCGGAGGAAACACAAATATTAGAAAATAATCTGCCATAGGCAATTTGCTAACTTTGTCAGGAACATGCTGAAAAAATCGTAGTCTTGGATGGTTCAAGCCGATCTAGTTGGTCTCGCAGACTAATATATAACAGAGCAGAATCCCACTAAATGCATAAACATGATTACACAATCTCAAACGGTCTCATTTATCTTTCCAAATTGTGCATTTAATATCTACAGCCGCAAAAAACGACATTTAGTAAACATGTCAATGGGGAACATCTGTCTCAGCCCTGTGTTTCCGTCAACACTTCCATCGTGACGGCAGTCACTTCCACACACATACATGCAGACAGTTTGGTCAATAATGCAACGCTGTTTCCACTGCTTAGGCAATGGACAAATTTGCTCTTGACAGATACAGGATGGAATAAGAAAGAGAATGGAGGTGTGTTTGTTATCAATGATTTCTAAAATGCCTCTAGCTGGCATTGATCACACAAAAGAACTGTCCGTGTGAGAGTGTTTACGCATCCGGTGGTGCAGTTTGGCATCATGCCTTTGACAGGTTGCCTCTTATCACTGACATATGGATAAATGTCTTCCACCACTTCATAACTTCTCGCCGACCAGGCTGCTCGCTTTTTAAAGAGCAGCAAAATGTCAGGAATCCCAATCCATAAGCACAATAAACGCACCATGTTATGGCATGCAGATTGTTTTAGGAGTGCGTATTAGTAATTTATGTTATAGATTCGAAATTGATTTATTCTTGCATGTCTAATAACATTCAAGCTTAAATTAGAGGGGAAATAGCTAGTCATATTTTGAGGGTTTGGGGCGGTCGTAATAGCTTCAGGATGTAGACTTGATGTTTTTGCTCCTAAAAAGATGCCTGCTCTTATTGAGTCACCATTAAAAAGCTCTGAAAATACTGCGGCACATCAAATGTCCACATAGTTTGGGCACCATTGATATGCAGATGTGGAGGACAAATGCAGTCTGGCAATTATCCGAAATCGTACACGGCCTTCAGAAGGGGACACGCATGAGAACTCGGCACGTTTGAGAAGCTTTTCATAGACATTTGAAGAAACTGCAAACTTATTATTTGATAACTCTGAAAATAGGTCTCTCGGGGAAGAGGTGTTTTCATAATCACATCTTGAGGATGTCAGCAGAAAAGCAAGTATTATGCAGTTGGACAACTAGCAATCGAGAGTTCATAGTGTATTATTATGTTAACATGGGATGACATCTTTGGCATCACTCTGAAATATTGCTGTCAAAATTAAATGCAATCTGTCAATTCAATCTTTTTTTTTTTTTTTTTGAAATAGGGTGACCTTTGGTTGTCTGAGTAAAGTATGAATATAATCCTGATTGCATTTTGACATAAATAATTCACATGGTAATTGGAATGTGTAATATATAAATAAATGAATACATTTGTGGTGTATTTAATGTTAATAAATTAATTCAATTTGAATTTAATTGTTTTTATAAACATATACACATAGTTATATAATTTATTAAAGCAAACCTTTATGTGTGTGTGTGTGTTTCTTGAAATGGTTGCCATTTGAGCAACCCAACTGAGAAAAAGTGGGGGGGAAGACTGAGGGAAAGTGGGGCCAAAAGTAAACTTTTTCACAAAAACATATTTTAATAAATGATGCAAGACACAGAAAGTCACCACATTAGCATGAAGCAGGACAAAAGAAACACTTTTACTTTTACTTTTACAAAAGAAACAAAACTTTCGTCCTGACAGGAATTCCTGACATTTAAACCCGATTCACTTTTATAATGAAAAACTCCGAAAAGGCAAACTTCAGGATGTGCTACAGTTCTAAATAACTTGTAGCTTGATCATACATTGTGATAGAGAAAACAACACAACTAATAAAAAAAAAAAAGGAAAAATACCGCTTCAGTAATTTACTTACAGTGCTCAAAACTGCTTTCCGGACATAACCGTGGGAAATGATGATGAAATCTCAGCTCCGTTGATGGTTTGGTGCTGAATGTGCTGTATAGCTTGGAAAGCAAATATAGTCAGGGCTTGAGGTAATCGCTTTGCAGTATTGCCAAGTTCCCACGGAAATGGTCTCCTTTAACACTCTTGCTGCAGGTTAAAGCGGCCCCAATAACGTGAAAAAAAGGTATATTTTATCCCCCGAACACAATTTTTATAGGGGGACCCATCTCGAAATGCAATTTGGGATAGTTTTAAAAACCTGGGAGCCATATGAATTTTTTACTTTTGTACCACGTTACTTTAGGCTCCGCTCACCAATACTATAACATCACAGTAAGTTTGGTTAATTTCAAATCAGACATAACCGTACTTTGTACAATTTCTTGACTGTATAAATCTGAATCAAACTGGTAAATCGAGTTGAAGTTGGGGTTTTGTGAACCACTTTGATCGATTTTTTAAAAGAATCGGTTTAAAAGAATATTTTTTTTGTGAAATCTGGAAACACTTATTATCGACGTTGCATGAATGCACACAATTCACCTGGATTTTAAATGATTGCCTCACATTTTTATTTTATGTCGCATTTCCGTTTTGGTTATAATATTGAAGATTTGATGTCGAATAAGTGCTAGATCTGAAATCTGAAGTGGATAGCTGGAACAGCATCAGGGGTGAGTTAAATTGGTCTTCACTCCAGAGCAAATCATGTTATGCTTACTGTATACGTTACAAAATCTCCTATATGTTCGATAGGATTTGGAAGAAGTTTATTTTAACTTTACATGACTGCAAACACAATGCCTCGGACAAATGTCATGGTTAGGTGTGTTTTTGTTGTCAGGTGTGGCTGTTCCAGGCAGCATTTTTAAAGGGGCCAGTCAGTGAAGAGGTGGGCATATGGTACACAGGCCTATCATGCATAATGCATCTCTTCGTGTTCAGAAAAGGAAAACTGTCAGGCTCAGTTGGATCTGGCTGGAAGAAGATTGCATCCACGTCCCACTAGGCATATGCTTCTGTCCGACCTGTGCATTAACACGTTGGTTTTGATCTTTTGGCCTCATTTGCAGGCAATAGAAACATGTCTCACACCTAAAGAACACAGTGCTCCACAAAAAATGACATATGTTGATAAATGTAGCCTTATAATTGTTTTTTTTGTTACAATCACAACAGTGCAGGCAACTTTAGAGCATAACCACATATATTATTTAAGTGGTTAAAGTGTCGTGTTAGAGGCAATAACAGCTTGTCTGCTCCATAAGACCCATGCTATTTCATGTCGGACCTTCCAATAGATCCTTGTATGTGTTTTCAATTACAGATTTTTGTTGCTGTTCAAACAAGTAGAGAACTGAAGTGCAAAATTATTTTGATAGTATAGAAAATAATAATAATAATAATAATAATAATAATAATAATAATAATAATAATAATATATAGCTGTTTTGGTTGACCTAAGTTACAACCATCTTGACCATCATGCTTGGCCTAGGTTTTCCATTAAGGTACCAGTTCAGCCCCTTTCTTTTCCTTTGCATCAAAATAAAGGCCCTAACTCAAACTCACAATGCTTTTATGTAGTAGTAGACATTCAATTAGATAAGATGGAGCATGTCAGTCAGTTTCCTTGTTTTTTTTACATTTATGTTGAACATCCTTCGGTGTGGCGCAAGCTGAAAAAAGGATGAGAAAAATCCAACGCTCTCACCCTGAAATTTGCAAACATTAAAATGACATTCTGTCAGTGTTTGGCGCGGGCAGAGATGCCAAGAGAGACAGGCTGAAGACTAGGCTGTCACTGTATGCAGTCAAGCGCTTATTCATGAAATGGAATTACTTTCTGACAATAGCCAGGCATACATCTGAAGCTTCCTGCCATCGCTGGACTCTAAATCTCTTAGTTGGCTTGCATCTGCCTTTTCTCATTGGTCTCAACCATTCTGTCTAGTTACTGTGTAAGTGCATATTATTGCAAAGAGCTTTTCACATGTGATAATTTTCAAAAAGAAAAACTGGACAGGAGACTGTATCGAAAGAAAACGTAATTTGCACAAGATATTGGTATTGATGTTGCGATGGATCCATAAATCTACATTTACCAGAGACCTTATTGATGAATTAAAATATATAAAATATATAAAACATGTTAAAACATTTATAAAAACATCAGAAAGTCTCAAGGAAAATGTGGCAAATTAGTCTTCCGGGGTTTTTTTACGTAATGGCTGCAGAACTCTATAATTTTGCTGTATATTAGTTATAAACTGGAACAAAAAAAGAGACAGTTGATCCCTATCCTTTTTCCTACCAAACTAGAGCTGTTGCCAGACGGTCATGAACATAAACACGAAGAGATAATTTACTAAGAATTTTTAAACAATGAGACACATCACTCGCTTCTCAGAGAATGACATTCCTTTGGCTGAATGCGAATTTCATTGTGAGGACTGTTCAATAGGGCAAATTATAAAACAAGTGAAAGAGAATCAAAAACTATGTACAGTATATGGGGGGTTTACAACGTTCATTATTTTCAATACTTACATTTTATGTGGTCAGGGATAATTCACCCAAAAATTTAAATTCTGTCTTTTAATCATTTACTCACCCTCATGATGTTCTAAACTTGTAAGACGTTCCTTCTTATTGTATTCGTCCATACACTAGAAGTCAGTGGTGTCCAGTTTTGGTTTAGTCCCTAATGACTTTGTCGTATGGACAAAGACATCAAAAGTCCTATAGTTTTCGAACAACATGAGGATGAGTACCATCTGGTAAAATTTGTTCTTTGCTTTTTTCTCTTTTAGTGCTACAATAACTGTACTGTGGGATGGCCTCACATATAAACACGCGGTACTGGTGTATTCATTAGGGTGCTTAACAAGACAACTTGAATAGGACTCATCTCTGAAAACATCCCTCTCTGTAAAAGGCAGAGATATAAAGGCTTTGTGCTCAGTGTTGCTTTGAAAAATGATCAAAGAACTAAAGCTGAGCTAGAGGCTGGAAACAGATGTGGAACCAAACATCAATTTGTGTCTGATAACGTCCAATTCTCAAGAGGTCAGAAGTTGGCCCCTTTTAGCTTCAGAGCCAAAACTAATGAAGACTGTGCCAGTATTAGCAAACACTTTCCAGCAGACATGAAGAGTTCAGTTATCATGATCCTTGGCCCTCATTAAGCAATTAAAAGTCAGACACTGTCACAGATACTACTTATTAAAGTCCGTTCACCATTTATATATGACTAGAAT
The DNA here is from genome assembly GCF_003368295.1 of Carassius auratus. Lineage (NCBI taxonomy): Eukaryota > Metazoa > Chordata > Actinopteri > Cypriniformes > Cyprinidae > Carassius > Carassius auratus. The sequence goes on along the minus strand of NC_039258.1, from coordinate 7,413,684 downwards.
TTCAGTCCATCTCCAATCAGTCAGCAGGGATGTTCCATTCATTATTTTTTTCTTTGGATAACTAGAAGGGCTGTTTTTTTTGATCATATTCCATTTTTGTGGTCTCTTCAAATATACAGTGGGTACGGAAAGTATTCAGACCCCCTTACATTTTTCACTCTGTTATATTGCAGCCATTTTCTAAAAACATTTAAGTTCATTTTTTTTTCCTTGTTAATGTACACACAGCACCCTATATTGACAGAAAAACACAGAATTGTTGACATTTTTGCACATTTGTTAAAAAAGAAAAACTGAACTATCACATGGTCCTAAGTATTCAGACCCTTTGCTCAGTATTTAGTAGAAGCACCCTTTTGATCTAATACAGCCATGAGTCTTTTTGGGAAAGATGCAAGTGTTTCACACCTGGATTTGAGGATCCTCTGCCATTCTTCCTTGCAGTTCCTCTCCAGTTCTGGTTGGATGGTAAATGTTGGTGGACAGCCATTTTCAGGTCTCTCCAGAGATGCTCAATTGGTTTTAAGTCAGGGCTCTGGCTGGGCCATTCAAGAACAGTTCACTCCTTCGTTATTTTAGCTGTGTGCTTAGGGTCATTGTCTTGTTGGAAAGTGCACCTTCGGCCTAGACTGAGGTCCTGAGCACTCTGAAGAAGGTTTTCGTCCAGGATATCCCTGTACTTGGCCGCATTCATCTTTCCCTCGATTGCAACGAGTCGTCCTGTCCCTGCAGCTGAAAAACACCCCCATAGCATGATGCTGCCACCACCATGCTTCACTGTTGGGACTGTATTGGACAGGTGATGAGCAGTGTCTGATTTTCTCCAAACATAACATACCGCTTAGAATTAAGGCCAAAAAGTTATATCTGGGACCAGAGAATCCTTCAAATATTTTTTTAGCAAACTCCATGCAGGCTTTCAAGTGTCTTGCACTGAGGAGAGGCTTCCGTCGGGCCACTCTGTCATAAAGCCCCGACTGGTGGAGGGCTGCAGTGATGGTTGACTTTCTACAACTTTCTCCCATCTCCCAAATGCATCTCTGTAGCTCAGCCGAAGTCATCTTTGGGTTCTTCTTTACCTTTCTCACCAAGGCTCTTTTCCCCTGATAGCTTAGTTTGGCCAGACAGCCAGCTCTAGGAAGGGTTCTGGTCATCCCAAACATCTTCTATTTAAGGATTATGGAGGCCACTGTGCTCTTAGGAACCTTAAGTGCAGCAGACATTTTTTTGTAACCTTGGTCAGATCTGTGCCTTGCTGCAATTCTGTTTCTGAGCTCTACAAAAATGTAAACAATTCTGTGTTTATTTTACGTATGAACAACTTTAGACATCTGGAAATGGTCAACCCAGGTTCATTTAAAATATGTCCCTCTACCATCTACACTAAACCTAACCCTAAACCCAATCAATAGTCTTTAAAAGATAAATCTGCATCTGTGAGGCAACCATGTCATTTTACCTGGTTTTTACACAGCTTTGAGCTCTTTTTTCGAACTGTGTTTCACAGGACTTGTACCTAAGGATCCAGTGTTGTATCAGGTGAGCTACTGAGCAATCTTACCAAGTTGGATAAGCCATACATATGGAGATTGATATGTGTTGCAAACATATAATGCACTATGGTAAGATGGTTTTGAGGTGATACGTAAACAGTACTATCCGATGAACCGGACAAAAGTGAATCAATACAATCATATATGATTCAGTACATATACTGTGTGTAAGTGTTAAAGGTTAACTTTACATAGAAAACATAGAAAAGAAGGATTTTAGTAAAATGTGCAACATATGATTGAACTAGAATAACTCTTCATCATCATTTTTACAAGGGTAGGAATTCAGAACTTACTAGTGCTCTGAAAAATGTAATACAGGTGGATGTGTGCAACATTAACAATGATACATTTTTACAGCCTGGAATGTGCGTATGTGCTGTCTATCTGCTTTTGCTACAGCACGTTTTTTGTTGATCAGTGCACTTCATTGCTGTTAGCTGATGGTAATCCCATCCTGACCACTCAATTATAAGCTCTTTCTCTTGTGGCTTCCGCACACAGTCCTCATCAGAGCAGGCTATTACCTGGCCTAATTACAAGACAGCCAAGCATAAGTCAACAGCCGCTGGGAATATCCGAGCCTGTCCTGCGAGACAGAGTGACCCTCGCACCCCTGAAAAATACTGCCATCAATTTTAATAGAGCTTTACATCAATTCAGCCGCCACATGCACGCAGGCTCGCCGAAGACTAATACCATAAACCATTACTATAACGCACATAATGTGTCTAGAGATAAGATGCAATAATTTCTTTGAATGAACCTCATTGCAGAAATAGCATATACAGGCTTGCCAACCTGACTAAAATTAGTCAGTTAAAGATTTTAGCATTAAACACAGACACACATGTGTGTGTGCATTTATTTGCTTTTTTATATATATATATAAAATACAGTAAGAAAAACAGTAATTAAATATTTTATAACAATTCTTTGATGATTATAAAGTTCAAAGCATATATTAAAAAACATATATATTTAAAAACAGCATATATTTAAAACAGATTTATTTTCCCAGAATGTAAAGGTCTTTACTAACACTTTTGATGCATTTAATGTGTCCTTTTTGAATAATAGTAAACATTTTAATTCATTTATTCATTAAAAAAAGAACCTGAGTAACTAGAACTGTTAAATCCTAAAAATATGTATTTCCTTGTTTAAATAATAAAAAATAAAATAAAATCCAGATGTTCAGTCTGGTCTCAGACTTTTGAACCTCACTATATTTATAGTAAATAAATAAAACACTTGACAGCTAATAAAGGTGTCATTACAAGCTTACATTACTAACGATAATTGAAATATTTTGTCACACACTAAATGCAAAATAAACCAGTTTATCTTTTTATAACACAAGGGAAATTATTCCCATACACTCAATCTTGACTTAATTAAACAGTGTAATTAATTAACGTAGAGCTCTAAAAGCCGTTGTTTAAAAATATGTTTTGAAATTATAATAAGCATGAGGCAATTGCAGCATAAAGATACATTTACGTATGCTTTTTAACAGCTCTTTTTGAAAACCTCTGTACTATGTATCCACCATCATCATTTGATTTTTTTTTCTTGTGTAAATAATGAAAAAGAACTATATTTCTAACTCAAGTAACTATTTATGTAAAACTAGGACATAGCACGGAATAACCTACAGTTGCCTTTCAACATTATATTCTCTAGAAAATACCGCAGTGTTAAAATAAATGTTGTGCTCTTGCTCTCCTGCTGTGTATGTGTCTGTGAGTGTGGGTTCGTCACTCTAAATGAGTGAAGTTGTTTCATTTAGATGAGCTACATTACAAAGACCAAAACAGCTGCTGCAGAGGATCTGACCAATTCATTATTCGTGTGTTATTCAATTACAAAACAAAGACAGTGTCTCTGCATTCTCGTCATAACAAATTACCTCCAAACAAATAATTAGTGCCGGGAATAAATCTCTTGTCATATTTCATTATGACACAACATGCCAGGAATGTGCTCGGAAATACCAAGAGTTCTGCTCAGTTTGTCCACTCTGAAATTGTGTTTGTGAGCATGTGTGCCAGGCATTTTCACTAGAAGCTTCTCCCTGCAGATTTGACCTGCCTTCACTTTTGTAAAGACAGTTTTGCTCTCGACCCATTGAGTCAAAGAAAGATACTTTTAAGCACAGGTGCTCCCTGTGAAGATGGAGCACTTTGGCAGTTCCCCTAAACTTCTTTTAAGCGCTTAGCTCACTGAACCTTGGGAATGAAAATCAAGCGACATTCTCTTGATTTGTCTTGGTTTCCAAAACCTCATTTGACAATAAGGCTTAAATCAATAGAATAAAACATAATAGGCACTATTTTTGGAGCACCGGACAAAAATTCAGTATACATAATCCTATTATGGAGACAAAAGGTTAAGTGTTTAAAATTCTGGACCGAACTGTGGACATCCACACTGAGCAGAGACAAAGTCTGAGCGTCCTTGCATTTACGAATTTGAAGCCTCATTGGATTCATGATATGTGGAGATTACATGTAAACTTTAATCACATTCCACCCTCCTATTAAGCGAAATCCTATCAGATCATTTGTCGTATACATTCCTGCAGGGCGAAGGGTGATCATTTCCATACGAATGAGCAGCCAGACTTTTTTATTATTCTCTCTCTAATTACGCTGCAACACAAACCTTATTTCCAAACTAGAGGCCCGGTTTATTAAAACAGTCTGCTATACAACTGCACATAATTAACTGCAAAAAAATGGGCTTTTTAAATGTGAAAGCACCATATGAACAATTAATGTTCTAATCAACCTTTTTGAAACACGGTACTTAGTTTGTTTCGGAATAGCCCTTCTGTTTTCATAATGAACACAGCTGAAATGGAGGCGAGACAAAGTCAGACAACAAAGAATGCACTAATGAAGATCGTGCAGAACCCAGAAAGAGCAGGATTCGCTCGACCCACTTGTGTAGCTCAAAACAGAGCTGAAAATGCTTGGTGAATATTAATAAAAATGAATATGTCATTATAGTTAGTCTGAGATATTATTGTCAAAATATTTTTGATTTAGTGTTTTAAAAGGCCATTAAAAGTATTTATTTTCCACTTAAAGTGCTTTTTATTTTAAGTGCAACACAGACTCCAGAATGTTTTCAGATGTTAGAATTACCTTTGACTACACCGTGACTAGACACGTGCCTGTTGTTTTCCATCATTGGATCTTCATTCGATGAATAACTGCTGTCATTAAGAAGTGAAGAAGTGAAGTGAAGTGAAGTGAAGTGAAGTGACATTCAGCCAAGTATGGTGACCCATACTCAGAATTTGTGCTCTGCATTTAACCCAACCCGAAATGCACACACACAGAGCAGTGAACACACACACACACACACACACACTGTGAGCACACACCCGGAGCAGTGGGCAGCCATTTATGCTGCGGCGCCCGGGGAGCAGTTGGGGGTTCAATGCCTTGCTCAAGGGCACCTAAGTCGTGGTATTGAAGGTGGAGAGAGAGCTGTTCATGCACTACCCCCACCCACAATTCCGTCCGGCCCGAGACTAGAACTCACAACCCTTCGATTGGGAGTCCAACCCTCTAACCATTAGGCCACGACTTCCCCAGAACAGAAAATGTGAAGTGTTTAGTGAATTCATCTCTTAATGTTATTCTTTGTTGAAATTGTGAGTTTCATCATCTCTTGAACATAGAAACCAAACAAGCTTATTACAGAGAGATTATGAAACGACTAAACTCACATATTATTATGATTACCCAAGGACTGATAGATTTATAATGAACTAAGAAGCAAACAGGCAAATCCTAATATTTTAGAGTGAGCATATGATAACACTAAAAGCTTCACTACATTACTTAACACAAATTACTATTGATTCAAAATCCTTGGCTTTATAATATAGATGGAACCCAATATACTGCATATAATCAATGTTGCCATTCGACCTTTTGAGGACAAAAATATCACTTCTAGTTTATAAATGAATCTTATGAATCTATGCCCTGAGGACGAATTCTAATTCAATTGAATGCACTTGATGTTTCAGGTCTGTTCAAAAGAAACGATAGAGTCAATGGTAAAACTTGTTAGTCAAGCGCATAATTCAGAGTTAGGACCATTGTAGGACCAAGGCTGCAAAAGCTATTCACTCTGTTTGAGAAAGGCCAACTTTAAGTTTCACTTCTGCATTGCCTTAGGTTTGTAAAAGCAGTGCACATTAAATGAGAATGTATTGTCGAGGTTCAGAGCTGATACAAATATACAGATATTGATCTAAAGATACTCTATAAAAAACAGGGTCCAAAAGTCTGATATTGTGTGTTTCTTTTTGCTTTGATTACAGCAGCACCTGAGATGCATGAATTTCACAAGTTAAACTGATGCAGGACTCCAGAATGTTTTTGAGAATTCAAACTGAATATCTTATGGTCTGTACAAAGCTCATATGGTGTTTCTCATATTTCTTTAATTGTTTATATGATTAGTGATCTAAAAATAGTGATGAATTATGTTTTTTCTATTATTTTTATGTTTTTTTTTTTTTTTTTTAAGATTCAAGTATTCAAGTAAATGTTGTGTCCTAAATTTTCATTGTTGTCTCAGACTTTTGGACCAAAAGAAAAAGTAACATGGCCAATCACATGATTACTTTCCATAATCACTGATGAAGCTCAATTGACAAAATTTAACAAAATTCAACTCGCTTCAATCAAAATTAGATATGGACTGTAAATATCAAGCTGCAAAAATGCCATTTAAATATGAATCTTGCATGTCCTGCGTGACTCTATGTGAATGAATTTACTATGCACATACTATTTTCAGCCTCTGTTGATGCAATATATGAGTGCATGAACGTGTGAACATAATCTCTAAAACTGCTCTGAGAATCCCTTCATGGGCATTTTAACATTTCTTTTGAGTGAAACTATTGTCATATCATATACAAATAGAAGCTTAAAGGTCTTCACAAGCAGTCAAAATAAAAGTTCAGCTTAACTTGAAGAAATTGTGACAGATATATCACTTAATGTAAGGAAGTACTACTACTAAAAATACAATAATTAAAACATATATATATATATATATATTATGAAGATTTTGAAGATTTGATGTTCAGTGGAATATCTTATGGAATACTATTAAATATGAAGAAAATAGGGTGATCACAAAAACACATAACACAGCTTACATATGGTTTAAATTGAAATGTTTTAAAATATTTCCATGGTTGCGATGTAACACTTAATTGCTAAACAAAGCTTCGTACTAAACTCATGTCATAACACTTTCACCTAAAACCGCTGAGCTGTATTTATCTTTCTGCAAGCAACCGTCTAATTACATTTTTGTTGACTGAGCCTCTCCTCAAGAGCTAACATTAGGGGCAGCCCTACAGAAAGGTTTTGTGAACTTAATCAACGAAATATTTGATTAAAAAGAATGTTTTGTTTTAGTATGTCCCTTACACAAAGCTATTGTATGACTCGAAAAGACTTGAAACAGTGCACAAGATATATGGACCAATGGGTTTATGACACTTTATGGTGCGTTTTCGTCATTTTCGAGCTGAACAGGCCCAGTCTCATTGTAGTAAAACGAACAGAGACTGAGACTGTTAAGCCAGGACATTCTTCAAAAAATTAACCTTCTGTGAGTAAATGATGACAGGATTTTAATTTGTGTGTGAACTGTCCCTTTAACATTCCTTGTTTTAAAATCTTCAGATGCACTTCTCCTCTTTCAGCAGGGCTCCTGTATCTCAGATAGAGGTAAAAGTAAGGAGAAGAAAATAAAATAAGATCTAAGAAGATCAATAAATGTTTCATCAGATTTAAAGGATGGCATTACGCTGAGCTTTATGGCGGCTCTGACACAGTTTCAGGGTGGTCGAGTCCTTGGGAATTTAAAGAAAAGTTTATAGCCCTGTAAACATGCTACCATTCTCTTTTCCATTTCGTCCACATAAAGTGCAGACAGATCAGTAAATCTGCAATGCATGGAGGTTATGGTTGCTACTCTCTGTCTCTCTCTCTCCTTCACTAGAGCTCCTCATCGTTGTCCTTCACACTATTATTCTAATAGGGCCGATTTATCCTCTGATATTTAAGATGCCATAAAATTGCTGTAAAGTAAACATGATGCTTGCACATTATCTCAGCGCTGTGTTTATATTGCGTCTGATCTGGCCCGTGATAAGAGAGCACAGCTGTCAAAGTGCACAAAAACAAAACAAACGATCCCTTGCCCTTACTCGCTGCAGGGTGATATTTCAGCAAATATCTGCAAACAGATTGCTGCATCTGTGTTTGTTGAAAACATTAGATACATGATAATCAGCAGTGGAATTCAGCATTTCACTTGTTTAAGTTTTGATTTATATAACCTTTTACTTAATAACCGTGATTATCACAGAGCAGCTTTTCAGAGATCGAAGCTTAAATTCTAATGAGGCAGTTGGCAAAAACAATCTCTCTGAAAATAAGAAATCTTGGGAGGATTGGTGTTTTTTTTTTTTTTTTATGCATTTATTGTATAATGATTCCTGCAGTCATATATTGTGTGAAATGTTCTCAACGCATTATCATAAACATCAATAGCTAACTATAGTAATGGATAGTGAAAAACAAAATCTAGAGAGTTTTTCGGTTTATATATTAAATTCAGATCAGCACTTTAGGAATTGAAATGGACACTTCATCCTGACTCCCCTGACGGGGCAAATTGCATCTAGCATTTTCTGCGACAAAGCAGCTGGAGTCAAAATAACAGGACAGTCAGGCTGAATCATTTGAGCCCCGAGGCCCTTTTAGCTTGGAGGAGAATGATCCAAACGTAGGAGGAGGTGGAGGGAAACCTGCAGTAATGGCTTTGTCCATTGTTATTTTCATATTCCAAACCAAGCTTTCTATGTGTACCATGGCTTAGTCTGATACAGGGATTGGATGCTGTGCAGGAGTGTGATTGTTGTTGGTGAGGCAACACAGATGGGAGACTTTATTTACAGATGAGCTGATAACTGAGGGGATTTCCAATGTTTAGCCTAATCATTAGATGCACATGGAGCAGTGAAATCTGTGCACCTGTATTAGTGCCATTAAATATCTGAATATCTGACCCAGATATCAAAATCCACATAGTCTGTAGTTCTCATTTCCAAACAACAGCAGCAAAAACAGTGCATGATTTGCTGGTCAGTTTGTGAATTGTTGCCTATTGGAATTTCTATAAATATTCCCATGCAGAATTCCAATCTGAAATTTTCACTCTTTTTTGCATTTGAAATTGTTTAAATATTTCTGTAAAACATAGTTTACAGTGTTGTGCCATTTGGTGGCAGCTGTGTGATAAAGAAATAAATATTTCTAGGTCATTATAGACCTACAAATCAAATATAACATTTGAAAATATGTGCCTCTAAATACATTTCTGCAACACCGTTGTTATATACCTTACTGCACTCTTTTGGGGCAGTTTTAACATGAAAAGCCCAGTGAATAGCACTAAAACACATGTTTTTGTTACGTTGTTACGTGTATTTCTGTGTTTAATATTATGTTGCTTCAGATATGTATTGTAGTAGTTCATAATTCAAATATCCAATGAGTGTTTCAAAAAGTTAATGCTCTATCGTGTTGGAAATATCCTCTTCACCAAACCCAACCCTGAACCTACTCGATTGTGTTAACAAATGCAAAAGTGATATAAAAACGTATTTGTTGAAGCAGCCTTGCTATTTCCACATCCTTATTCAGAATATTTTCTTGTGTTTTTTTTTTTTTTTTTCAGCTGTTTGGACTCTCATTCTGATGGCACCCAAGGATCCATTGATAAGCAATTAATTTGATGCTAAACCACCAAATCTGTTCTGATGATGAAACAATCTTATATACAATACATCTTAGCTGAGAGTGAGTAGATTTTGAGCAAACTGAAATTTTGGGGTGAACTGTTCAGATCTTCATAATTAATGCAATGACATATACAGTATAACATTTTAGAATATAAATCAAGTGTCAAAAAAAAAGAAAAAAACATATATATATATATTAGAAATGCTATTTCTAGTACAACCTCTGTCTAAAAAGTTATTTTATTAGACGTGATGAAACTTCTGAGTAGACAAGGTTTCTTCATTTGCACAATTCATAGAAAGTACCTCTTCATGCAATCTATCTCATCTGCAGTCAGAGAACCCCAAGATGCTGGCTGTGACAGGCTGAATGCTCTGGGTCCTCCTCTGTGGTTTCTCACACCACATAACTGACTGTTGTTTGGATTCATAAACAGCGTGATTGAGTGCTGCTGGCAGCCCAGCTGCCATTACAGCCAGTGCTCGCTGAAAAACGACAGTGAGGACTAGCAGCGAGGGAAATCACGCTGCTGTCCCGCTGACGGCTCCTAATCATTTCTTGTGTTTGTGTTCTTAGTGGCCCTTTACTACTGCTGTCCATCACACCTTACATTTGTGCGGAACAATCACTTTTGCTGAATATTGATATATGTTTGAAAGAACCCCTCTGTCTCTATTTGAAAATATCAGATTAGCTTTGGTGCCAGTACATGCAAAAAATATTATTACATCAACTTATCTGAGGGAGTATCTTTGGTCTAAAATATATTTGAACACTTCCAGATTACATTTGCTGATGTCTGAAATGATATTGCATTAGGTACATACATCAAACCAAGTAGCATCTGATCTACCGCAGAACCAGCTTCACTTTTACTAGCCAGATTTCCAATGACTTGATTCAAGTTCAATTGATCTAATTGTATAGATTGATGTAAATAGTAAAACTTAGATTTTTACTGCCATTTATATTGTTTTGATACTTGTGCATTTAGCTGATGTTTTTCCAGTGCAACTTATAATGTATTGTACATTTCAAGTTCAGTTCACTTTCAGTTACCATTTATTTTATTTATTTTTTACAAGCATTAGTTCACTCAAAAATGTCATTAATAACTCACCCTCATGTCGTTCCAAACCTGTAAAATCTTCGTTCATATTCAGAACACAAATTATGATATTTTTAACAGAACCTGAAAGCTCACTAAACCTCAATAGAAAGCAAGGATTTGACCATGATCAACTATGAAAGTGTGAACTATCCCTTTAAGTGCTTTTCTTTCTTTAAGGTTTTATTTTATTAATATTATTTATAAGTATATAAGTGTGGTTAAAATGTGCTTATACTTAGGGCCACCATATTTAATCTTGACTTTAATTTGACTTTTACTTGATATCAGGAATTGGATTTCTCCTAGTAACATTGGCTATATTTGATTTCAGGAATTACATTTCCATTAGTTCTCAGGAATTGCATTTCCACTTTTATTCCTTCACAGGATATGAATTCTTGATATCAACAATTATATTTTCACTAGTTAAAATTGTAATTATTGATATCAGGAAATTGAATTCCTGATATCAAGAATTTGCATTTTAACTAGTAAAAACTGAATTGTTGATATCAAGAATTCCTATACTGTGAAGGAATAAAAGTCAAAACGGCTTGCCATAGTAAGAAGGGCATATATCAAGTACATGTGGTGTCCTGAGAGTGCTATTAAGAGTAGTAGTACAGCTGTGAGGGCCATGAATGATACTTTCACAGCTGATAGTGAGCAAGGACAAAGCATGTTTTCATAGATGCTTGATAATTGCTGATTAAATATTCATATGCAATTTCTGTGTTCACTGGATAGATATGTGAGCTGATTTTCACTTAAAATCTTTCGCTTGAATTTCTATAATCTTCAGTGTTGCCCTCTACATATATAACACATTTCATTTTCAGCATGTTGAAGTTATTTCAAATGTAACACTTAAATTGCCACGAGGCCTGCCTGAGGGCTCTATTTAGTTGGCTCTAAATGCCAGTGATCACTGGATCCTCTCAGGAAAGGTATCCCTGGTGTTTTAGACAGCAATTTTTTTCCCAATTGAAGCTGCTGCATGTGTAATTAATATAATATATAAACCCCAGTACTGGAGATTATAAATCCAACTAGTTTCTTGATTAATTTAAGACATCCTGTACTACATTATTAATAACAACATCAAACCTAAAATGCAGAATGAAAGATGCATGACATGAAATAAAATGTAAAAGAAAAGAAAATGCATCTAAATAAAATGATTCAAAAACATTATGAAATATAACATTAATAATAGTAATATGTATATGCATATGTATTATTTGATTCAAATTATTTGTATAATGATTCCAAAACATTTTTATTAAACATTATTAATAATTTATTTAAACATCATTCACATTTTTACATGCACTTCCTATCAAAAAGAAAAAAAGAAATTAACACGTTTATTCGGCAAGAATGCATTAAATTGATCAAATGTGACAGAAAAGATTTAAAATAAATGTTGTTCCTAAAGAAAAAAAAAATGTGTTAACAGGACAACTGTTTCCCACATTAATAATAATAAGAAATATTTATTTAACAGCATCTTAAAATGATTTCTGAAGGTTCATGTGACACTGAAGACACTTTCCCATCACAGTAATAACTGACTTTTTAAAATATATTTAAAGAAAATATGTATTTTTGATTAAATCCTTGGTGACCATAAGGGACTTCTTTCTAAAACATCAAAAATCTTGATGAACCAAACTTTTGATTAGTATACATTTCTGGATGATTTGTATCAATAATGCTTTTTGCTAGTAAGAAAACTAATTGTTTTCTAATTGTTCCAGCATCTGCCACCAGAAGCAAACAAGACCATGCTATATAAATAATGGTAATTAAACGTTTTAAAGACTTTACTTATTTTAAATTCGACACATTCAATGACCAGACAAATCTGCTCAACTACAACTGCGCCTTTAATGTCCTTGACCCTGTAATTACTTTAACAGTATATTTAGTATTACACTATTACTTAATTTACTCAATCCCAGTCATATAAATGGCAGAAGTAATTTATAAAAACTAGATAAAAAAGAGAATCAAAAAGAGAATAGGTTTTAGTATTTTAGTGATGGGAAACCTTCACTATGGGAATTTCAATTAAGACAGAATGTTGTACTGTGGTTTTTATGGTGATTCTATGACTTTTAGCATCAGAGATGCATGGGAGCCTAACAGCCTCAAAGAGGTAACGTAGGGACCGAGTCATCTGCTGTTTTGCTTTGAAGAACCCACTTTTGCCCTTGTGCTCCATCTGTCATCATCCCCTTCCATTGACAATGCATTAATCGCAGAGGCTCAGAGAGGCTTTTACCCAAAGTCTCTTATTCTTTACCCTTGGCATCGTGCCGCTGGTTCAAATCCCATCGGCACAGTGCGTGTTCGTTGCTGTGGAAAAGTGGTTTGTTAATGTGTATAGCAGGGCCCGTATTGTACTGTATATCTACCGAGTTTCAGTGCAGATGTGTCAACATGAGTCCAATGGGAGCTCTAATCAGAGCAAGAGTGCACTCGAGGGCCACGCAGCCTCGTTTGCTGCTGGGTAGAGCTGATAGATGGGCCCACTGTGGACCCTTAGACTGGGCCAGAATGGTTCCACCCCCTTCCCGCTAACCCAGACTGACATCTCCACGGCCCACCTGCAGCTTACGTGTCCATGTGGCCCTGACTCATTGGCACGCTCCAGAGAGCCCGACCAAAATAGCCTGCCTCCACACCTCCTTCTTTTATCACACTCTCCTGATTCATGTGTTTACTTGTGTGCAACCGATAGTGGACTGCGATGTGCTTTTTTGCCAATCACGTTTGGTTTCTCTCAAAAGCGTACGGCTTGAATTGTGGGCAGAGTGATAACCGAGGGGTCGGCGATGTGAACTTCTGCCATTTCTTACGCTTAAGGCATATATGCTTGAAAGCTCTCTTCGTTTTATGGTTTCCTGGTTTGCATTTATTTTAGACTGGCGAATTTGCAAGTTGCCTCTGGCGGAGAAATGGATCAAATAATGCTGTCCGTTTCATTAGTTGTGTGATTTCTAACAACACTTCAGGGGATGTGCATTGTATATGGTCCGTGGTAACATAGCAACACGAGAAATGGCCATATAATGTGAATGTTAGAGGAACTGATCATCCATCACCTGTATATGGCTCATATTTTCTCTCGAAATCTTCAGTTACTAGAAATGGATCAGTTTGATAGATTCAGTTCTGATTTGCTCGATTGCCCTGTGGCAGTCAATTAAAGTGAGTTATTCCAGCTGCGGCGGTTTTAGTTTGACAGGTCTGTGGTTGTTTGAGAAGACAGAAGCTCCTGCGTGTGGTGGAAATACTCTAAAAATAACCATTGAAATAGTCAACAATACCTTGCTGTTTCCTGTACTGACAAGGCTTCAATAATTCTCATAAAAACGCTGACTAAAGGCTTGTCAATACTGTAAAGAATGACATTTGTTCAAGTGATGTAAATGTAGCATTTGTGCAGCTCACTTCTGAAATAATGTCACTGAAATACTAAATGAAAAAACGAATGCACTGTTTATTGTTTAGTCGGTTGAAAAACAGCAGGTAAAGGGAAGCAAGTATAATTAATAATAATAATATTAGCAATAATATAATTCATTATTTTGTATGTATAATTTACATGTATTTACTTATTTATAATGAATATATATTTTAATATAATAAATCAATGTGTTGATAACATTGAAAATGACTATTACTGAATTGATAATTGTTCAGAATGTTACTGTTATCTTGAAACATTTTACACTAAAAACAAATGCTTTGCAACTAGCAAAAATGGACTTATAACTAAACTATTTGATTATATAAAAGTCTAAATTTAGAAGGGGTACTCAAGGCACCAAGTCTGTTGACGTAGTGCACTGGCCTCCCCGATTGCAACCACCCAGACGATCACCAGACGATTATCAGATACTCAAGTGTTTGTTTTTGTAACAGAAAAAAAAAAAAATGCACTGAGCTGATTAAGGGAACATGACTTAGCTCTAAAACACATTGTTAAGTGAAACAGTGACTTGACCATTCTGTATAGCAGATTTGAGTTTGCCTCCAACTTAAATGCAGTAATTTTATGTTTTCTGAGGTAATGGAGATCACCCAATGACCACAGCTCTGGAATGGCAAGCACAACCCACACACTTGATGAGAGGCGTCATGCCCTTATAAACTGAGGGGGCTTGTGCATGTGGAACCAAGTGCTATTAAAGTGCTATTACACATACATATTAACAGTTAGGTTAATTATAATTTAAGTTTAATAATGCATACATATTGTAGTTAAAAATACGTTTGTCTACAATGCTGTGACAAAAAAACAAAAAAAAAACAAAAAAACATTTAAATATGGTCATCTATTTAAGTTGCACCATATATGTGACCCTGGACCACCTATCAGTTATAAGTAGCACTGGTATATTTGTAGCACTAGCCAACAATACAAAATTATAGATTTTTATGCCAAAAATCATTAGGATATTAAGTAAAGATCATGTTCCATGAAGATATTTTGTACATTTCCTACTGTTAATATATTCAAATGTAATTTTTGATTACAGCCAAATATTGTCCTACCCTAACAAACATCAGTGGAAAGCTTATTTAGTCAGATTCCAGATGATACATTAATCACAATTTCAAAAATTGATCCTTACGACTGGTTCAGGGTCACATATTTGATTATGTATTTATTTTTATTTTGCTATATGTCTATTGTATTTTGTTTATTTATTTAACCTTTTTTTTATTCTGAAATTAAATGTCTTTTTGGATTTGGTTGTGATTTTCAGCTATATGAAGTCAACATTTGAAGTGGATCAAAAAAAAAGTTCATCAAAGTGGTCCTAAGAACGCATTTTGGTGTTAGGAAAACATTGTTGAAAGGTTTTGATCCACTTCAAATGTTGACTACTGTATACAGTATATGTGGCTATATGATGAGTATGCACGTAGTACCAAGCAGAAGAGGTTTGCTCAATGTACCATACATGTCATGTTTCATGTAATGTGAATATATTTTTAAATGCATCCAGGCCTCATTTGTTAGCTAATATTAAATATACTTCTGTGCCTTTCGGTTCAACACACAAGGCTATGCGGTGAGATCAAATTGATCTTGGCCTGTCATTGGGATAACTGGTGATAAATGCATAAGGGTAAGTTTTGTGGAAATGTGATAGCATGAAAAAAAATTGTTGAATGTCAGATGTGTTTAAGGCCAGTGACTGATTGTTCACAAGCATGCACGCGTGCGACTGTCTCAGTGGATGCGAGTGTGTGCATACGCTCCGTGTGTTTGCGCTTGTCGTCTTGTTAATTGTCCCTGATTTGTGCGTTTGTTGAGTTCTCTTGTCAGTACATGAGTAAATGAATGTTTTATGAGTCAAGGCCTTTTAAGTATGCTCATTCCCCAGCCTCAAGCTGTCACTTCCAATTCCTCTGTATTCTGCTTCCCGTTCCCTCTGCTCCCAACGAGGAATATCACGGCTGATGTGGCTTAATTACAAGAACACTTTCCATACGTTTAGCCTGAACACATCACCTCACGGCTCGCATATGGTCACTTGTGCCAAAGGTTGTTTCTTGGTCAGTGGTTACCTAAGGCCTTTGCCTCTCTCATCTAGGTTTTCATTTGTAACACTTAAAATACAAATCATCTGTGGGGCTTCACTGCTTTGAAACCGCATACAATAAAACCATCTCTGTGCTCTCGCATATGCGTGTTAAAATGGATCATGAGCCATGCTGGCATGAATTTATTCGCGAGTTGTTAAAGTACATGGTGCATCCACTCTAGAAGACTGATTTTTTTGGAAAGGGACAGCCATCGTTAGTGTACCGGCAAGGTGAACACAAGCAGCACTAATGAATGAATAATGACGGTCACCAAGGTAACTGTGCATATTTATGCAGTGCACCCTATTTAAAATGAGGGACAAAATAAAATGAAACGTTTGCTTGTTGCTCTGCCAAAGCAGTCGTGCAGAGCAGCATTTTATCTCATTAATAAATGCCAGATAAGATCCAGTGCTGCGACTTACAATCCCCAAGATACATTTAGCATTAATGTTGCACAATGTAAAATCAATAAACACTGGATAGTAAGGGCTGAAATCTATTAGTAATAGCAGACAAACCTCTAACTCATAGGTACGACTCTCAGAAAATGTTAGTAGTAATAGTAATTAATAGTAAAAAATAATAGTAGTTAGCTTGATTAGTCAAGTCATTGATTTGCATTATTGAATGGAATGGTTCAAGTTAGAGGACAACAACCATTAAATGATTGAAGTAATGAGACTAAATCACCAGGTACATGGTGCTTAAATCAAGTTGTACATAAATACATCAGTGGTGCTTTTGTTCTTTACAATTTTTGTTTATTTATTTATTTTTTTTTTTAATAAAAATGTGCTGAATGGCGTAATTTTGACTGTTATGCTTACATCTTGAGTAATATATGTAATAATAACAGGATCTCACTTTTTTTTCACACAATTTGCTATTAAATTCTGAACAAACAGCTGATAAAAACATCACAACATTCCACAAGTAATCCACATGACTCCTATTCATTCTTAAGGCTTTGTAATTTTAACCCATCATTTCTGATTTCTGTTCAAAATCCACCGACATATATGATTATGACTGTTCTGGACTGCCTCATGTCAACCCGGAATGGGTGCCATGAGAATGAGAGTTCACACAGCTGTTCAACGTCACGATAATCCACAAGTGATCTCAAAACTCCAGTCCATCAATTAAGTGAAAATCTGTGTTTATCAGAAAAAAAACTTTTAACTTCAAACAGTCGCTTCTGGTGAAAATGCTTGTCTATAATGCATAATGATGCATTGTTCAGTGAAAACATCCAACCCCTGTGGTCCTCTCACATCAAAATCCATCAACAAATTTGAACTAATTTGGATTCTTTTCACTCATAAACGGTGCTTATGTGCATATTTCTCTCCTGATTCAGACAAGATGACTTGTTATAGGAAGGAATGCTTTGAAGCTAATGCTTGAAGCTGATGTATTTGTTTATTACAAACATGCAGTTTTTCCTTTCACAAGACATTAATTGATGGACTGAAGTCTTGTGGATTACTTGAGGATCATTGTGATGTTTTTATCAGCCATTTGGACTCTTATTCTGATTGCACCCATTTACTGCAAAGGATCCATTGGTAAGAAAATAATGTAATGAAATAAACACACTCATGTACATCTTGGATGGCCTGAGAGAGAACACATTTTCTGTAAATTTAAATGGTGAACTATTCATTTAAGGCTGGAATAATGTTCATAACATGAACACTACTGAAAGTCAGATCTAGTCTGTAGATTTTGGGTAATCTTGAGTTGACAGATTTACCAGAAATTCACTTTATGTATGGTGGGCAAAGACAAGCTATGATTCCATCAAGCCTGAGGACACCAAATGTCTGCTATTTTGGAACTACTTTTTATTCAGATTTTAAACAAGAAAAAAAAATGGTAGACATAGACTATCTTTCATTCAGCTACCCTGTGCTTTACTTTTTTTAAATGCAGAAAAACCTTCTGTGTGAATGGCCCATAAACTATTTGTTTTCCAGCATCATCATTCTAAGCAGCACCACAAAAATGTTTTTGTGTGTGTGTGTGTGTTCACTTTTGGAGTCCGTTGGAGAATTGGGAGATCTGTGTTTTTCCCCCGAAGTGTAGGCATCAAGGCCAGAGAGGGGAGGATAATGTATTTGGCTCCTGAGTGTATCACATGTGGCTCTTTTAATGTGACAGCTGGACTCTTCGGGCACTTTGGCTGGGCATGGACAGCCCGGGAATGCTGCGCTAATGGTGCTCGGAGGGTGACAGCCGTGGAGGCTCGGGCCCACATGGCTGCTCTGGCTGATGTCTGGGTGCGGATTTCCTCCTCCGTGTGCCACTCACCTATGAGGAGGCCGGCTAATTTAGGCAGGCCCGATGACAGCAGTGAAATGGCTTTTTTTTTAAATGAATTAGTCTTTTTTTTCAGGGGAGCTGGGAAAAGTCAGTGCACTGTCACACACAAGTGTCTCCTTCTCACAGTATCTTCTTCAAAATTTATAATCTCATACTTCCTTTTATCAGGCAGAAATATCCATGTGGTAACCCTCTCTTTTTCTTGTGATTACTAGAAGAATTGTGATGGGCATTGTTATTCTGAATGTTAGTCTCTGTGTTTTGCAATAATAGATATTATTTTTAGTGGCATATGTGGTATGTTTTTTAATCTATCATTCACTGTGGGTTTTTGGGTCTATGTTTGGAGGAACATACTAGCGTACTATTCTTACTATGTACAGTATGTAAACTGTGCGCAGTATACCAATTTAGTTTTCCAAAACGAGCATTATTCAACAGTTTGCTTTTTTTCACTCATAACTTGATGGAACTGCCATAAGATAAGATTTTTTTTTTTTTTTTTTTTACATAAAACTGATTTAAAATGCAAAATGTCTGTTTTAATTTTTAAGATGTTTTCAAATAGCATAATGTGTCAACAGTGTATAGCATACTATTGTTTGAACACTTGAAACATGTCTACTTCACTTTTTAAAAAAGCAATCAGTATGCACAATTTTCATTTACTAATTGATGTGATTTAAGTGTTTGATTTTGAGTGTTTAATTCATAAATCAACTATAGCAGATATTTCTGTTTTTGAAATATCCCTTTTATGTACACCAAGCCTGAATTTATTAGAGAAAAATATAGTTCAGTAAATATCATGAAACATTATTACAATTGCATATATATATATATATATATATTTTATTAAATGTAGTTTATTTCTGTGATGACGGTTGAATTTTCAGCAGCCGTTACTCCAGTCTTCATCGTCACATGATCCTTTAGAAATCACATGATCATTCAGATCTCAAGGACATTTCTTTTTCTTATTGTATTATTATTAATGTGCCAATTAATATTATTGGAAACCGTGATGTCAGCAGAACAGCATTTAATTGAAATAGAGGTTTTGTAACATATTATTGGTTTTTGCTGTCAATTTTGATTAGTTTTATGTGACTTTTGAATAAAATGAATTCTTTTCTAAAAGATAAAATGCCTTTTAGAATACAAAATTTAAATCTGTGTGGTTAGCAGTGTTACAGTAAAGTGGACTAGATAATATATTTGCATATAATTAGTAATTTATTGTGTCCTTTATTTCAACAGAAGCCCCTGAGAACAACATCTGCTTCCCATATTCATCTCAGTATCAAGCTATTAAAGGAACTCCCAGTTGTCTTCAGATGGCTTTTTGGCAGAGTATAGTGGAGATATCGTTGATTAAAGTGATTCATTTAACTCTCTATATCTATAAAGCCATTTTAATAGCAATACATCACTTTTAGGCTTTTAGTTGTTGATGCTTGGCCATTTTAAGCCATTTTATGGGGTTTATGTAAATGTTATGTCCGTGTAGTAGTAGCATCGCTCCATGTGACGTTATACTAAAGACAATTTTTGTGTACTGTATTCAAATTCATAACACTTAAATAATCTGTTTGGCAATATTCTCCATAATATTCTTATAAAAGGTACCTGTGAGGTAAATTATTACTGGGTCTCCCATGTTTTTTTTTTTTTTTTTTTTTTTTTTTTTTTCTTTACAACAGATCTGTATGCAGGTTTTGACCTGCTATTACCCTTTACAGAGTTAATACATGCTCACTCCTTTTCCTTTCAGGCATTATTCACTTACTCCTGATGAAAAACACAATTGGGTCAAAAACACAGTCGGATGAATGAATTCCGTAAAGATATTATTTGAATTAGAAACGCCTTTTCTGAAGATGCATTTAGAGTTAAAACACCACAGACCAGAGGAAACAAAAATAAAAAAAATGCTCGAAATAGGTGGATAACAGCAGCTGGCTGATATAAACTGACAATCCTTTTTGTGAAACTGTAGAACATTACAAAAACAGTGGTTGGTTGATTTAGCAACAATTTGGTCAGATGGGCTGGTGGAGATAAGGCGAAATAGCCCAGCTGCTTCCAGCACTGCTGTGTGCTATAAGTGCCCTTCTCATTGTGCTGTGTTTCATGTTGACCCAGACACTATTATGTTCCTTTTATATGTTTTACAGTGGTCTAGTTTGCTTAATTTTGGAGGGTACCCAAACCCTTGGCACCAGGGTAATGAATATGTAAGCATTAAATTGGCACTTAAGATGAAATCAAGGCTGTGAGCTACTAGCTGTGAGATATACTAAATTCCCAATTTTGTTATAACCTCATGTCTTACAGGGCACTGCACTGACCTTCAACCCTGCAGCAATCAATGTTGAAATGTTTTGGATGTATCAGGTTTGAATGGTCATTGCACAATATATATGATGCAAGATAAATGTCATGAGTTTTTAATATTTGGTGATTCAGTGCAAGGCTCATCAAAGCAATTACTGCTACCAGACTTTAGTCAGTGATATATTAAATCATATAAATTCCCAAGGTTGACATTTATTAAAACGAACAGATTTTTATCTTGGAAACTTTTTACCTTACCTTTTTACCATCCATTTATTTTTTGCTACTTTTCAAAATGCTTATATGCTTTGATTTTTTCTTCTTTTTTTAGCCTTGTCCCATAGTCTTTTGATCTTAAATTATGAAAATGCATCATATATGTGTCATGAAATGGTGTCTATAAGATTAACACACACAAAGAAGATGAAGGCAGATAGTCTTTTAATAAATCCACACAGGGTAAATCCGCAGACAGGTAGGTGACAAACATAGGACAATAACAAAACTGGACGAGGGAGCACAGGACAGACTACAATTAAAGCAAATGGGGATAATTAAGAGAACACAGGTGAACAGAATGACAGACATAAGGGAAAACTATGTCATGGGCACATGAGGGAAGAAAACAAAACATGAAGTCCAGGAGTGTAACAATATGAAGTTTGCACCATTATTTCCATGACAATATATACCTTTAAAATTATATATTACTAACAGTGTCCATGAAGAACAGCTTGAGAAGAAATATAAGGCATGTGGTTTGTGAAGAAACAAAGAAAACCCAAAAGGAGAGTTCACACAAAAATGAAAATTAGCTCATGATTTACTCACCTTCAAGCCATCGTATATGTATAGGCCGGGCATACACTGTGCGATTTTCATCCGATTTTGAGCCGAATTCTGACTCGCTCGACTCTTTTTCGGGTCGGGCCGAATTTCAGCATTTTCGTGCGTCGTTTTTCGTGCAGTGTTCGTGCAGTGTACAAGGGGAAACGAGAGGCGATAAGCCTCTCCCGACCGGCAATCGGTTGGTCGGATGCATTTCTGACATGTCAGAAATTTTGGTCGCCTCTCGTGAGGTATTGCACTATTGAAGCAGGGCTACGAACCGATTTTCCATGTTTCCCTCACTGCGCGTGCGTGAAACCATAAACAAAACCATGGTAACACCTGACACAGCGTGTAAACTGAAGTGATGGAGGGATAACTTGTGGAGTCATGGCAAATAAAAATAAAAGAGGGGAAAAAAACGCCTGCTTACCTCCAGTTCGCGTTGCAAAATGGATTGACCATATTGGCCACGTCTTCCCAGCCACCTGCGCGTTTTTGGATGTTTCAGCACACATAATTGCACTTTGCGCATATCACCAAAGCAGTGAGTTTATCCCGGGAAAGCATGTTTATTCAGAAATAGCCACAAACATCCGGGATCTGAGGGATCCTATGTGTTGATTCGGTTGATTTCTCACGTATAGTGTGAGCAGTCAAATCACAACTCGGCAATCGGACCGTATAGTGAGCACACAAAAATCGTGAGCTTTGGCTTTACATCGCATGCGATCTACCCGTATAGTGTGAGTTGGTACCTTGCCGGGAACTGAGCTTTACTGACGAGATGCGCATAATGATCCAAAATGTGATATTACTATTACACTTTGTGTATTTCGGATACTTGTATGAAATGAACAAAATAAAAGAGTCACGGGGGAATGTAATAAACGTAATACTGTGTTTAAGTTTAGTTATCCGCTGGAATGTGCTTGCTTACCAATCAAAAGCCATGTATTAAGCAAATAAACCAGCCCTGTCTATGAGAGTTAAATCCCCTTTGTACAGAAAAGCCAGAAAGTTCCACAGAAGAAACTCTAAGTCCTCATTTCTTAATCTTGTTACATAATGACTCAGTCTATCAGTGATATGGTCCTGGGGTGTGATTAGCACTGCAGCTAAATCAATCGTGGAAATCCAACTTCTGACTTCCCCCTCACTATTTTATGCTCCTTATTTAACTAAAGAGTTCTAAAAAAGATCATCTTTTGAAAGAGGAGAAATATTTTAGTTTTGTTTTTCCACCTTTTACCTTCACAGCAGTTACTGAAAGGTAAACACTTTTTCTGTTCTGATTTGTTGTTTGTTTGTTTGTTTATTTTTTCAAAGCTCTGCATATGCCTGTTTGGGTGTGATAGGAGAGAACGGAGCAGAGACACATCTCGGTGCTATCTCTGCCCGTGACATATGTGCAGAGAAGGGGCTGTGTGTACAATAAGCCAGTATTCGCCGGTGGAAGCCTGCCTGCTGCCTCCCGCTCGCCTCGGTACTACACAGAGGTTGACAAACGACTGAATGGAATAAAAACATATTGGTGCTGGGGTAAATGGAAACTGAAAAAAAATGTAAGGGGAAAAGAAATGGCAGGAGGGAGGTGTGTGCGATGCGTGATAAGGCAGGTCGAAAGCTTTGAGCTGAGCTGAGCGGGACAGTGAACCGTGTAAGTGTGTGTGTGTGTGTGTGTGTGTGCTTTTAGGGGTCTGCAGCAAGGTGAGTCATGCCTTGCAATGTTTCTCAGTGAAGTTTTAGTCCAGAAATCATTCCAATCTGAACATACTGGGGTCAGGAGCTGTAGTATGAATATATACATTCATTTTTATAGAATATTATACAAAATATATGGCATTAAATGTACATTTCTGCAAGATCAAATACAATGTGGTGCATTTAACACTTAACTTATATTGCTTGTGTTTTACAGTATTTCAAATGTCCAGAGTTTACATGAGAACTGTTTACATAAATTCTTGATCATCTGCTTGCTATTTGTACATATACTGCAGTCACATGACTTCTTTTTTTTATTTCACTAATGTATATGTATTGTTATCTTAATATTTGCACTTTATATTTTATATTTTCCTTAATTTGACTGTTGCATCACTGTGCCTTAAAAACTGAATTTCACCACCTTTGTGAACTTACGTATGGTTGGACACTGAAGTTGTCATGCATCTTGAAAAAAAAATGATAATAATTAATTAATTAATTAAAATAAAATGCAAAAAAAATAAAATGTTGTTGGCATGAGATGCAATGAATATACCTATTATGTGGGACCAATAATTACAAATATTGTAGATATTATGATTAGTGATTACAGATATCCAAGTGAAAGGCTTATATTTGATATGGAAATAAAACATTACAATACAAAATTTTTATTTTAATGTTATTCAGTAATTTACTCATATGCAACAATGATGTAATATTTGACATTTTCATAGCAAATATGTATTGATTAATTTGGTTAAACTCATCTACATCTTGAATGGCCTGGGGGCAGTGGGGATGGTGTGGTTCATGTCCTTTCCCCTCGGGGGTGGTTTGTGGTATGTAGGTCCTGTAGCTAATTTAACATAATTATTACAAAATGTGTTTTAATAATTTTTTCTTGTTTTTTTTTTTTTAATTCATTTATTTTTTTTTAGTTCATGAAAAATATTCAATTAACTATTATTTATAAGCTTTCTTCCCTTCTTGGGACTAAAAATTGAGAAATTTTGGTCAATAATGATAATTAAACAATATTTTGCTAACTGTGATTTTGTGCTGAAAGGCCTGTCATTGATAAATAATGATGACAATAAAAAAAGCACCAGTAGGTGGCAGCAAATCCCTGTTTTGATAAATGAGTTATTTTATCATTCAAATCAAATGATTCATTCAAAACGGCTGATCCAATTAGAATCTAAACATGCCTGCTTCCCAGTGTGCATGCTATCCTATCTTAAATTCTATGTGATATTGGTCATTTTCAATTCTGTGTAGGAAGATATGGTGGATAGTCCTAGTTGATAGTCCACATTGGGACACAGGAAAAGTATCCATCTGAATGCAATCTAAAAGCACATTTGTGGTTGCGCATGTACTGATATTCAGAAAAAAAGTACACTTGAATTTAAAACATAAAAACTCATTTAATTTTAATTTCTTGAATAATAAGGTTATTTTACCTCTATTCGAATATGCATCATCACGCAATGAATGCTTTTGGACCAGATGTGTTTTAGTTTGTTTTTTGCAAGGTCGATGACTCTATAATGTCAGCTTTTCTATCGTCTCTCAGTCCCTCACAATTACACATACAGCACAATAACATTATATCAAGGGAATCTTTAAATTCTAATGAAGGAAAAAATCCTACCTTTCCTGTTGTCTTCTTTCTAAAGAAATTTAAATGTTGCGCTAGAACCATTTTGTTCAAAAAATGACAAAAACTTGCTTCCACTTGTTTGCAGCCTGTTAAAGAACCGAGTTCTGATTGGCCAATCGCCGTTATTCGTGAAATATCTTAAGTATATAATTTTAACATTTCATTTGCATTTATTTAATTTAAAGGGAATGGTCAAGGGGATGGTGGTTTTACTGAGGGGATACTTTTTGTCTTTTTTTTTTTTCTGCCAGGGGAATGCCATTCCCCACATCCCCTCTCAATTCAAGCCCTGCCTCGGGGTGAGTACATTTTCAGTAAACATTCATTTTTGGATGAACTGTTCCTTTAATATGATTAAAACTAATTTGAAATCTGATATATGAAAAATAAATATGCATTTCTAGCATCCTGTCTTAGCAATGGCCAGCAGTTTCACATCATTTCCTGTTCTCTCTATTCAATCTCAGTAGGGCTCATTTAAAAAATAAAAAATAACAAGGCTCAAAGTTACTTGGAACTCGCAAACCCACAGTGACTTTTCCAGGTGTTTCTCATTTTACCAAACATTCAGCCACAAAACTTTCAGTAAGATGTGCTGAATCAGAAGATATCCTTCTTAAGAGAGAGCGCCACCTGGGATATTACTGGCTCCAGATTTCTCGTTTCAATAATGAAATTTAATGAGCAGTATCATTCCCATCACAAAAAAAGACCGCTCAAACAAAAGCTAATTTTCATTTGGAGCTTGTGAAAGCTCATCTGAACTGCAATCTGTTCCGGCATTGTCTGGAGCCCTTGTCTCCTTCTCTGGCTCCTTTCTGCTCTCCAAGCTCAGCATGCCATCTGCTTCTCTCCTGTGCCACTTCTCATGATGACAACAGTACAGGGACCTGTGTTAATAATCCACGAAGCTAATAGTTTTCTTTTTTTTCTTTTTTTTTTTTTATTAATTTCAACATTGTCCTTGCCATGTACGAGTCTCCAGCTGTATCATCTGTTACAAAGAATAACAGGAAGAAAAAGTAGAAGAAACAATAACAGGAACAACAAGGATATAGGTGCTTCTTGCAGGGTTGTTTGATGTGCCACAGAAGCCCATCAAGTTGAGCCCAATAAAGCAAGAGTAATATCTCACAGCAGTCTCCGGTCGTGGCGGTGTGTGTCTCAGCGAGACAGCCCCCGGCGGGCATACCGAAGGGCAATGAGGGTCATTGTGCAGTCATGAGAACTAAAAAGCATCTACACATGTGGAGATAATATGCTGCTATAGTTCAGTCACATGGGGTGTGAAACCTGTTCATTCTGTCCAACCTCCTGTTGCATGGAATGATTCTGCTCTGATCTGTGTAGGCAAATTATCATGGATGAGAGCTCCAGTATGTTTGGGGAAATATAAGGATTATGTAGTGCATTTCAGCTCAGTTGAGAGCAACATGACAATGAAGTGAAGTTTGATGTGGAAGTGAAAAAAAAAAGTGATTAGATTTGTAGAAATAAAAAAAATAATGAATGAACTTACATATGAAAGTATTCTCTGCTATGTTAATTATAAGGAGCAGTGTTTTAGATTGATGTTTCATCTTTTTGAATTATTCTATTAAAGAACCAGCTTTGTTGTTTGTTTTGGGAATCAGGCAGTTCATATAAGTCATTTGAGTCAGTGTTCACTCTTTGCACTGTATATATATATATATATATATATATATATATGTGTGTGTGTGTGTGTGTGTGTGTGTGTGTGTGTGTGTGTGTGTGTGTATGTGTGTGTTTTTGACTCAAAAAAAAGATGCATTTGAGTCATTTGTTTGTTAAACTGACAAGGTTTTTTTATTTTTTCATGCTTCCTGAAAACTCAATGCAGAGATGTTTCTTGCTGCTATTTAGTGGTGCATAAAGCATTGTTGACTTCTTTTGCTGTGGCATTGAAGATTTGGCATTGTGTAGTTTCACACATTCACAGAGAAATCTGAAAGGCTTTTCAAAAAAAGGATGATGATTCAAATAATGACTACGATTATAGTTAAAAAAAATAATAATAATAATTCTACATTTAAACAAAAATCAGAGTATATCCCACAATACTGATAACTGCAGAGAGGAATGATATCATTTTATTCACTTTCAAAATGATTTTGTTTTCCAGTTAATGATTTATAAAAACATTGGTGGAACAACTGAAACATTATTGTCTGTGACATTTGAAACGGCTATATTTAATTGAATAGGCTATATGCAAACTGTTGTGCACACGCACCCAGACATATGTTTTTGGTTAATGCCGTTTCTAAAATTAATGATGATTCACCGAGCAACTTCATCTGAAACCAGACGATTTTTTCTCACCTGCTCCACCAAAACAGATTCATTTCAGTTCCAGTGGCTGTTAGCGCTCAGAGAAGGTCAACTGCTGACCTTTAAAACCCAGGTACAACAAATCTAACACCTCTCTGTACATCTCCCAGCAGGCTATAAAGAGCACTGTTGTTTTTTGAAGGCTGTGTGTTTGTGTGAGTATACTGTACATGGAAATTTGCTTCCACAATTTTTTGGAATAACTTGAATGTGTAAGACGTTATTTGTTCAGCATATAAGTTTATAAAATTAAACAGAATATAATATTTGTATGTGTATACATTCTTCCAATTGCTGATGTAAATATGATTGCTAGTGATGACATTCCACACAGTTAACAGTGAGATTTAGGGGTGAAATCATAGGTCATAGCCGTGTGTGTAATACCCAGAGATTTGGCCTGACCATTGCTTTAAGTGGATTTTCACTCAGATGGGCTGTTTGTCTATGGCTGTTGTTTTGGATGTGCTCCATAGAGGATACAAATTGCATTATTCACGGCGTGCAAGCCAGTAATGGCAGCAATGAGCGATGGGCTCCTTTTAGTTACTGACAGGGAAGGTTGAGAGAGGAGCTCTGTACAATTACCACAGAGTCTCTGCTCAAGCATGCTGCTCTATGGCTAAAGCGAAGCAGAAGGTCGCTGGAGGCTTGCCCCGAGGGTTGGAGGTGTTTGAACAGGTGTTCAGAAGTTCAGATCCCAGGTGAAAGCTCTCTCTGTAGGAGAAAAAAGTTCAGGTAGTGGAAATACTCTACATGAGCTGTCACTTTTGAACATCTTGTTTTGCCCTGATTTGAAATGTTTCTGACAGTCATTTTAAATGACAAATGGTACATTAAATGTTTAAATGTGAGTAACCAAAAAGAATATCACATCTATAAATAAAAAGTATTAAGAAAGTGCCACTTTTTGATTTCAAACAGGCTTTTTCTTATATAATCTACAGTATGTCTATGAAAACTGAACCTAACCATAATACCACCGTAATACAATTTAATAATTATTTACACTTCTAAACTGAAATCTGAACTGACCTAAAGTCATGTATGCAATACAAATATCACAAAATAGGCAAACTGTATATCAAATAACAATAGCTCTTAAAGCAAAAACATAATGATAATATAGAAAAATATTTCAAATGTCTTAATGTTCTGAATGGCTTAATATGAGTATAATTGTTATTATTAAAATTATAATTAATGCTGCAAAAGGTAACAGGCTTATAATAATAATTATATATTATTAAAAAGCAGTTTTATATTTGCACTGTATAGTTTTTAAATGAATAATAATAATCATTCCAAAAATAAATAAATATGTTTGGTGCATGTCTCTTTAAACGCTAATTAGCTACGGCTCATCCCACCCCTCTCTTCTATTTTTTGTGTACTTGGCAGTACATTACCATAAAAAATAAATAAATAAATAAATACAAAAATCACTGCATCCTCAGTGGCTCTGATGTCAGAAGAAAATTAATGTGTTCACTTTTACATCCAGCTTACATCCAGCTACAAAAAGTCTGTATTGTTTATATATATGCTAATATATATAATATATGCTAATATGTCATATAAACAAGTTTGTCAGTGGTCGTGGGCGGGGCCTGAGCAGTATGACGTCATACAGCGCAAAAAATCGAAACGCTTGAGAATTTGGACTGCTTAGGTTTTTTGGAGATTAAAGAAAGGAGTAATGGATTTTTATAATTCTAGGGTGGTTATGTCCACACACTGCTAAGACACATTTATATGCAAACACCATGTAAAAGTGAATTTTGCATCCGATATACCCTTTAATGCACATGTCCAAACACCTACGTCCGTTTCACATATGAACCCCTGTCGACCCATTTTTTAGGAGGCGAGCATTATCCTATTATCGAAACATATTGACTTATGAGCTTCATAATCTCTCGTGGCACGACGGGGATACAGGAATCATTCCGGCGCAGTGTGAGCCACGCTTTAATGAAGTCATTTATCTCTGATCTACAGTTCTGCACCTTACCCTCCAAATGAGCCCGTGTGAGTGAGACACAGTGGTCAAGAGTGCAGGATAAAAAATGAGGAAATAATTCACAGCGGAAAACGTCACTTCAGAATGATTGGCCTTTTCCTCTTCTTTGGGTCCTATAAAATTATATTCTGATTAAATGGTATTAGAATAATTGCTCTACATGTGAAGCTATAAACGGGTTGCTAGTCGACTAAGTTTTAGTCCCAGCAAGTAAATCTGGCCCAAGAGGCAGACATTGGAAGGTTATTTTTAAGTACAAGGTGCATGACTTGTCTCCTGAGTAGGTTATAGCGAGTTATTGATCTCCATTACTTCATCCTCCCATAATTTTGCTCATTACACACATTCAGTTCTATCTAGTGGCCTTTTTTCTCCTTGTCCGAGAGGCTTTTGTGCATGATAAAGAGAGAGATGACTCTGGTAAATTTCAGTTCTATCTTGTAAATCCTGTTCCCTCTGCATTCCTTTATGAATAATGCATACGGCGGAACTCTGACTCTTTCTGATATTACCTATAGCCAAAATGATTATGCAAAGTTGCCAAAATAAATAAATATTCGAAATGCTATAAAAGGACACCAGAGGCGCGGATAACTTGTGTGCATTTATCAGGGAATGGAACACTGAATGAACGTTTCTTATTCCCCTTCTGCCATAAGATTTTTGTTCTCTGTGTGATTTGTGCGAATTAAAAACGTAATGCCTCAGCAGTTGTGTGCAGAATCGTTTAAAATGTAATTACTCTGCAGTTGACGGTCGGCGGGATGAAGGACAAATGACAGTATTAGTGGAGCTAAATGCTCTAGGAGGGGCTGCTGGGAAGTTTGCATGTCAGCCTCGCTAGCATAGAACTAAATGTACACATACAGTGCAGAATTTGGGATTACAGATGATTTGTGATTTGCAACAATATATATCTCTTTTTTTTAAGGGTTCGTAAGAGACTTATAAGAAGAGTGCTGCTTTTCCACGCAAAAGTGGGTTTTGAATAGTATTTAATTTGTTGTTAAGGTGTTCTGGGCGGTTGCTAACATTGCTAGGGTGTACGGCAGTGTTTTGTGTGGATGGATGTACTCAATCTTTGGATCAAGGGGAATATATATATATATAATTTTTTTCTGTTATTCAAGTCATGCAAGTTACTCGTGGTGAGAAGGCAGCAAAGTGTAAAAGATGCCTTGCATCATATTTGTTGAATGATATCCAAAACTTAATTTTAGGGTGCCGATTCCAAAAACAGAGTCTTACTTCAGCATATAACACTTTCTCCTAAATAAGGCGAAGGAGCCTTGTACTATCCCTTAATAATCAGAAAAAGATAATTATATAAAATATTTTTTTTTTCTTCCCGAGACAGTTTAGAACTATTTGTTCAATTCTCAGGCAATTTCCACATGTATGAATCATTCTAAAATATATTATTTTATTCCTAATTATGATTTCCACCTTTTTCACTCCTTTGAAAATTTTAAGTTAAATAATATATTTTGAATGCTACTTTTTGACACTACATGTATGCATTTGGCAGACATTATTGCTAACCCTGAATGAACAAACAGAACTAACAATTATTCCTAAATGTGTGACTGAATCATATAATAACTTAATTAATAATATTGATAGTTCATCGTCTAGCTGACTACGTCTTGTATTATTATTATTTTTTAGTTTTTCTAAAATCCTGTCAAATGTGCACAAACTACTAGCTACTACTAAATATTGTAGAAACATAATTTTCTGTAAAGTTGCTTTGTAACGATTTGTTTTGTAAAAAGCGCTATACAAATAAACTTGAATTGAATTATTGCATTCAGGCTATACATTTCTTCAAAGTATGTGTGTTTCCTGGGAATTGAACCCACAACCTTTTGCACTGTTAATGCAATGCTCTACCACTGAGCCACAGTGGTATTTTGTTATTTTGGTAATGTAATCAGTCAATGGAGACCATCAACTGATTGGATACCAACATTCTTCAAAATATCTTCTTTGAAAAAACTTGAGGATGAGTAGATGACAAAATAAGTTTTTTTTTTTTGTTTTTTTTTAACTACCCCTTTGAATATCCCCATTCCTTTCAGAGGCAGAAACATGGAGTGCTTTTATATTCACAATATTAACGTCTGATATTTTTACTTTTGTATTATTTTATGTCTGTGTCCTCTGGTTTAGTCTAATACTTCAATAGTTTGGCGCTTGTAATTGAGCTGATCTCCGCAGGAGGTGTTTCTCTGAAAGGGACCTGTCACAAAGTTCTTCTTACCTTATTGGATTAGACACAAACAAGCACTGCCGTTCTCATAAATTAACTAATTTCCCTATAAGCCAATGATTATCTTTCACATGCATATACAGTATTTGATGGAAGATATTATTCCGCCACACAATACATTATATATGAATACTGTTCTTGAGTTTTCCATAACTATTTCTTTTAGACTGTATCTTTGTTTTGCTCTGTAGCCAGTGCATTAATGTCCTGCTGTGAGTGAAATTAAAGATGTGAGTGGAGAGCACACGCTGGGACCACTTGTCTACAGGATCCACACCTGATATGCTTCTAATCTATTACCTCTCTGCAGATGTGGTCTGACCTCAGACGCCTCTCGTCCTGCTAAACAATGCAATTGCTTTCCCACCTCAGATTGGGGACTCGTTCAACCAAACATAGAAGTGCCATGTGCTCATGACCGCTTTTACATACACCTGCGTGCACACATTGAATGTGTGCTGTTGCTTTCTATACAGTATGTGACTCAGATAAGCAAGTAATGAGATCAGCTCACTGTCAGACAGCATGTCAGCAGGTTTGGTGAATGAGCTTCAGCTCTTCTTGGAATGTTCAGCCGCTGCTGTCTGCGATCACAATTTGTCTGTGGCTGTTGGAATGGTGGCTCATTAATGGTATGGTCATAGACAAGACAAATCCTGATCCTTTGGCATTTGAAAGCCATGTGGATTTTCTGGACAGTGGATTTTGTTTTATCAATCCAAACAGCTGATAAGAAACATCACAATAATGTAATTCTGATGGCACCCATTCACTGCAGAGGATCCATTGGTGAGCAAGTGATGTAATGCTAAATTTCTCCAAATCTGGCCTCAGGGTGAGTACTTTTCTGCTAATTTTTATCGTTGGGTAATATTAAATTAATAGATTTTATCTCGCTCTCATTTCTTTCTTTCTTTCTTTCTTTCTTTCTTTCTTTCTTTCTTTCTTATACCAAAGCAAGTAGTTATTGGACCTTTCTTGATTTTATTCATATATTTGCAATTATTTTGACACTTTCACAATTAAACATTTGAGGGAATCTGTGCTACTAATTAGTTTAATAGTTTTCTGCTCAATTTCATTTTCATATTTTCATTTCTTTTTTCCTGCCTATTTATTATTATTTCCTTTTTACATCATTATAGCATTTAGAGATTAAGAAAAAAAAAAGGAAATCAACAATGCCAAGGAATGCATGAATTGATACAAATGTATAACGGTCATCTGCCAAATGAACACATTTATATTAAAACAGTAATATGTCTCACTAAGGCTGCATTTATTTGATCAAAAATACTATGTCAAAACTGTGATATTGTGATTTTTTTTAACAAAATAATCAAAATAAGTCAAAATAATTATTTACTGGTTTAACATATTTTAAATGTAATTCTTTCCTGTGATGGTTAAGCTAAATTTTCAGAAGGCATTACTACATTTTTAGCCTATAGCTTATAGCTTAGATTTACTTATTTTTTTTTATTTTATTTTTTTTATGTAATCATGTCAGAACACAAGTGATGTTGATGCAAACCAAATCTTAAATTGGACCATCCCTACTGACAGGATTTGTCACAGTTTGATTGGTCAGTTTAGACCCGGCCAAACTATCAACTCTATCTTTGGATAGCAATATCACAGCCGCATGCTGACCACTGCAGAATGTGCGGGTGATCCTATACACTGTTTGGATACGTATGCACTGGGGATGGGGGGTGGAGGTTTCTGAGTTTTTCTCCAGGGATGTCCCTTCTTTAGCAGAGCTCTCAGCTCTGCCCAGCGGGCATTGGTGAACCGTGGCATGGACAGTTAATCATATTGTCCCTTGACGTCTATGCTGGCTCTCTGAGAATGGAATGGAGGAGCATTTATGGCCTCTCCTATGTGTGTTAGTGCTGCATGAGGGGGCCGGAGCAGCGCGTGGTCATCACAGATTGCACTCTTATGGCGCTCGGGAGATTACACTGGAGGAGAGGTTGTGGGTAGAGACGGAATAAGACAGAGCTGCATGATTTAGCCTGAAGTGAGGAGCTTTTTGTTAAGTTGGAGTGTTTGCGCTCTGTCTAAGATCACTCCGTCATGATGGAAGAACACATTAATGGCACATAATGCAGTTGCATGTCATTAAGCATTTGCCACAACAACATAATGTTAAATAAAAAAAAATAAAAAAAAATCACCCCCAAAATTAACATTCCATCCAAGACGTAAATGAGCTTGTTTCTTCATTGAAACATTACTTGCCCACTAATGTATCTTCTGTAGTGAATGGGTGCCTTTTTGTACCAGAAGTAATTATGTATTTTTTCTTGATTTTATTTTCAAACTTATATTTACCCAATTAGAATGAAACATCTGAGTGAATTTAATTTAATTTAATATTGAACTAAATTATTTTAACACTGTACAACAAACCTTTTTATTAAAATAAATAAATTAATTAATAAATAAAATAAAAAAACTGTTGCGTGAAGAAATAATAGCTCAGGAACATTATGAATGATTAATATTTAATATATGGCTCGTTAAATATCAACATTCTTATCTTGTTTTGCGAACACAAATCAGCAAAGCCTGTTAATTCTTTGAGCTTGTTATATCTGTGAGCACTTAATATTTTGTGACAACAGATAATTCCTTTCTCTCTTGCTCTGGTCTTAACCTCACGCTAATTTAAACAGTGTATCACACATAAAGCACACACACTGAAAGCGCCAACTGTAGAACTGAAACCCATCCAAAATCACAGCATGCTTGGGGATTTTCACACATGCCCAGTTTCATGACTGGACAGTAAGCTTGCAGCCAAAATGTGACACTGCCGGTATTGATTTACTGTCATTCACGCAGCAGGTGTGTAAATTGGCTGCAGAAGGGTAGTTATCAAAGCAATTACATGCTGGGGATGCCAGAAGATCTCAGGAAGGTAGAAAAACGTGGCATTCCAACAAGTGTTCAAAGCAGAGCATGAATTATATGAAGAATTTCAATGTTTTTGAAGAAATTTCTTGTAATATTGGGGCTTAGTTTGGACTTACATGGATTACATTTTAAAATATATATATAAAAAATGTTTAGGTTGCTCTTTATTTTAATGTGTCCTTGTTACAGTACAATTTGACATTTAAAGACTGAGCAATAATTTTTAAATACATGCACTTACTATATGGTTAGGGTTTGGCTTAGAATTACTTGCATGTAATTATGCATAAGTGCTCATATAATAGCAAGAACATGTAACAAGGACACCTTTAAATGAAGTGTTACCAAAAGTTATTCTAAATTATAATAATTAGCAATATTCTAGTTTTGTTTAGGATTTTTTGAACATATAAGTGCAGGCTTCGTGGGCATAAGATAATTTCAAAAGTATAAAAAAAAAATCTCATTGACCTCAAACTTTTAAATGGTAGTATTTGAATTTTTAATTAAATTCAATGATTAAAAACACTGTTAAACATCCCTAATATACAATGTAAGCAGAATTAAAACACATTTTTATTTTTGACTGTTTCAGAAGGGTTCAAGCGTTAGATGAGGGCGCCAGACCCTTTCCCCTTTAAACCCCCTTTTTAATTTGCAGTTTATGACAGACTCTTATGTCAAAATCAAGAAGCAGCAATGCATAGGCTCTTCATCATATTATGCCTGTAGTTTGTGCATTAGCTAGTGTAGAAATGGCTCAAAATGATTGGTGAAGCTGTAAAACACATGCTAAGTGCATGTGGTTTGATTCTCTAAGTGAATGGTACAGCAGACTAATTCATATCATTGTTCCAGCAGGTTAAGCCGATAATTCATTCCACGACGCAACCAAGAGAAGTTTTTCTCCAAGACTCATTCAGAATGAGAGTTGAAAGGAATTAAGTCCAAGGACTTGAGGACCCTATCAACGGCGAATGGGACACAATCAATATGTGAAAGGAAGGAGGACGTTCTGCCATGGCGATTCAATACTGCTGTATTCAAGGTCACTAATGAGCTTTGCCCATCACTGTTTTGCAGTTTCACCAGCAGCATGACTCATAAACACCCCCACAGCTGCTTTACACGAGCCCGCCATTCTCCTCTCCTGTCAGGTTCAAACAAACACCAGCGCAGCGCTGTGAAAATTATCAATGTAGCACTTTGTTTAGACAAACAATGTTAAATAGACTAATTACAGAACACCAGGGAATCCCGGGAAACTGAATCGAGGGGCGGAGCCTTTTCCGAACATTCTGGGTATATGAAAAAATCTAGTTCATATGACAAAGGCCAAAAGAGACAGAGTTGGGCACTTGCATCATCTTTCAGTCTTTTTTCTTATTTTTTTTTTTAATGTCAGACAAGAGCAGTCCGCTATGTCTATCAAAGCACTACCTGCCGTGCGAGAGAATTGGCATCTGGCGGAGGCAGCAGTTAATGTCTGCCGAAAGAGATGCTTTCCATCACCTCCCTTTAATAGCCAGCATGTGGAGTGCATCTCGGCAGATGTTACACAGGAATTCATTAACGCCCGTTACCAATCATACGCCTCCCTTGTAAGCTATTATCCACAACCCTGGGTATGAGATATTTTCTAAATCCAGCACACAGCACTCCCCCGACAACTGTCATATACCACATAAAACAACATGTGGCGTTTGAATGAGTGGCCCTTCCAGCCTGACTGGAGAATAGCTTCTGGAAAGAGAGAGGGACTGCAGCATTTTAAATACAATTCACAATACAATAGTATTTTGCTGTGTTCACACCACAGTCCCAATCTGATGCAATTTTTCCTTCACATGTGACACAGATCAAATACAGACCGCTGCAAACATATTCTTACTAAAATATAAAAATAGCTATATGTTTTTGTGTTTCAAAAAATACAGTGTGAATATATATATGTGGATTAAAATCATATGAAAATAGTGTCGTTTGTTAAGTTCAAACTGAACCTCTTTTCTATCCACCTTTAAGAGATACAATAATGTCAAATTTGGTAATTTATAATCGTATTAACTTATTTTAGATATTTGTTGACTAATTTTATATTTTATTTTATTTTAAATTCAATTTCATACAATTTTCTCAGGTCTTTTCTGCAGTCACCCAGTTTGAATCTGATCTGGTTTTGAGATGTTTTGTTGTTGTTATTGTTGTTGTTGTTGCAGTGTCACCGTGTGAGAATAGACAGGTCAGAATTAATCTGATTTTTATTTATTTGTCATAATTGCACACTCATCAACACGCAATTTGAGGACAGCCGGCACTGTTTCACTAAAATTGCATCCATTTATTTGTTTACTTCTGATAAATGTTCCAGGGTAGGTTATTTTACACATTTAGTTAAAGAAGCTGCTTTTTTCAGACCAGTGATTAAAACTGAAAATATAAAACTAAACACACACACACACACACATATATACTTTTATAACTTTTTATAACATTAAAAAACTGGAAACACTGGAAAGCAAACAGACATAAGACTGTCTGGCTGTTGAGTCCATACATGTTGTTGATGTGTGAACGCTGAGCATCTTGGGTAAGCAGAAATGAATCGCTGGATCATCTGTGGATGTCATTTGAGTTTATCCCTGTGGGTTTGAGTTTATTACAGTGGGACACTTTCTGTTGGAGAATAGAGTTGTCAATCATACTAAACACTCAATCCACTGTCAGATCAGACATGAGATTGTGTCAGTGACAGATGGAAGGGGGAGGGGGGAACTACCATATAAATGGCATAAGAGTACAACCCATTGTGGAAAAGACCATTAAACAGCATGGAGCTGAATTAGTAGAGCACACCGTATGTGTGTTGACATGCAGTGACTGAGAAGGAGGTTTTAAAAGGTTGTAAGACTGTGTAAAATGTTAGTGTTTTTGATCTAACACTAAAGCAACAGTTGAAACTGCGTTATAGTCCATTTTACTCATTTTCCTCTGTGTGCGTGTGCGTGTGTGTGTAGTTTTGCATGTGTGTACAGTGCGGCTGTCTGACAGCATTCCCAGAGAGGCCACATGGGAACCGCTGTCACCTCTAATCTTCAAGACCATACAAACACCCCGCAGTGCACTGAGCAGTGAACGAGAGAGAGAATATGCAACCATGGTTGAGCTACAGTTCCTGAATAAGAACTCAGAACCAATAAGGGTCCTGTCATGTCCAGAGCTACAAGTGAAGTCCGGATCACTGAATGATCATTTTTGGTCAGATATAGATCATTATTTCCATCATTCATTCACGGCGAGGCTTTTGCTGGCTTCACGGTACTCTTTTGAACCAGAATAGCTCACGCTAGAAGTGATTTATAGATATCTGTGCTCGGTTTTCTCTGCTGGATTGTAAAATATTGCCACCTCAGAAAGTGCTTTATGTAGGGCCCCAGATATTTATTGTTTACACGTGTGAGTGTGCCTACACACCATAGACTTTGCTATACTCACGCCCCCCTGTCTTCCATACCGTCTAAAATGCCATTAAGCTGTCAGCGTCTTAAAAATGTGTGATTATGGATCTCTCCTCATGTCTGCAGAAAACAGCTGCTGCAGTAAGCAGTCTAAGGTTGGTTTGCTCAGAAATCCCCCACTAACCAGTCAAATCTTTTTTTTTTTTTTCTTGGTTTTGGTGTTTCAGCTTTTGGTAAATGTTTTCAAGCCTACACAAAATTTAAGACATTTCCCACCATATTTTGCCATGGACAATTTTGCCCTCAACCCTTTATGAAGGTCTTTCTTCTGGTGAATGTGAGGGAAAATAACTAGTGGCAGGGATGTGTCTAATGCAGAGCAGTTGTTGAGCGGGAGCTTTCTTTTCGTTAGCATCTGATTTAATGAGTGGTGAAGCCTATACTGGACTTTTTGCTATGTGTTCACTGAAGTTATCATCAGTGGCGGATCCTGTTGTACAAAAGCAATGTTCTTTCCTGAACAGCTTTGTGCTCCGGAGATATCACAAATTAAAATGTATCAAAGTTCGTCCCTCCCGATATACTTTACGTCCACTGATATACATAAAACATATTTGAATGTTACGTTTTTAAATTTTTAACACCATATAATTGTATTTGTATATTATAGTTTACTGTTTGTATTAATATATTTATTATTCTTATTTATTTTTCTAAAGTAGCCCATGTATCCAAATGTCCACCTGAGGATGGCGTCCTAATAACATTATGCAAACTACAGCTTGATTTCTTCAAAGATTCTCTTTGCCATAGATTCCACTTCATTTCAATTGGTGTGTGAAGTGATAAACAGTGCAAATAATGTCCCTGAAGTGCCGTAATCTGCTTAGAGGGAGAAGATGGGTGAAGAGCGGCGTTAATTTCATCAGAAAGCTTACTGACTGAATACTGGTGCCTGACGTTTCAGTCTGCTGGAGGAAAAATGACCTTCCTCTTCATATCATTATACACCAAAAATACTCCCACAACTCCCCCTAATGAGAAAACTCCATTACACCCCACACAAAATCACTGAAACAAGTATGTCTGCATGTGTGTAGCAGTGATATGTGCGCATGGGGAGTACATGATGAGATAATGTGTTTATGGTGAGCCGCTGTAGCCGCTAAACCGCAAACATTCATCCCATGGTCACGCCACAGCTCCCACAATGCACTACCAACCAATCCTGCTGACCTACGACCTCTGCTTTGCCACAGAAAAACATATAAAAAAAAAATACAAAGTTGCGAGTTGTGACTTACTTTAGCGGACGCGTTCCTTCTTTGAATTCGTTCAATTACTCTGCTTTTATATATATTTATAATTCAAGGCCAATGAAAAATTTAGAGTCCTTTGCTTCAGTGTTAACAAGGAAAGCTACTCTACGTTCATGCAGCCATCATGTGCGCAGGATATGATGTCATGAGTAATTTATGATGGGACACCTTGTGGAAACAGAAGGGGAAATGTTTGGTGGTCAGCTCAGCCAGTCCCAGACAGGGCACCTGTTTCTACACCTGCGTTAAATCGGGTGAGCTATTTGTCAACGTTTGCTCCGATATCATATTAATGAAGCTGGGAATGTGCGGTTATGAATTATGAACACGGCAGGCCTAATTCTGCAATACTTGTAATACAGGATTCTGGTGAACTAATGTGCGTCAACGAACGTCAGGGTTTTAAGGCTCTAGAGCTGCAGGTGGCTACAAGGATATATTTAGCCTCCTCACACACCCCAAATATTAATTAGATTTACTGATCATTTTAAAGAGAAGATTACAGAAGCTTGAACTTAGTTTTTCTTCCTTGATATCGGATAACATTGTCCAGCTTTAATGTTTTTTTCAGGGTTATTGACTGATATATTATCCTCTGACTCTGAGAGTCAAGGTTTTCCGATGGTCAGTTATTCTACCACTGTGCAACAGGATAGAGAAAAGAGAAAGACAGAGGGTTCAAGTCTCTTTCAGTGGTCTGGTAGTAAAAGACTGTTGTGTTGGTTATTATTTATTTTTTTTATTTCCTTGGCTGAGGTATGACCAAAATCAATTGAGAAGCAAATATCTAATCAATACCTGTTTGATATTAAGATATTAATCTGTTTACCATTCATTGTTTTCATGCAGTTGCACTGAGCTTTTTGTATTTTTGTAATTTGTTTACTCTTTGTGAATTTCAAACATGAATGGTATTTTTTAATAGTTCTCATTGTTCAGGTTTAAAAGATTAGTTTACAGTGTTTAGGTTCTCAGAGCTAGACCTTAGCATTAAACCGGATTTCATTTATTCATTCATTCATCCAATGAATATATTTATTTATATAATTATTACACCCTTAATCCATTACACAAGCTAGCTTAGTTTAATAGTAATCATTTAGCTTTTATTTTAAATTAATATAAACCTATAGATAATATGCAATATAGAATCAATAGCTTTAAGCATGACTACGTATGAACTTAGATATTTAAGTGTTTTTATAAAAATACAATCAACTCTATAAACTAACTTTACAACTTTTACTTACATGGCAATATGTTATCTTTAGGTTTTCCTCTTTCATGGATAGGGTTTAAATTCTTTTAATCTTTGGTAGTGAATCGCACTGACTCTCACACGAGAAGTGGATCACAGTTTCATGGCATGTGATTGGCTGTTCGTTACTGAGGTCACTCACAGTTGATGATCAGCTTCATGGTAATAACAAAGCCGAATTGGACTGGTATGGTTTTTTCAACTCAAAACTAATCCTGTAACCCTGAGTTTGGTACAGGACCTGGGTGATGGATGCCGCCATATTAGTTTGTGCTGAAACTTGTACATTTATCATTTACTCCTGTAAGACGTTAAAGTAAGTCTCCGGTAAACTGGGAGAAAAGCAGAGTAAACTTTATTAAAATAAAGTTGTCAGGTTATATTTGTAGGAACATTATTGATGTTTCCATAGACATATAGTATTTTACAAACTATAAATGATTTGGTAGTTCTTCTGTGTATTTAAATGTCTGAAACCTAAATTAAGCAGTTTATGGTTGAATATGACAAGCACTCAATGCGTCCAATCTGGCTCGACGCCAGCGCAAAAGCAGATTTGAATTTGAATTTTGCAACACCAGTATGTTTAGCGTGAAAGCCTTGCAAATGACTATTTATGCATTTTGGGGGATTGTCCTGTCTTGTTTATTGCATTATAGACGTGTACATTTAGTATTAGACGCGGTTAATTCTTTCGTAAAGAGAAAGCATTGAATTCTGAATAATTCATAAAGCACAGGGGCCTATTAAAGGCTACAAGTTACAACCTCGTGATCTCACATAAATGAAAACCAAGGAATTTATGGTCAGTCTTTTATGTTTTCAGCATCTGCTGCTCCTAGGGTAGGGTTCCCAGGACTCGCCCTCCTGCAAGTTC
Source organism: Carassius auratus (assembly GCF_003368295.1). Lineage (NCBI taxonomy): Eukaryota > Metazoa > Chordata > Actinopteri > Cypriniformes > Cyprinidae > Carassius > Carassius auratus. Next base: position 7,372,207 of record NC_039258.1, on the reverse strand, counting down.
TTGAGTCTTCTAAAAGGTCTCCCACATTAATCTTCCTTTTAATGTATTTCATTGAGATAAGAAGTGAAAACCCCCGAGGAGGAGGGAAATGGGAGATGCAGCGATACAGAATTTTCCAGAGGGCTGGTGGCCAGACTAATGGAGCTCTAGGTTTGCTGTAGACCCCCGGTCAGCTCAGTGATAGAAATGAGCACAGCAAGATAACAACTTTTACTGCAGTTGTGGTTGTTTATGTGGTATGTAATGGGTGTTTCTTCAACTATGGCCACTTTGGCTTTTTGCCTTCTCGTAGACACACTTTCACACTCTCACAAGTTTAAAGCAATAGTTCCCCCATACATGAAAATTTTGGAAATGTATTCTCCCTCAGGCCATACAAAATGAGAACTAGTCTATTTCTTCATCGGAACGGATTTGGAGAAATTTAGCATTTCATCGTTTGCTCACCAATGGGTCCTCTGCCGTGAATGGGTGCCGTCAGAATGAGAGTCATAACAGCTATTAAAATGTCCAATAATCAAAATGACAACACTCCATATGACTTTAAATCATCAAATTATGTTTTTTTGTCTTACGGCTACGTGTTTGTAAGAAACTTTTATTTTATTTTTTTATTTTTTTAAACCATTGCTTTTGGCCAACATAGGAGTCCACAATCCACAACAATGCTCCCTCCAGTGAAAAAAATCCATTCAATTTGATGGGGCGGCAGTGGCTCAGTGGTTCATGTAGGTTGTCTACAAGGTTGTTGGTTCGATCCCCGGCTCCACCTGACCAAGTGTCGAGGTGTCCTTGAGCAAGACACCTAACCCCAGCTGCTCCCGACGAGCTGGATGGCGCCTTGTATGGCAGACACCGCCGTCGGTGTGTGAATGTGTGTGTGAATGGGTGAATGTGAGGCAAATTGTAAAGCGCTTTGGATGGCCATGTGGTCTGTTGAAAGCGCTATATAAATGCAGTCCATTTACCATATACCATTTACCATTCTGTGTTGTCCTCTCACATCCATATCCTCCAACTTTTTATTTGTTGAACTATTTTGAACTTGGAAGCAATGCTTGTTTGGTGAATATCTCTCTCCTGATTTAAACAAGGTGACACTCACTTTTTCATCAAGCTCTATTATGGATAAAGGACTCATATTTTAGCCTGAATCAATGGTTTGATGTAAAAAAACACAAAAAACAACAACAACATCTTAATAATGGATTTGTTTCTTATGCAGCTTTTTGCTTCACAAGATGATAATTGATGGATTGGAATCATGATGATTACTTGTTTTAGCTGTTTGAACTCTGACGGCACCCATTGCATTGCAGAGGATCCACTGAGTGATGTAATTTTCTTCAAATCTGAAGAAACAAACTCATCTGCACATAATTTAAATAACATCTTGGATGGCCTGAGGGTGATTACATTTTCAGCAAATTCTGATTTTTGGGTGAACTATTCTGTCCACTAACAATGTCTAACAGTGCATTGCATCAGCATAAATCTCTTATTATCATTATTATTTTATATTTTCTAAAAGTCATTACCATTTCCAACAACTCAACTTGTGTAATATGTATAATAGCATTCTGTGATGGAAATGGCATTTTAAAAAACTGTAATAAAACGGCCAACTCTTAGTTTGCTTAAGGCTAATTTTATAACTATTATTCCATATCTCCTAAAAAAATTATTTTTGCATAAATCAACTAAATTATAGCTTGATGCACAGTAAAAAAATCTCAATATACAAATGTAATTAACTTGATTTTTATTTTTTATGTCTCTTGACCTCAGGGTGCACTTTGTTTCTTTGGTAAACAAGTACACAGGGAATTTTTGAAAGAACAAAAACACAGAGCAGAACAGTTCCTTGTGGTAGAAAAATGGTGTAAAATCAACCCTTGGGATATAAAAGTGCTCTAAGTTGAAGAAACACCCACATACATTTATGTAAACACGTGTACTTTAGATACTGCTACACATGCATTTGTCACAGGTGCACCCACAAACATGATCTGTGCAAATGCTGCGAGAACAAATCTCACAGAAATCTAAACATCAAATTTATACAAAGACAAACACCCATGCACACACACACACACACACACAAAAATAGAAGATGATATTTGCAGCATTAGTGCCAGCCGGTTTGTGCCAATGGACAGTGCTTTAGAAGATCACTGGTGCCCTCTGCTGCTGGTTGTGCATTCAGAGACAGTCAAATGGAGGGGACCCAGAGAGTAGAGAGGCATTTTAAACTGTGCCCAAACTCATGCAATACTGAAAGGTCATTCTTTCACACACACATAATAACTGGGGTAGAAATAACTAGGTCACTTTGATCTCTGACCAATCGAATGCCGAATTTACTAAACCTGTTTTGCTTGCATTATTTCAATGCAAAAATCGAATTCACTAACCACGCAACAATATTTAAATGCAAAATCCAATTCACTAGCCAACCTACTTCCTAGTTTGAACAGGTGCTAAATGTTCTGAAATGAAATTAAATGTGATTCTTTTTAGAAAGCACAGATCTTGTGTTTACGTCATTACCTGACTTTCATGTACCATATTTTCAAAAAAATGTCACATTTTATTATTAAATTCAGAAATAATGTAAACTACTGGCAAATCAGCAAGAATTTTGCAAACAAATGAAACTAGAAAAATGTATTTTAGTTCCCCTCAGTTCACAACAAAACCTGTAAATTTAACAGTATGCAGAGCAGAAAATGAAAATGTAAGTATAAAGCAAACAAATAATCCATGAATTAATGTCTTGTGAAAAGAACCGTGCTTGTAAGAAACAAATTCCTCACTGGGACTTTTTAACTTAAACCACAGATTTAGTCCACAATAATACTTCCAGTGTTGTCCTCCAGTCTTTGGGAGTAGTTACATGTAACACAATTATGGAACTTTATTACAAAATAAATGTAACAGAATATTTATTTTTTTTATTTTAATTAAATTAGTTACTTATGAAATTGTTAGATTTAATTTGATTTAATTTATTAAATTGCATCGACTACTCCAAAATAAGAGACACCAATGTAGGAGTTTAGTACACAGAATAGGACACATACTTATTTGATAATTGTTTTATTTCCTGTTTGGGTTTGAAAATATGATTTTTTTTTTTTTTTACTAAAATTGTTAGATGCCAGGGTTTCTTGTTTCATATGCAAAGATTGGATTCCAAAAACAGTATCATAACTATTAAACTACATCTTATGATTTAAAAAAATGCATTTAACCTTAGAATGATCTAAAATTAAAAAGAAGTGCCAAAGTCTGATTTTGTGGTTTCTGTGCTTTGAAATTAAATTCAGGTGAAGAGTAGAATACTATTGCAAGGTTAACTCTGCCTGCTTTAAATGTTTCAAAATAATTAACGTTTGAAAACATCAAAATCCTCCAACATATTTGTTTAAAAGTTTTTTTTTTTGTTTTTGTTTTTTTGCTTGTAAACGGTTTTTGATCTAAACATATTTTTCTCCTGATTCAGATGAGATGACAGTTTGAAGTATGGATTTGCTTATTAGAAACACATCTTTTCACTTCACTGAGCTTGTGTGGATTATTTGTGGATTATTGAGATGATTTTATTAGCTATTTGAACTCTCCTTCTGACGGCACCCATTTACTACAGAGGATCAGTTAGTGAGCTTGTGATGCTAAATCTCTTCTACAGAATTTTTTTTAGCATATTTTGTGTCTGTACAGTTCATGGTAATATTCAAATTCACATTACTACCCTGTTGATAGATGCAAGAATCGCACCTAAAGGCATTTTTCTCTGTTGACAGCTATCTACACCTCGCTCCCTTTTTAAGAAAGGCTCCTACTTTTGAAGCTAACCTCAGAAAAAGAGGAGCTGAAAGTCACTTGAGGTCTCCACATCAGAACAGTGTCCTCGCAGTGAGTTACATCTCCTATTCTACAACATTTGAGTAATGATCAAAGCGGCTCTGTGATTACCTGCACTTTATGTTATCTCAGCGTCTGACTCACTTATGCTTTCCCCCCTCTTTTCTGCCTGGAGGCAGGGAAGTTTTGATACATGATCACACCTTTAACGGAAAGTCCTGAAGATATATCAGGAAAGAATGTTGTTTAAGGATAGCATCCAATGTAGCAGCCAATCTTACTGAGATTGGCTGAGGTACAGAGAAACATTTGGACTATGCCACCTGCAACATATGCCATTTTTGGCATCAACCAAGTGCACAGAAAATTGTTTGCTTAACTGGAGAAAATAAAGCAAGAAAGTAAATACTGTATATCATCAACAGGAAGATCATTTTGTGACCTGGGTAGCAGCACATCTTGAGAAATCTTGTTGTGATTGCTGTATTTATTTATTTTCCTTTTGAAACATAATGGTTGCTTTTCCGAAAAGAAAACAGTCGCCACCTACTGGTGTATTTATGTAACTTGGTAAAAGATCTTGCTTCCATCCTTTAATTAGTGTAGGGAACAAGTTGAAATTGTTTTCTGTTGTAATCATGCTGTCATTTCAGCTTTGCTTGTATTAAATCTGGAAACATTTGTTCAGGAAAGGCTTTAAAGATGGTTTTACCATCAGAAGCTTCAGTCTGAAGCACTACATGACAACTTCGCAAGACTGATTCGTCTATGTCACAGTCAAAACAGGCAGACAGAGAGCCAGCTTTTGATCTCTCATTTAACTGCACCTCATATCCTCACCCCTTGTCCCGCTACTCCACCTTGCCTCCTTTTGCCCTCATTTGACACTTCAACGTCTCTTCTTCTTTGTTCTTCAGACAGTCTCTGAATGTGACAGAGTCATGGACCGTCCTGCTACTGTTCAACTTTGTAGAGTGCTCTTTCTGTTTGCAAAGTTTCTCTCCAGGCATAAGGACAAGAAAGTAAGTCATATAGATCTGGAACAACATGATGTGGAGTAAATTATTTTTATTTGGGGGTATGCTTATCCTGTAAAAAAAAAAAAAGAAAAAGAAAAGAAAGAAAGAAAACCTATATCAGCCTGTTTCACCTGATCTGAACTTTGTGTTTAACAGCAAGCACAGATCAGATAGGTTTGGAAGTGTGAAAATCGTTGTTGTTGTTTGAGATGTGCAAATACATTTTATTGCTTTGAACTAGTGGAATTTTTTACAGAACTGAGTAATAAAGGCCTGCAATTGGTTGTTAGAGCTGTGGCCTACATGTTGACATGTATTGTATTTGTGCAATTAATATGTTTTGCTTGAATTGTAAATAAAATAAATATATTTAAATAATAACATAATTAAAGTCTCTATAAAAATGTGGGTTTGTCAAGATTGTTTAATGTTGTTGAAAGAATTCTCTTATGCTTACTGCTAGTTAGATAAAAAATAATTAGATAAAAAAAACAGTGATATTGTGAAATAGTATTAAAATTATAATAACTTTTCTGTTTTTAATATGTTATAAAATGCATTTATTCATGTGATTTTATGTGCTGAAGAAAAATGTCTTATTATCAGTTGAAAAAAGTTGCTTTTTTTGGTAGTAGTATGTAGCTATACAATCTATAAATGTGTATATTTTAAATAAATACAATTATATTGAAATAAAGTCGCAAAAAGGTACAAACATAGTCCTTTACTTTGCCTTCTACTTGGTATTCCTCCCCTGTAGGTTTAGTGCTAATAGATTTGGTTTTAAGACAAATTATTGCCGGATGGACATCACATAGTGGCATTAAACCAAAAGGGAAATGTCATCAGGCCATATGAAGACATCAATGCAGAACTCATTATAAGATAATCACGGAAAATCTAAAAACCTATCCAAGTCTGATGGCAGTTAGCAAAATTAACGATAGCATTGTTCAAAATATAATATAGTCTAATTAAAGTGGCATCATAAATCCGCATTTAATTAAATCCAAGCTTATTGGATTGGAACTTACAAATTAGATTCAGTTTTGTGACTCTGCAACAGGCAAATTTTGCAGTTTCAGCTGCCAAATCTCTATTGTTGGTGTTATCACATTTGTCAAATGATTGTTTCCCGCTTCGTCCAGAGTTACATGAGTGGCCCATGTTGAGTTATTCAGGATCTCCAGGATTTCCATCCCATTTAAGATTAGCAGAGGCGTTCTGTTTGGGATTAGGTGCTCCTTCACTCACAGGCCTCCTGACGCCTGCAGATAAGTTCCCCGCTGGAAAGCATGTGTCACATAAATAAAACAAATTGGGAAATTGCTTTTTTTGTTGATGTTGTTGTTGGATTTTCAAGTTTGAAGTTCTCTTTGTACCTACCTCAACTGTTCAGAGGATAGCTTTGATGGAGTGAATGTAAGAAGATGAGGAGAGACGAGGATAGAGTTACGTGCACGTTGTTCTGTGGATGATACCAGAATACATGTTTGTGGTTAAATCCAGAGAAAAAAATATTTTGTGTGCTGGGTGAGAGAAATATATATACCAGTCAGTTATTTTCTATTCTTTTCAAATGTTGTTTATTAAAGGAATAGGTCATCCAAAAATGAAAGTTTGCTCATAATTTACTCTCTGCCCATTCAAGATGTAGATGAGTTTGTTTCTTCATCAGAACAGATTTTGATAAATAATTCACTTGCTCACCAATGGATACTCTGCAGTGAATGGGTGCCATCAGAATGAGAGTCCAAAGAACTGATTTAAAAAAATCACAATAATCCACAAGTGAAAAGTGAAAAGCTGTGTGTTTGTAAGAAAAAGTTCTTCTGGTGTAAATAGAGAAAAGAATCCATAAAAATGCAATAAAATAAAATAAAATGCTTCCTCCAGTTAAACTGACATTTAGTTAGAACTGTTTTGGACTATTTTCAGTTGTAAACAAGGCTTATCTGTGCATATTTCTCTCCTGAATCAGACGAGAGACTTTTTTTTTTTCACTGGAGAAAGCAATATAATTGTATTTTACCCTGGAGCTGTGATTTAAAGTTAAAAATATATTATTTTTGTTTATTACAAACAGTTTTTTCATGGTAACACTTTATTTTAAGGTGTCCTTGTTAATTGTACTTACTATTAAATAGATTAAAAATATATATTTATTAGTTATTTATTTATTTATTTATTTATTTATTTATTTATTTATTTATTTATTTATTTATTAAATCACTGCCCCACAGATCTTGAAAGAAGCCATACCTTTCTCACCCAGACTTCTCATAGCTGCCAGCAAAAGTCTGAACAAGAGGAATGGAGGATGGAGAAAAATCTGTGCATGAGCTCAAAGACTTATGAACCAACACTATGCCCAGAAAACAAGAAATCCACAGCTTAAAGGAACATTTTCTAATAGGATGCTGTTATAGAATTATCTTTCTTTTTGTCTTTTTTTTTTAATCCCAATGAAAACTCAGTTCACACGTATATATACATGTTAGCATAGATCAAGTGCAGATTATGCAGTTGCTTCATTTTTTATTTATTAAAAAAAATAAAGAAATACATTTATTCAACAAGGACACATAAAATTGAGTGACAAAAATTACGTTTAAAAAGTTCTGTTGCAAATTAATGCTGTTCTTTTGAAATATCTGTTGACCAAAAAATTCAAAAATGTATCATAGTTTCAAGCTGCTTGTTTTCATCATTGATCATAATACAAGATATATTTTCTGTTTTCTGAAGGCTCACTTGACACTGAAGAATGGATCAATGACTACTGAATATTCAGCTTTGCTTTCAGAGGAATAAATGACATTTTAAAATATATCAAAATAAAAAGGATTTATTTTTAAATTGTAGTAATATTTCAGACACTTTTTTCACATCTTTGGTGAACAAAACAGAGGGAGAGTTTTTTTTTATTTATTCTTATTATTTATTTTTTTACTTTTACTATGGAGAACTGTTTTTGAGTTGATCTGTGGCTTGTGTTGAAAATCATAGGAATAAATTGTGTCACACAAAACTTTGAATGTGGATTAATGAGTGTGTAGTGGGCTAAATGTTTAAACTGGGTTGTATATAAGAGACTCTGTGATAGAGTGTGAGGCTCTGTAGCTGTGGTCTAATTGGCACCATCCATATTAAGGATGACAGTCAGACACTGGTCTGGTCCTGAGCAGAATTCCAATGCGACATGTACGTGCCTCAAAAGCAGCTCCCCTGAGATATAAAGGAATAATGTTCAGCCCTCAGACAGACAATGGGCCAATTTAGCAAAGGACTCAGAATGACATATCATTTGCCTTTAAACAAACATTATAATAGAGGTTAAAACCTGCAGAGAAAGTATTTCAACATTTATTAATGAATTATAATTAGCTTCATGTAATAAAAATTACGTTTTTAAAGGGGTCATATGACGTTGCTAAAAATAAGATTATTTTGCGTATTTGGTGTATTTTGGTCTTTATTTTCCATATAATGTACTGTACATTATTGTTTATCCCCTATGCCCCGCCTTTCTGAATTTTTCACAAAGCTCATCGTTCTAAAAAAGCGAGGTGTGCTCTGATTGGGCAGTTATCCAGTGTGTTGTGTATGGCCGAATTCCTCAAGCATGTGACAGAAATGTTACACCCTTTGACAAACTGTGATGCCGAGTCCCAGCAGTACGGGACTCAGTCCAGCTGCTCTGCTCGTGCACATCCCATCATCGGTTCCCTTTTAGCAGTACAGTCGATGTACTGTTAGGAGTAACTGAATAACTCTGGACATTGGTTTATTTCGCATCAGGGGGAGTGTCAGGCTCGTTTATATGAATAACTTCAGTAATTTGTGGATTAGTGCATACTCTGGAGAATAAAAGTTACATCTTCTTTGTTTTGGATTGCATTATGCAAATCTTCCCACATCGTGACTTAGACATGTGGGGGCGTGTTAGAATGAGCCGTTTTAGGGCTTTAGGGGTTGACTCTTAACTTTTATAAAGAATATTTCTTTGGATATGAGACAGATCTTCTTTATGCACCAAGAGCTTGTAACACCCCAAAGAGAAAGAGACACTTGAAATTGCATCATATGACCCCTTTAAGGAACAGTATGTGCACTGGCAAGGCAAAATGGAGACAAGCCACATCTAAATCCATCCCTCTGAAACCACGAAAGAAAATAGCTAAATTGCTTTGTTTTGAAGCTTTATAACCAAACATTTTTGATGCAAAATCATTTTTACATATCATGATATCACTTTCCTCTCAATTATATTTCAAGCATGTTTTCTTTCTTCTAACAAATCACTGAAAAACTTTTGCCATTATCTGGCTCTGAAAGCAAATGGGCCTCGCAAGCAATTTCCATGTAATTGTGTCCTTTGACTTAAAAGAAATCAAACAACACACACACACACACACACACACACACAGTCGAACACCTGTTTCATTATTATCAGAAGAACAAGGACATAATGGAGTCTTTTTTGGGGGAGGACTAGAGAAGACACTGTAATTACTGAATGCTTTGATTACCTTTCGCTCAGCCAATTTGGAATGCTAGTTCAATATCTATTACTCTGAACATTTTATAATGGCCCCTAGTTGCTATCACAGTAAAGGGAAGAGGTTAAAGAGGACAATAGCTGCAGATCTCACCAATCCATTCATACTTTTTTTTTTTTTTACTCTCACGCCTACTGATTTCAGTGGTGGTAAGCAGATTGACTACCTCGGGAAGCCACAAGTGCAGATGGGGAACAAGCAGTTACGACGTGAATGGAGGATGAATGTTAACGATTATATTGGTGTAATGCAATATGTTTATGCATTTTTTAAGGTAAAAAAAAACACATTATGGGAGTCGGGGTCTAGTGGTTAGAGAGTTTGACTCCTAACCCTAGGGTTGTTGGTTTGAATCTCGGGCCGCCAATACCATGACTTAGATGCCCTTGAGCAAAGCATCGAACCCCCAACTTGCTCCCTGGGCGCTGCAGCATAAATGGCTGCCCACTGCTCCGGGTGTGTGTTCACAGTGTGTGTGTGTGTTCACTGCTGTGTGTGTGCACTTTGGATGGGTTAAATGCAGAGCACGAATTCTGAGTATGGGTCACCATACTTGGCTGAATGTCACGTCACTTTCATAAGCTCCCCTGTCTAAATATTAGCTTCACTTGCTGTTTTTACAGCTAAAGGCCCCAGAGGATTTGATTTGATTTTCTTCCCAAAAACGAAATAACAACAAACCGCATCAGAGTATAGCATGAAATTTTCCTGATCCCTGAGGTTGTTGTGCGAAGTGACAGGAGATTGAATTTGGGGTTGTTTAATCTAACGTTTAATGTATTTTATAACCCTGGAGATTTATATAGGTGAAAAGAATATCTGAATCTATCACATTTTTTTTTTTTTTTTTTGGAGTAAAAGGTCCCTTTGAAACTTCGTTAGGTGGTTATGAAATACTCAAAATCAATTTAATAAACATTTTTTTTTTTTTTATTTAAGTAAGTCCCTAAATTGACTTGCTATATATATATATATATATATATATATATATATATATATATATATATATATATATTAGGGGTGTAACGGTTCACACAATTCACGGTTCGGTTCGATACGATACACTGATGTCACGGTTCGGTTCGGTTCGGTTCGATACGTTTTAGATACAGCAAAATGTAAAAACATCTCAACTTTTCAGAATGCCGCAAGCGCACCGCGGGTCATGTGACAAGAACCAACCAATCAGCTTCATCCTTTCCCGTAACAACGTTGAGAGCTCAGCCAAGATGAAGGAACAGCTGATCATAGTTGTATATGGATTGCAATTTTGAAATAAATTCAGTAGCAGAGCTACTGCAAGCGATTTTTAGAGCTGCAAATCCATTTATCCTTCGCTGAAATTTCCGCCTCTCATGGAGAGAGCACGTCATTGTTGCTTAGCAAAGACAGACGCCTCAGGAGAAAGACGCGTTTAGCGTTTTCCATGCGTTTTTAGGCGCGATATGTGAACACCAGACCTGTTGGTTATTGGAGGATCTTCTCATTTCTAGTCTGTTAAACGCATTGGCTATTTTGCAACGAGCCTTCAGCGCGTACTGAGTGAGCGAGCGCCTGCTGAGTAGCCTAACATAAACATATAAGATGGTGTTTTTTTCTTCTTCGGGAGTGTCAGGGGCGTTGCCTGTTACGTTGTTTGGGTTATTGGGCTACCTTGTTGAACGCATATCATTATATTTCTTTCTCTCTCTTTTTTTTTTTTTTTTCAAATATAATTAATTACTCCAACGAACCGTTCGGTATACATAATGCGTACCGCGTACCGAACCGAAAGCGTCGTACCGAACGGTTCAATACGAATACGCGTATCGTTACACCCCTAATATATATATATATATATATATATATATATATATATTCCATATTACAAATTGTAGTTAGTAATGGAATCCATTACATTACACATTTTAGGTAAAATAATCAGTCTACATTTTGATTATTTTTAGATCTAACTTGTCTATTTTGATTACTTTAGACCTAACTTGCACTGAAAAAAATTTTTCATTCAACCAATTAAAAAAAATTTAGGGTAATGGTTCACATCTATATTTTATTACTTGTACCAATTAAAAATAAATAACTTGCTCTAAACAATATTTTCTCTGTCTATGAAAACTATTTAGTAAAACCTGATAGAAAGTATATTTTTCTTGTTGATGAAAGTAAATTAATTTAAATTCTATTTTTTGATCTAAACAAAAAGATATAGATTTAATTAAAACAAACTTTCTCATTTAAGAAATATTAGAATAATTTAGTTTTCTCAATCAAATATATAAAGATTCAATTAAACAATTGTTTTAAATTTAAGAAATATGTATTAGAAATATTTAACTTTATCCAATCCAACAGATATAGATTTAATTTATCTTAATAGAATAGTTAATAGAAATTTAGTTTTATACAAATAAAAACATTAATTTAATAAAACATGATTCCCATTAAGAAACATCATTAATAGCATCTGATACAAATCTAATCCAAAAAGACATCAATAATTTTCAATACATCATTTTATTAACATTTTACATATCCGTAACTTGCTACTAAAGTGTCAGATTTTTAACATTCTTCTGAGTTTGACATTTTCAGATTTTTTAAAACATTTTTTAACATTTAGTAGCTGGCAAACATTGACATTTTCTTAAATCTGTGGAATTCGACAAGCATTGAATTAGGATTTTTTTTTTTCCCCCCATCAGAAATCTTTTTTTTTTTTATGATGCAACAAATAATATCCACCGGCCAAAAAAAAAAAAAAAAAGTTGGAAACAGAACGCAAGTATGGAGTTGTTGCGTACACCGTCATAATACAATGTAAACTTAAATAAATTGGCAGCATTTAGAACAGCTGATTGCCAAGGCTTGACAGATTATACTACTAAAAATACTGAACCAACTGCCGAACCATAGCCAGCTACTCAAACACAAAATGAATTGCAGGGTAAACATTTGCAGGGATGTGTGGGAACCCTGAATTAAGATCAGGTGGCTGGTCGTCGCTTTTTTTGTTTAATACGCATGCGCAGGCATGCTCGAAATTGTACATTCATCCAAACAAATATTTTTCCGTTGAGCACTTAATGAAAAATATTTATATTCAACAATGTTTTGAACGAAAAAAATATTATTTGAAAAATGAAACAAATAATTGTAAACTAAATTGAAAGACAAATTATTAATTAGATGAGGTACTGCTTGAAAACTTTTTTTTCAGTGTGTCAATCACAGTGATTTACATAGGATAATCTTGTACAATATTACAGTTGTTGTTGTTTTTTAAATGCAAAATGCCTAACATCTCTTGCAAAATTAAGCTGCATAAATGAGGAATGAATTATTACTATTGATTATTGAATAATATGTAATCAATAAAAAATAACTGTAGTTTGATTCCAAGTATATTAAAATTTAATTTAGTCTAATAACAAGTATTTAACTTTTTGGAATGTGATTACTTAATCCAGATTACATGTTATCAGTTACTACCCAGCTGTGTGTGTGTGTGTGTGTATGTGTATATATATTAGGGGTGTAACGGTTCACAAAATTCACGGTTCGGTTCGATACGATACACTGATGTCACGGTTCGGTTCGGTTCGGTTCGATACGTTTTAGATACAGCAAAATGTAAAAACATCTCAACTTTTCAGAATGCCGCAAGCGCACCGCGGGTCATGTGACAAGAACCAACCAATCAGCTTCATCCTTTCCCGTAACAACGTTGAGAGCTCAGCCAAGATGAAGGAACAGCTGATCATAGTTGTATATGGATTGCAATTTTGAAATAAATTCAGTAGCAGAGCTACTGCAAGCGATTTTTAGAGCTGCAAATCCATTTATCCTTCGCTGAAATTTCCGCGTCTCATGGAGAGAGCACGTCATTGTTGCTTAGCAAAGACAGACGCCTCATGAGCGCTTCTGCCCGAGCGCTTTGGAAAGGAGGAGAAAGACGCGCTTAGCGTTTTCCACGCGTTTTTAGGCACGATATGTGAACGGCCCCTAAGGCGCTCGCTCACTCAGCACGCGCTGAAGGCTCGTTGCAAAATGTCTAATGCATTTAACAGACCAGAAATATAAGATCCTAAAATAACCAACAGGTCTGGTGTTTGGGTTGGATTCCCTGTAAGCTATAGTGTCTAAATGCTGCAGGGATAGTTTGCTGCGTGCATGTTTCTCCTTTTTTTCGTCTTTTCCCAGATAGTACTGACGCATATATCCCAGATATTCCCGCTGTTTTTTTTTTTTTTTTTTTTTGTAATCCCGCTGGTGTAGGCCTACCCTGTCATGTTGCAGATGCGACATACCGTTGTTTTTTTATCCACCACTCTCTTGCCATCACCATTATAGCTTAAAGGGAATCCAAAGTGCACCCAAACACCAGACCTGTTGGTTATTGGAGGATCTTCTCATTTCTAGTCTGTTAAACGCATTGGCTATTTTGCAACGAGCCTTCAGCGCGTACTTGAGCGAGCGCCTGCTGAGTATCCTAACATAAACATATAAGATGGTGTTTTTTTCTTCTTCGGGATTGTCAGGGGCGTTGCCTGTTACGCTGTTTGGGTTATTGGGCTACCTTGTTGAACGCATATCATTATATTTCTTTCTCTCTCTTTTTTTTTTTTTCAAATATAATTAATTACTCCAACGAACCGTTCGGTATACATAATGCGTACCGCGTACCGAACCGAAAGCGTCGTACCGAACGGTTCAATACGAATACGCGTATCGTTACACCCCTAATATATATATATATATATATATATATATAAATTATATGAATATAAACATATTATATGAATATAAACATATACATGTAAATATGTTAAAAAATATATATATATTTTCAGGTTTTTCCAGATGTATTTGATTGCGTTCAATCCTAGGCTCTGGCTGGGCCACTCAAGGGCATTCACAGTTGTCAATAAGCCACTCTTGCTGTGTGCTTAGGGTCATTGTCCAGTTAGAGGGTAAACCTTCTACTCAGTATGAGGTTCTGAATGCTCTGTACTAGGTTTCCATTAAGGCTATCTCTGTATTTTGGTGCATTGAGCTTTTCTTCAACTCTGACAAGTCCCTCAGTCCATGCCACTGGAAAACAGTCCCAAAGCATGAGGCTGCTACTAACACACTTTACTTTTGGGATGGTACTCTGTAGGTGATGAGCAGTGCTTCTTTTCCTTCAAACATAATGCTTAGAATTGAGGTTCATCAGACCAGAGAATCTTGCTTCTCAGAGTCAGAGGGTCCTTTAGGTGCTTTTTTGCTAACGCCAAGTGTGTTTTAATTTGTCTTGCCACATTGCCATAAAGCCCAGATTGGTGGGGTGTTGTAGTAATGTTTGTCTTTCTATAGGTTTCTCCTATCTCCACATATAATCATGGAGCAAAACTAGAGTGACCATCAGGTTCCTGGTCACCACACTAAATAAAGCCCTTCTCCATCAGTTGCTCAGTTTTCCAGGAGGCCAGCTCTAGTAAAGAGTCCTGGTTGTTTCAGGCTTCTTCCATTAAGGGTAACGGAGACTACATGCTTCTGTGACCCTTCAATGAAGCAGATTTTGTTTTCTGAACTGCTCCCCAGGTGTTTAGCTTGACACAGACCTGTTTCCGAGCTCTACAGGCAGTTCTTTTGACCTCAAGACTTGGTTTTTGCTGTGATGTGCATTATCAGCTGTTAGACCTTTTATTAAGATGTGTAGTAAAATCTATAAGCAATATGAATGTTCCTGAGCAAAATTTCTACTTTCCCACATAAAATGAATACTTATGCAATGCCATCACTGAGGTTTTTTTTTTTGTTTTCACATTATGGTGTATGGAGTGCAGATTGATGTGGGGAAAACACTTTATATTTTAAGATTTCATATTTAAATTGACATATACATTTTGTGCAGCTACAACATTTTCTACTTTCTGCAACTTTTTTTACTTTTTTTTGACATTGCATTGCTTATATCCGTGCTTCTCAAAGTAGCTCTGCATGCACACCAAAAACACACACAAAAAGAGCGAAGGAACAAATGGTAAGCGGGAGAAAAAAAACCCCTCTTCGTTTAGACATCAGCTTTCCTCCTACTTCAGTGTGTTGGTCTTTGATAAAGACCTGTTACCGGGGCAACACAGACCTAATTCGCAGACTTGGAACTGTCATGCACTAACCTCTGGTGCAGATGGGGGTGCAAGAATGGTGGAGAAGAAAGGAGTGGGGGAGGGGGGCAGGAGAGACAGTTAATTACAGAATGCAAATTACGTTGTCAGAAGAGCCATTCAAAAAAGCGTCTGCTCCTGCCTTTCAGCTCCTCCCCTTTGGTGCAGGTTTAATAAGCGACTCTTTCAAACGTTCCTGCCTGTGGCTTTCAGAGACAACTGGAAATAATCTCAGAATGATGAACAGAATCGGATTGCCTCTTCCAGGCCTTGACAACCTAATTCATGCAAAATAGGGAGCACTGGTAAAGCCACGGGCATGGGACTATCTTCTTACAAGGTGTTGAACAACAACTACCCCTGGGCTCCTCGGAAATTTCTAACCCACTCTTTCTGTCTTTTTCTCGATAGCTCACTCTTTATAACTTTAACTTTTCTCCATTTCCCCCACATTGTTTCTTAGCCCTTGAAAATATTCTCTCTAGTAATCCTATAATTTTATTTGACTTGTCACGGGTGAAGGAAACTTGCAGTCTGTGGGATATTGAGTGGCAATCCGACTGCTTCATATATAGACAGGCATAAATCTGCTTCAACATCCTGAATAATAATAATGGTGGAAATGAAATATTGAATACTCAATACTGTAGCTATACCATAAATGTAAGGGCGGCTCTGAACAATGTCTCTAATATCGTCTCAATGACTTGCTCATTGCTTCAGTTAGCCTTTGAAAAATCAATAGCAAGAGGTTCACATACTTTTTCCACCCTACACTCTTAGTGTTTACATGTTTTCAATATAGATACAAAAATATCACAAAAATCAACCTTGATATAATACCTGAACACAATAATCTTTAAATTCAGATGATATTACCATCAGATACCATCAATGTATGGTATTGTACTATATTTGCACTCCCTTGCATCAGTTCTGAAATCTGCTGAACTATTAATGCATATTGTATGTGTTAACAGCCCACACACACACACACATATAAACCAAAAAAGTTAAGTATTTTATATATTTGAAAATATACTTTAATAAAATTAAAAATATATATAATCTAAAATATAAAATAATAAAGGGGAACAAATAAGCACATTACAAGCAATAAAGAAAAAGTTATTTCAGTATATGAGAGGGCTTTAAGTATATAAAAGATTTCCAAATAAAGGCAGTGAGGGATTTTTATCTTTTTTCTGTTATTGCTTTTTGATTATTAATGATAAGATTATAAACAGCAGAAAGACTAATTCACACTAATGCACAGATCTGTTTTAACAGTTATTAGTTATTTTTTCTGCTCTTTTCAAATTCGTTTGAAAAGAGAATCAGACAATCACTTTTTTCCCACCCCTACTAAAATGGTTATCATTACTGAAACTGTTGTGGAAGTAAAAGTGCTGTTCCCTTTCGATGCTACACTCGTACTGCATCTTGCTGAGATGCTATGGGAAAAATCCTTTTTTCTCCTGAACTGAAGCCTTTTCTCAATCATGCAGTGAAATTGCATGGCCATTTTTTCATGTAGTGTATTAAAAACTTACCAATGGCTCAGCAGCAGAGCTGCACAAACATATGGCTATGAAGCCCCCCAAAGCCTGCCAAAGACCAACATAGTGGGCAGAGCATCTGGCTATACATAAGGGCACTTTCGCCATAGGATTCTCAGATTTATTCTCCTTCAGCGACGACTCTACGTCTATATGCTGATCTGGAATCGTGACATCTCAGCAGGGCTGACCTGCTTCTCCGCCGCTCCAGTGACAGTTATGGTCCTTTTCCCCTGCCGCCATCCGGAAGTACTAAAAGAGCTTACTAAAAGAGCTTGGCCATCACTGCGGTTCGTGCGGGTCTCCCCTGCACACTGATGATGGCCACACGTAGTGTATTTTCTGCTTGGGAAGTAGTCGGACGCAGAATTAATATCACACTGGACCCTCCTCCTCAGCCATCTGGAGTGCCTGGGACACTGGGTCAGTTTTGCCAAGAGCACGCTATTCCCAAGCCAGGGAATATTGTGCTGTGTGAGGGCCATATACCGACTTTCGGCCAGTGGTCGAAGGCAGAAAAAGGCTTCCACATCAACTGCCTAGAAATGTAAGTTCTTCCTACCAGTCCTAAAAGGGCACCGTGTGCTAATCCAATTGTACAACTTGTCTGTGGTGTCCTACATAAATTGCAAGGGAGGCCTCTCCTTGAAGCATCTCTTCACTCTTGTAGAGTGCATCCTGGCACTGGCATCTAAAAAGTGAATAAGAAACCTGCAATTGCTCTGCGTTAGCTCTGCCTGCCTGGAATTCGGGCCTAACGACTCTAAAGTAGTCCTAAAACCAAGCCACGGTTACGTACCTATGGTGCTCTCATTCAAAGCACAGGTCATAACGCTCTCCGTGCTTCCTCCCTCTGAAGAGGACAGAGATCCTCTTCTCTTCTCTGCTCTGCCACATCAGAGCTCTGAGAATCTATACTGAGCATTCCACCCCTTATAGGCAGTCAGAACAACTCTTTGTCAACTTCAGTAACTGCACCAAAAGGCTTCCAGTCACTAAACAAAAACTCTCTAGTTGTATAATTAACTCCATCACACTAGCATACTCTTCCTTGGGCCTTCAATTTCCCATTGGAGTATGGGCACACTCAACTAAAGGCATCGCCTTGTATTGGGCATGGTCCAGTGGTGTGTCCATTGCGGATATTTGTTAAGTGGAACACTGGGCCTCGCCATCCACATTCGCAAGGTTTTATAACCTGGAAGTCCCAGCAATGCAGGCCAGGGTCTTTTCTACTTGAAGCAACATGCACTGCATAAAAAGATGAGCCCTTGGTCGTATCACACTCAAGGCATTAGTCCACCTGTTGGCTCGTGACCCCTGGGTGTCAAAGCTACAGGAGTACTCTGGAATGATTATCCAGGCTGTGTGTGACCTCAGGAAGCTCAGCCCATCTTAGCCTTGAGTTGTTGTTAACAAACCTCTAAATGGGCATTGGTTGCTTATGGAAGTTTGATACTTTTAGTCATTCCACTACATTAGCACGGCGTGCATCTTGCAAGACGCAGTACGAGTGTAGCATCAAAAGGTAACGTACCTGGTTACTAATGTAACCTTGGTTCACTGAGATACAGGAACACGTACAGCGTTGCTAGCCATGCCATGTAGCTGCACAACTCAGTTATGACTTTAGTCAAAGTAAACTAATATCCTGTGGCAAACCCCCACTTATATAGCCAGATGCCCTGCCCATTCTGGGGGGATTTGGCAGGCTTTGGTGGTCTTCCTCACCATAGTTAGTTTTTAATGCACTACACGAACCAATGGCCATGCAGTTTCACTGCGTGATTAAAATAAAAGGGATCAGTTAAGGAGGAAAAAAGGCCTTTTCCCATAGCGTCTTAGCAAAACACAGTACTCATTCCCATTTCTCAGAGAACCGAGGTTACATTAGTAACTGAGTACGTTTTCCTGACGTTTTTTTTCCTTTTTTGCTGCAGCATTGGAGGAAAAATGGCTCCTGAGAAGTCAGTTTTTCCTGACAAAGCACACTATATCGTATTCTTGAGAGCTCTATTGTGAACGCATGCATGTCAAGTGCAGCTCTGACACTCATTTGAATACAATCAACTTCACTGTGATTTCAGTCAGAGGCGATGGCTGTTTTAGAGCAATGTTAAATTGTGTATTTACGTTTCGCTCTTATTCAGGGCGAAGCACTGTTCAGCGGTTTAAGTGGATATGGATCCCTGTGTTTCACACACATTTCCTCTGAAGTGAAATCAATAGAATTACATGAGCACCAAGCTCCAAACACCATTCATTGTGGATCCTCGCGATAGCCACACAGACTTGAATATGCGGCATGAACCAGTCGCCGCTGGAGTCTTCAGAAAGCTCGGGAGACTTTAAAACAAAAAGAGATAACAGCTTAAAGAGGGAGGGAATTCCAATTACCCCCCTCTGCTGACGCCCATCACAAACCCCTGTTATCTTAATTGTACAAGACGGGCTGCTCTGAACTAAAAGCGAAATCAAAGAGATCAACACATTTATTTTAAATTAGAAACCCATGCCGGCACACATGAATTTGTAATTACTTATGCTAATACTCTGGTGATAGAAGGAGGACATTGAGAAGCGACAGCCTGACAGAGGTGGTACAGAGGGATGGGTGGATGGAAAGAGTGTGAATGGTAGCCTATCACTCAAAAAATAAAACATTCTGACATTATTTAATCAACCTAAAGTCATTCCAAACCTGGATATAATGAAAGTGAACGAGGACCAAGTTTTTCCAGCTTCAAAAAACACCATAAAAGTCAATAAGTCTTCTTGAGCCTTGTGTGGCAAACAGACTGAAATTTTAATAACTGGCATAAGTTCTGAATAAATCATAGATCTTTTTTCATGTTTATTTAAATGCCAGTTTTTACAATACATATTATTTCAAAGTGCAACTTTACAGGAGGCGCATGTTTCTAGATTAGAATTAAGATTTAATCTTTTTATGAAAGGTAACTATGTCAAAGGAATGTCCATACGGCAATTAACTTGATTAAGGCAGTGATTATATATTGTGGTAATAATGATTGCAATGTAGCATAAATTTGTCAGTTTAGTATATTTATTCAGAGTGGACATCATCTAAAGTCTTCACAGGGGTTGGTGGCATCCCTTTAACAGGTAGCAAGTCAGTTGATAAATTTATTATTTTATCCTCACCAATCCAGCCTAAGTGGGACCCATTTGTGGTCTTGACCAGTTTTGTTGAAAATGATTAAATAAAGCTCTGTAAAATCGAACATTTCTACGCGCGTTATACGTGTGCCTCAATGAGTAATCAAAGTCCTACACAAACTTGTAGTCTTCACACCCACTTGAACACTAGGGCCATTATAGGAAATCTGTCATGGAAGTAGACAAGTGGTCAAGAGTTCCCGAATTGGACTGATTGATTCTCCAGTTTTTTTAACAACACGAAACTATTGAACAGTTTCAGAAAACTTAGTAATATACTGTAGTGTAATAAATCATATAATGGTTTTGTAGTGATTGTATGACCTTTTTAGTGCTTGACAGCCCAACTCCTCATTCACTTTAATTTTACTAAAAGTTGCAGCAAGGATGCCCTGCAGAAATGAATATTTAATACATTCCACTGAAGAAAGAAAGGAGAGTAAATAATGGCAGAATTTACATTTTGGGGGAGCTAACCCTTTAAATGAACTTAACACGCAGACCTGGAGTCTCTCTCTGCGTGGCCCCTCAGAGAACCAAAGTCATTGAGTGGTAATTACTGTTATCTGCCACTTGTTTTATTAACACGTGTCCTCAAACAATGGAGTTCAACTGCGACGCCATGTGGGCCGATGCCCAGTTTGATAGGTCTGCAGGAAGAAATAATTATTATGAGAAAAGCTCTTGTTATGCCATATAAAGAGGGCTTTACATGGAAACACCCACACGGACCCTCACAATGAGCGAGGCAGTTTGGCTAATGGAAGAATAGAAACTATTAAACAGCACGAGAAGATGGAGAGGATATGTGGGGGAGGCAAGGCAAAAAGGAAGAGTGAGAGAGAGATGACTTTGGGAAGAAGTTTTAAGTGCAGACAGAGAGTTTTAAAAAAGGATCCACAATAAAAAGAATGGCAGAGAGAGAAAAAAAAATGAGGACATACTGGGTCTTGTCTGTGCCAACAGCTAGTAATTACACGCCAATCATCCACCCTGAGGACAGCATGGGAATTAACTAAGCAGAGAAATTGTGAGAAAGATTCAATTAAAAATTGAATTAATAAATGTGCTTTGGTTTTCCGGACTGGTGTGGGTGGTTTTGAAGGTATTGGAGAGAATGAAATCCTTACCTGTGAAACACAGTAAAAGTGCATTCAATTTGGTTCCGTTATGTGCATACATACAGCTAACAAACAGCAACAGTTTTTTTAAAACAATAAAAATCCAATCACACTATTTTGCTATTTTGCACGTTATACCTTTTAGTACAGCATTTGCAAAGACAATGAAACAAATGCAAATGAACTAAGATAGGTGATAATGAGGATTCCTAATATGCTTTTATAAATGTGCTGTTGCTATAACAACATTCTTAGATAATAGTATATTAGCCCATACTTAAATCTATAAAACACAAACAATTCATAAATAAAATATATTATATGCTATTATTCCAGGAGATCAAGGAGACACATTCAAATTAATATTTATACATTTTTAAATATATATATATATATATATATATATATATATATATATATATATATATATATATATATATATATATATATATATATATATATATATATATATATATATTAGCCAGAGTTAAAAGGACTAGAAACTATGATTAAGAACAAACCAAAAAGTACTGTAAAAATTAGTAAATTAATCTGGTGTAATAGGTTCCTCAGTTACCTGCTGCAAGTGAACAGTAAATAAACAAATAAATAAACAAATAAATAAAATATGTATTTGATGGCAGCAAGGGCCATCTTTCCACTGAAAAGCATTATTAACCACCTAATTGGCCGATAATTAAAGCATTGTTTGTTTGGCACTTTCGTAGAGTGCTAATACTGACCCAGTTTAATGATTAATGGCTCCATAATTTACATTCTACAAGTCTAATTATTTCCTCTCCACTTTCATTATTGCTCCGATGTTAATGGCATGCTCTCGCCTGAGGGTGTTCCCTCAAAGAAAAGGGAGGTCCAGACTCATTTGGCATCCGGTGCTGCATCTGCATGTCCTTGACAAAGGCAACTTTCCTGTTTACCACATCATCTTAAATAAACATCTCCTAATCATCCACATTATTGTGGAATGTCCTCTAGCATATGTTCCAGAGGGTGATGGGGGTCAAACCGAAGGGAAAAAAAAGTCTTCAAATAAAGCGGCACACTCTTTCCAGTACCTTTAATTGTGAAAGTAGATTTGTAGATGTAATAACTGCTCTGTCATTCAGCTAATCCTGTGCCCCGAGTCTCTGTCGGCCCCCAGCAGTGGCTTGACAGAGAAATTATTTGCTGCTGCACTGAAAAACTGTTGACTGTGACAGTTTAATCTCAGCATTTGATATATCTCCATTGCAAGAGACTGAAAATAATGATTTTGTGAATTTATGATTTTTACAATGAGTTGTTGTGACACAAAACAGTTTTACCCAATTGCTTGTGTTGGGTTGCATTGAAATACAGTGCAGTAACCAGACATTTATGCAAAAATGCTCACTTTAATAGTGGGCACATACAGTACTTAAATATGGATTCTGTAGAAAGCTTATACAAACAAATATTCTAATTAAAAATAGCACTCATGTTCAACTCCTCTGTACTTTTATTACACAAAATTAGCATATTTACCTAATGTAGCACCTTTAAATCAAATACAGACAGAAAGACAGTCGTTCAATTTAGTATGGAAATGTAGGAATGATCTACATAAGAAAATCTGGTTCTGTAAGAATTTAATGATCTGCATTTCTTTGTCCTGATACTGTATATCCAGTTCTTCAAAATAACCTTGGTGAAGCTGCCAAATGAGAACATATTATGAGCATGTGCCTCAAAATAGGAATATCAATGTCTCTTCTTAATGTCAGGGTTTTTTTTCTACATGTTCGTGTACTCAGGACCTCGACAAACACAGAGACCCCTCTAATGACATGACTGTCTAGCTTACAGCAAGTCTGCTTCAACCGTGTCAAAGTGCACTTCACAAATCCTGAGGTTTAACTACTCCAGTGATGACTAATTGTATTGTCAAACTCATGTAAGTCAGTACAAGTGTGTTAAAGCTCTGGACAGACAGGAACATTTAAAGGGTAGTTCAACCCAAAATGATAATTAGTGGAAGATTAGAAAGAAAGAAAACGTGCATGTGTTTGTGTGTTTTAAGAGTTTGAGTCCTTTTCTTCATCTTGTTCTTCTTCTTCTTCTTCTTCTTCTTCTTCTACATTTAAAGGAATAATTCAACCAAAAATAAAAATTTCTTAAACTTTAATTATCCTCATGCCATCCAACATGTTGATGAGTTTTGTACTTTGCTTCTGGTCAAAATCAATAAAATAGCTTCTTCCAGTGAAAAAGTCCATCCCCTTTTTTCTTCTCACCTCAAAATCAACCTACATATTTTTTTTAGAATTGTTTTGGACAGTTTTCACTTCTGAATGATGGTAGATCTACATATTTCTCTCCTGATTGAGGCGAGACAACTTTATTAGTGGAGAAAGCAATATTATGGATTTTTACATTTAAGCAATGGCTTGAAGATATAAACAGCTTGATGGATTTAAATCTAAACAGTATTTTATTTTTTTTTATTTTTTTTTGGACTCTCATTCTGATGGCACCCATTCACTGCAGAGGGTGAGTAAGTGATGTTATGTTAAATTACATTAAATCTGCTCTGATTGTTCAAGCAAACAAACTCACCTACATCATGTATGGCCTGAGAGTGAGTACATTTTTAATTTTGGGAAGAACTATTCCTATAATTAAAAATACTGAAAATAAAAATGCAAGTAGATACTTCTTCACAGCAGCTCAGTTGATTTTAAAAACAGATGTCATGTATCCAGTGGATAATGGTTTTACCCTCTGATGATTATCTGCAGTTGATAACCAGGGGAAGTTCTTCAGGTGGGCCATTACTGGGACCATTCTTCACTGAAATCAGTTCCAGTGCTCCTGTGCTTTCATGACTGAGCAGGAGCTCTGAATGGTAACTTTAATTATGCGATTGCCCTGGGCTGTGCTAAAAGCATATTCTTTTTGTCTGTATTTCTTTAAACTTAGCATCTGAACAGATTGCTCATTTCTGATGGACTAGCTGATGTTCTCTTCATTCATCGAATCACTATGTTCTGTCTTTGCTCTGCTAAGAAAGCAGCAGCAATGCAATTTTGCATTGAATCCAATGATGTGCTGCAGGCATATCGACCTTGGCTCTGTTAATTTACCACTGGGGATGAGTTGAACAGAGAGTGAATTTACATCGTGAACAAACTCCATGCAACAGACTGAAGACGATTTCTGTCAACACTAGCTGTTCACACTCTGTAATAGAGTCATCAATGATTTTGATTTTGGATTAATTAAAGAAAAACCCAGGCTTCAGATGTAATTGGAGTGCACTGAACGAGTTTTCAAGAGCTACAGCTCTTCAAATGTCATCAATAATACTGCTTCATTCAACTCGAGGAATAACCAACACACAATGTGCTCTATGTCAGATAAAATGTATCCCAGCATTTCGAGTAAACATGAATTCAGAGTGTTGGTTCTGCTGTGAAAATACAACATTTTTTGTGTTGTTTAATTCGCAAGCAAAGCTCAGCAACTCTTTTTATGTACAAGGCTTTTAATGTACAAATGCTGCTCAAATTGAGTTTATTTTCCTGCCTGCAACCAGTGTTACCAACAGGATGTTCAATAGAGACAAAGGCACCAGAATAGGTCCTTCTTAAAGGACTAAAAACACTTCATTAACTTGGATTTGCATGACTAACTCCTTTCATGTGCCGTCTGATTGTCACAAGGCCAACAGACTGTAGGCAGTTCATTCCTCACAATTACTTTGCATAAAGCCCCAGAGACATCAGAGGAGGAGTCTCCTCAAGAAATGGCCTTTAAATTGACAAGGCTGCTTGAAATAAACATAAAAATCATTACATAAGAACTGGCCAATGCTTTGGAAGCATGTTTCTGCCACTGAATAAAATATAATATCAAGGTAATTGCGATAAAACATTGTGTCGAGAAAAAAACTTTGAAGTTGGCTTGAGAAAGCCAGACTAGAAAGTTTGAAAAGTTTTTAAAAAAAATTTAGTTTACAAAAAGTTTGACGTTTTCAGTCTGAAATGGTTTGAATGGTTAAAGTCTGATTTTTTCGGATGGATGGATGGATGGATAGATAGATAGTTGCTAGGGTCCCCATAGTGTTTGCTAAGGTGTTGCTATGCAGTGGCTAGGGTACCTGGGGCGTTTGCTAGGCTGTTGCT
This sequence comes from Carassius auratus, assembly GCF_003368295.1. Lineage (NCBI taxonomy): Eukaryota > Metazoa > Chordata > Actinopteri > Cypriniformes > Cyprinidae > Carassius > Carassius auratus. The sequence continues at coordinate 7,346,587 of NC_039258.1, read as the reverse complement.
ATGCAGTTGCTAAGATACCTGGTGAGGTTGCCAGGGTGTTGCTATGTGGTTGCTATGGTACTCAGGGTGGTTGCTAGTTTGGTTTGGCTAGTTGCAAAAGAAAAACCTTCATACTTAACGCTTATCACATTACTTCAACCATTCTAGCTAGGCTTTTTCAAGCCAATTTAAAGTTTGTCTACAAACTTTACTATCTAATTAATTATAAAAAAAAATTTACCTGACAATTCTGACTTCTTTCTCGCAATTGCAAGTTTGCATATCATATTTCAGATTTTTTTTCTCAGAATAGTGTGATATATTTGCTAGCAATTATGAGTTATAAAGTCAGAATTGTGAGATATGAACAGTCCAGTTTATGAGTTTATATCTTACAATTCTTGTGTTTCATAATTTAGAAAAAAATAAAATAAAGTCAGAATTGAAAGTTTATATCTCACAGTTCTGACATTATAATTTGCAATTGTGAAGTTTTATCTCACGATTCTGAGAAAAGTCACAAATGCAATATATTTTTTCTTCAGAATTTATTGAATTGAAAAATATATCAGTATTTAAATAAATAGTATTTAAGACTTTATATTATTATGGCAAATGAGAGTTATGAATACGGAAAAAAACATGAACACTTCTGTCAAACAAGATTACGTGTTAATTATTATATAACAAAATTACTTTTGACATTATTTAGCTATTTTATTAGACTGAGGTAAAACATTGGAATTAACTTCATTTGAACTAATATGACCTCACAACAAATGTTTTATTTACATGAGACCCCCTGTGGAAGTTCTGCAACTAGTCAGTTCTTGCGTTTTGTAAACACACCCACCTTTGGGACAGACCAATCAAGTGCCGCAGCTGGGGGCGGAGTTACCAGTTGAGGCATTTCTTCTGCCCTCAGAGTCCTGTTTTCTCTTCCTCCACCAGCACCCCCCATTCTGTTCATGTGTGAAATGAGCAAGGGTCTTATCTCTTAGAAACACACCACTGAGCCAGAGGAGACACAAGCGAGAGAGAGAGTTTGGGAGGGGTGAGGGCAGAGAGCGAGGCAGAGGGAGCGCTTAAGAGTGTAGTTGCCCACGTGGGCTGCACACTAATAGGCCGTGTTTGGTATGCCACAGGCCACACGTTTATTTCCAACAGCGGGCAGCGCTAATCCAGCCGACTATGAGCTCCATACTGCAGACACGAGCTGAACATACTGAGACATTCGAGTGAAATCCAGAGACACCTCTTTTTTATATTCACCCCAGTGCTGTTTTGTGATCATTTTCGTCCATGAGGTGGTAATTTTGATAGTTCAAGGGCTGGAACTAATCGAAGAGGGCATTCTTTTGTGCTTTCAGACCGAAATACATTCAATGGCAGAGTCCACTGAGTGAGACGCAGAGAACTAGAAGTGGGAAAAGCAATAAGGCATCTGTTTGAAAAAGAAAATCGAGTGAACTGTAAGGGTCTTTGAGTGGGACATGCTTTTATTACCAAAAATCTTTTCCGCTTCAGCCTCTGCTGTCCAGTGATGTCTGTCTACAATGTCTGGGGTTGAGAAAATTGCTTCCTTTTTCATGACAAACTTGATTGCGTCTCAGTAAAGGGCTATCAGAGGTGTTGCTACAGAAACAAAAAAATATAAAAACCTGGGATGACTTTTGGGACTAAAAAAACAACATTGAAAGACAAACCATGTGCTGTAGTTACTATTAGCAGTATTAAAGTGGCAAAATAAAAAGGTCAGAATTTATGTTGTAAGTGACGTGGAGGTAGTTTTTTTATTTTATTTATTTTTATTTTTTTTGTGCAAAAGCCAATGATATTGTGCTTCATGAATCACTTTCCTATGTAGCTAAATGTCAACCCTAGTCCAAGATGGAAAATGTGCCTGAAAATTACAAAAAAAAGAAAGATAAATATCTGTTTCGAATGCTAAAAATAATGCCCAGCTGTTATATGATGAACATATAGAAACATTGTAATGTGACATCTAAGATTTCTTTTACAGACGTATTTCTGCCAACAGGGAGCCAAGGCTCAATTAATTCTATACAGTGTATTTATAGATATCTCATTTGAATTTTCTAGATAGCAATTATCTTTTTCTCTGCAGGTATTCTTAACGCAGGTGTTAGCGCTCAGCCAGCAGACGTCAGTGCTGACTTGTTCCTGCGTGGGAGATGCAAAGTTATACTATCGTCATTGTGCGTTAACATGGCATCAGTGTAGAACACCCAAACTGGTTAGGAAGTGAATATGGAAACAGAAAAAAAAACTATCTGAGAGCACATCATTATTACCATACCAACATATCTATTTCTAGAGAAACAAAGGAGGGTCTTTTGGCTCATTATTGACTCAGTATGCAGTCAGGTGTTGTAATGCCACGTCAAGCATCTCATTTTCTAAAAAAACTTTCAAAGGAAGTTACTTTATTGCCACATGTACATCTCGAGGTTATTAAACAAAAACAAAACAAAAAACAGTGATTCATTCAGTTTGGCATAATGAAGTCGATATGCTGTTGAATCTAAAGTCATAAAGTGAGTCATTTTGTTAAACCAAAAGACTTCAATGAGAGTTATTTTGGACTAACAACGTAGGCAGTCTGATAGCCTTGAAAATGGAGTCCGTCTCCATCAATAAGCTACTGTAAAACAACGTGGAACGTGTTAGCTCACTAAATGAAGATGTGCTACCATCTGGTGGTCAACTCCAAGATTACACTTACAGTGTTGAATTGGATTCAGTTAGCATTTCAGCATATTATTTGCTTTATTTTACTTTATATTATTTTATATTGTTAACTATTTTATGTAGATTTGTTTCACTAGTTATTGTGTGTTTTCAAAGTATCAACAACTGAAGATCGAAAATTGACCACTAAATAAAAAAAATTAAAAATAATAAAAAAGGTATATTCATAGAATTTTATATAAGTACCTTGTTTGAGAAAATAACATATTTCCCATCCACCAGTTAATCATTTTCGCATGAAAGTTTTATTTGTCACGGTTGTGGCAACCATAGTTCGAAGCTACGTCATGTTACGTCATCTCGAAGCGCCAACAAACACACGAAGACCATCGCGAAACAAGAAGCTTGCTTATGAGCACTGTAAATACAAAATGTGTGAAAGCTCTTTCTCGTTGGGTCTTCAGGAGCGCATGCAGCGTTTGCAGGAGCTCACGGATTTCACAGAGACTTGTCAAGCAGACCTAAAGGGTTTGTTTGAGGCGCTGGGATGGAGTCAGGAATTAGATTCACATGCAATTCCGGTAACGTTAGAAACAACAGCCAAACACATACAACTATAATGAGAATGGGTTATTTAGCTGTGAATTAATTAGTGTAGTACTGTAAATTCATAATGAACTAAGTTAATATGAAGTGTCATTTAATTAGTGGCAGAATCTTTGAGAGTTTTTGTTTTGCATTTTTCATGTTTTTTTTGTTGTTTTTTGTTGTTGTTTGTTTGTTTTTTAACCGTGGTTTATGATACCAATTTATTGTATTAATAATTGTAAACTGGTCAGGTCACTGATTAAAATAGAGCTAGAATGTACCAATCGATTTGGTTTTATTTTTTGTTTTATAAAAACGATCATATTCATTAAGAAGTAAAATCGCCTTTATTTACATTTAGTCAGTCATAAGCTTTTATCCAAAGCTATTTACAGATGAGGCAATGGAAGCAACAAAAGAGAAATTATATACAAGTGCTAAAGACAAGTCTAAGTTAGCTTAACACAGTCCTTAAATCTTTATACTTTGTATAGATTAAAAGCTTTACTCTAAATCTCTAAGATATTTGGCACCTTCTATTTTGCTTTGAAAGTTGAAAGAAAAAATCCCTGTATTCACTTCTGATTTGACAGATGGAAGTGTGTCCATATGATCCAAACCACACAGTCCCACGGGACAGGATGGAGAAACACAAAGCCTCCTGTCAGCTCAGTAAGATGGGATACTCAAAAGAGGAACAGGTAAGGCACCACACACCACATTAAAAATGCCAATGACACAAAAAGGTCTTGTGATTTATTAATTTTTTTTTTCTGTCATATGTTTCCAGGCTGAAATGTTTGATCATTCAGTGTACTATGAGAAAGCTAATATTCCTTCAATTAACATGGGTGAGTTTTTTTTTTTTTTTTTTTACTTTGTGGAACACCCTTCCTACATTTCAGTCTCTTGTAATAAGGTTTCTGTGGCCCTAATTTTGAAACTGGGTGCAGTTGTGTGACAGTAACTTCTATCACTCACAGACAAAGATACATTTCATCAAGTGATTCTGCAGACCCGGGAAAATGCCCTTCATATGAAATCTACAGGACTTCACACACCAAGTAAGTTTTAAGATTATTTCCCTAGCCAGTGATTGGGACATGTCAGCATTTATCAATATGGCACATTTAAAATGGTGTGTGCCAGAATGTGTGTATCAGTGATATACATGTCTCGATTAAAATTTTCCAAATGTCTTCAACATTTATATGTTCTTTGTTTTGTTTTTTTCCGTAACAGGGGTGAGTATTAAAGGAAGTCTGGTCTAAACAAAATTTCCACATATACTTGCTGTATCCTTTGGCTCGATATCCTTTTAAAGGCTTGGTCCTTAATATCGTTTGATAAAAGATTTGATCTCACACATTAGTTGCATACATTCAGAATAGTGCTAAATTAAAATATTCAAAGAAAAATAACTCCAGGAACCTCAAGGTCAATTTGTCCCATGCAATGCATTTAGTTTTTGCTGACCGGTCAATCAATATTTTATTTGGAAACACATTTTTGAAATAAATACTTTGATAATGAATGTTTAATTCAAATATGTTTTTGTTTTTTTGTCTAGCTATTTTACTAATAATTGTGGTTTTGTGTAAAATTTGTTTTCATTTTTTAGGTGACACATCTCCCGATCTCCCTGACATACCTCAGAATCATAAGAGGGCATTATGTGACCTCACTGGGGCAGACCGATTGGCCATCTATGATCATGTGATACAACAATCCAGTCAGCAGAGTGCAAAGAGAGAATCCAATGAGGATCTTTATGTGGATCTTGTTGCGAAGCTTAAAAAAGGTACGTGAAATACACTCACAGACAACACGTTAGCCCTGATCATTGATAATGGATTAACTTAAGGGGAACTGAGCCCTGAGGCAGAGCTGCACCATGGAGCCCACTGAGCCCTGAGGCAGAGCTGCACCATGGAACCCACTGAGCCCTGAGGAAGAGCTGCATCATGGAGCCCAATGAGCCAAGAGGCAGAGCTGTGCCAAGGCCCCAATAGCAGCTAATTCACATAAGACATAAGTTGCTCTAAAATTGGAAAATATTATGAATGACTTCAATTTCAAGGGCTTCGGTATCAATTTGATCCATCTTCTGATTTTTTTGACCTCCCATATAAAGTCCAAATACTAAGTACAAATGAACTGATAGTACCTGATTGCTATAAGTAAAGAATGATGTTTTGTATAGAAGAAGAACAGAGTGGGCCGAAGTCTCATCTAGAGGTCTTGGCTGAGATGAGGGACTACAGGAGGCGTAGACAGTCTTACAGAGCGAAAAATGTTCACATCACCAAGAAGTCTTACACTGAGGTATGTGATTTGTGGTAATCTTATCTATTTACCAACAAAGCACTATTTATGTCTCGGGACACTATGTCTGGTTTTCCTCTTGGTTACCTATGATTTGGATTTATGCTGTCTCTATACACTGTCAATGGTTTTAGAGCCATAGAGAATGTTCTGTATAATTGTATTCATTTTCCTATCTCTTTCAGGTAATTCGGGAGGTGATTGACATCCACTCTGGAGAGCTAGGCAGGATTTGGCAGGAAGTGAAGGATGTGGAGTTCAAAGCATCACAGCAGTCATCTCACAGGTCACAAGTCTGATTTCAGTGTAGTGAATCTCTTTCCTCACTGACAGGAGCAGCACGGAATGACTGATATTGATTTTGGGGTTTTTTTTGTTGCAGAGGGGCATCTGAGAGAGGTCGCTCTGCATCCGTCGAGTCTCGTGAGTCTCGTGTCAGCTCCCGAGAGGAACATGGACACAAACGGCACCGCAAGCACAGCCGTAGCCGCAGTCGTAGTCGCAAGCGTAGTCGGGAGAGGAAAAACAAAAGTAGCAGGTAATGCTATGAAACACTCATTATAAGTTAGTTTAGACTCATGTTTATTATTTGATGTTCACTAATCAATAATTATAAATTAATGAAAAGGTATTTCATATCAATGCCTCTTCACACTAGCACTGACCTAAACAACCTGAAAGTAAAATTAAATATTAAAAAAATTAATCAGAAGCTAATGTAATGAGTCCTCCGTTGTTTAAAGTCATCTTGTGCGTGTCTTTTATACTGTTATTAACATGATCATGTCTTTTGTTAATTTCCACTCAAATTTCTCACTACACTTACT